>NC_064824.1:102574622-102877652 GCF_024166365.1 Elephas maximus indicus
TTTACTGTTCTATCATTTTAAGAACTTTAGTTCCATCCCCAGGAGGTGAATTTCAGCATTTCTTAAAATCTTTATCTGGTGATAATTTCTGGGTCTATCAGACTCTTGCTGTGTTATTTAGGTCACTGCTGACAGCTTGTGCCTCAGCTCTTTATTTTCCTCGGGTGGGTGAAAGGACAACCCTCTATATGCAAAATGGACACAAATTAAGTTTGGAAGATGAATTCAGATCTTTAAAGAATTTCTTTTGGTATGGTCTTGTACTTCTTCAAGCCACACAGTCAGCCATTTCACAATTTACCTCTTAAATTTCTGAGAAATTCCTGAAGTCCCCAAATCACTGTGGAAATCACTGAAATCACCAGATATTTCCTCCATCTACTTTCTGATAGCTTGCTGAAGAAAAAAGCAGGCTATTTAGATTTTATTTCAATTTGGAAGTTCCCATTTTCCCATTCTTAGTGCTTTTATATAGCAGCATATATTTATTTATCTCTTGAAAGTTAGATGGGGAGAAGGGGTTTACCCCTATGAGAATGGGTAGGAAGGAAAGACTTTACAAACTAAAACAAGCAATTTGATTTGTGGCAATCCTACACAGAAAATATACATGAATTAAACCAAAAAACCAAACCCATTGGCATCGAGTTGATTCTGGCTCAGAGTGACCCTATAGCAACCACCTAATATTTAGGTGTTGTAGAATAAGAATATACATGATACGAGTGTTTTTTATTTGATGTCAAATGAATAAAATCTTTTTTAAAAGTTTTATTGTGCATAGGGTGAAAGTGTACAGCACAAATTAGTTTCTCACTCAAAAATTTATGCATAAATTGTTTTGTGACATTGCTTGCAATCGTCGCAATGTGTCAGCACGCTCCCCATTTCTACCCTGGGTTCTCCATGTCCATTCACCGTTTCCCTGTCCCTGCCTGCCTTCTCATCTTTGCTTTTGGGCAGGTGTTGTTTGTTTGGTCTCATATACATGACTGAACTAAGAAGCACTGCTCCTCATGTGTGTTATTGTTTTATAGGCCTGTCTAATCTTTGGCTGAAAGGTGGACTTCAGGAGTGGCTTCAGTTTTGAGTTAGCAGGGTGTGCAGGGGCCATAGTCTCGGGGGTTTCTCCTGTCTGTGTCAGACCAGTAAGCCTGGTCTTCTGTGAATTTGAATTTTGTTCTACATTTTTCTCCTGCTCTGTCTGGGACCCTCTATTGTGATGCTTGTCAGAGTGGTTGGTGGTGGTAACTGGGCACCATCTAGTTCTTCACGGCTCGGGCTGGTGGAGGCTGTGGTTCATGTGGCCCATTAGTCATTTGGAATAATGTTTTTCTTGTGTCTTTGGTTTTATTCATTCTCCTTTCTGCTGGATGGGATGGGACCAACATATGTATCTTAGATGGCTGCTTGCAAACTTTTAAGATGCCAGATGCTATTCACCAAAGTAGGATGTAGAACATTTTCTTTATGAACTATGTTATGTCAATTGACATAGATATCCTCTGAACATGGTTCCTAGCCCTTAGCCCCAGCAACTTGGTCGCTCAGGGGATGTGCCTAGGAAGTGTCTATGGTTTCACCTTGATCAGGTTGTACTGACTTCGCCTACAATGTGTGTTGTCTTTCCTTTCACCAAAGTTGACACTTGTCTCTATTTATTTAGTGATTTCGCCTCCCTCTCTTTCTCTCCCTCATTACCATTAAATATTGTTTTCTCCTGTGGGTAAAATTTTTCTTGGGTTTTTATAATAGTGGTCTCATAGAATATTTGTCCTTTTTTGAATGACTTATTTCACTCAGCATAATGCCCTCCAGATTCATTCTTGTTGTGAGATGTTTCGTGGATTCATCATTGTTCTTTATCATTGCATAGTATTCCATTGTGTGTATGTACCGTAATTTGTTCATTCATTCATCAGTCAATGGACTCTTAGGTTGTTTCCATCTTTTTGCTATTGTGAATAATGCTGTAATGAACATGGGTGTGCGTATGTCAATTCATGTGATGGTTCTTATTTCTCTAGGATATATTCCTAGGAATAGGATTGCTGGATCATATATTATTTCTATTTCTAGCTTTTGAAGGAGGCACCTTATTTTCCATAGTGAGAGATAAAACTTTGAAAATGTTATAGGTGAAAACATACCATGCTCATGGATAGGAAGACATCACATTGTGAAACTGTCAATACTTTCCAAAGCGATCTGTAGATATAATGCAATCCCTATCCAAATTCCAACAGCATTCTTTAACAAGATGGAAAAACTAATCATCAACTTTATATAGAAAGGAAAGAGTCCCAGGATAAGTAAAGCATTACTGAAGAAGAATAACAAAGTACCAGGCCTCACACAGCTTGATCTCAGAAACTACTTATATAGCCACGGTAGTCAAAACAGCCTGGTACTGGTAGGACAAATAAACCAGTGGAACAGAATTGAGAACCCAGACCTAAACCCACCCACCCATGGACAGCTTATCTTTGACAACGGCATAAAGTCCATTAAATGGGGAAGAGACAGTCTCTTTGACAAATGATTCTGGCAAAGCTGGATATCTATCTGTAGAAAAATGAAGTAAGATCCATATCTCACACCATACACAAAAACTAACTCAAAATGGTTCAAAGATCTAAATATTAAAACTAATACTATAAAGATCATGGAAGAAAAAATAGAGACAATTCTAGGGGCCCTAATATATGGCATAAATAGAATACCAGACATAACTAAAAATGTACAAACAGCAGAAGATGAACTAGATAAATGGGACCTCCTAAAAATTATACACTTATGCTTACCAAAAGACTTCTCCAAAAGAGTCAAAAGGGAACCTACAGACTGGGAAAAAATTTTGGGCTATGACACATCTGACAAGGGTCTAATCTCTAAAATTTATGGAAAACTTCAACATTTCAACAACAAAAAAGACAAATGATGCAGTTGAAAATGGGCAAAGGACATGAACAGACACTTCACCAAAGAAGAGACATTTAGGCTGCTAAGAAACACATGAAGAAATGCTCAAATCATTAGCCATTAAACCAACAAAAAATAGAGAGATGCAAATTAAACCTACAATGAGATACCATAAAAAAAAATCACCCCAATAATAATGGCACTAATCAAAAAAAGAGAAAATAACAAATGTTAGCAAGGTTGTTGGGAGATTGGAACTCTTATACACTGCTGGTCAGGATGTAAAGTGGTACAACCACTATGAAAAACAGTATGGCACTTTCTTAAAAAGCTAGAAATAGAAATACCGTATGATCCAGCAATCCTACTCCTAGGTACATACCCTAAAGAAATAAGAGCCGTGACATGAATAGACGTATGCACACCTATGTTCATTGCAACATCATTCAAAATAGCAAAAAGATAGAAACAATGTAAGTGCCCAGCTTGGCATATGCACTTTGAAGAGTAAGGTGAGACTACCCAGGACTGTGCAGAGGGACCCAGAGGTTACACCTTAGGGCACGAGTAAGTCAGGAATGCCTAGACAGGTACAGAAATCAAACTGGTTCTATAAGTAATGCTTATTCTTCAAAGAGTTAACAACCAGAGTAGATAAATGTAGATAAAATGGTTGCTTCTGAGACCTCTGTTGTTGTTGTTAAGTACTGGTTGAGTTGGTTTCAACTTGTAGCGACCCCATGCACAAGAGAATGAAACATGGCCTGGCCTTGTGCCATGTTCACTATTGTTGCTATGCTTGAGCCCATTATTGTAGCCACTGTGTCAATCCATCTCATCGAGGGTTTTCCTCTTTTTACTGATCCTCTGCTTTATCAAGCATGATGTTCTTCTCCAGGGACTGGACCCTGCTGATAACATGTGCAAAGTATGTGAGACGAAGTCTGGCTATCCTCGCTTCTAAGCAGCATTCTGGTTGTACTTCTTCCAAGACAGACTTGTTCGTTCTTCTGGCAGTTCATGGTATATTCAATGTTCTTCATGAACACCATAATTCAAAGGCATCAATTCTTTGGTCTTCCTTATTCACTGCTTGGCTTTCACAGGTGTAGAAGGCTGTTGAAAATACCATGACTTGCATCAGGAACACCTTCGTCCTCAAAGTGACATCTTTGATTTTTAACACTTTAAAGAGGTCATTCACAGCAGATTTGCCTAATGCAATGCGTTGCTTCATTTCTCAAGTGCAGTTTACTGGTCCAATTGTGAGGATTTTTGTTTTCTTTATGTTGAGGTATAATCTATACTGAAGGCTGTAGTCTTTGATCTTCATCGGAAGGTATTAATGACAGCTCTAGAGTCTGGGTAAATGTAGGCAAAAGGTTTGTTTCTGAGAGCTCTAGTGTCCAGAGGAACAGGTAGCCAGAAGTGGGTTAAAGATGACATAAACATAACTACAGTAAGTAGTATGATGATGTGTTTACATGGAGGCCCAAACTAAAATCTGAAGACAAGGAAGTCACTCAACATGCTGTGCTCCTGAGGCTTTAAAGTTTATCTGCCTAACTTCTGACCTGACAATGTTTATTTAACACCTACCACATTCAGGGCATGGGGAGTGCAAAACATATCAGACTCAAGAAAGCTTGCGGTCTCTTGAGCGTTCACAACTGTTGACCATCTTTCCTGTCTCTCCTACCTCCCCTACCACTCCTTCCTCTTTGAAGCCTCCCTTTCATTCTCTTTTACTGGCTCTCTTTTCCATTTCTTTTCTTTCTAGATTTTCTTTCTTGATATTAAATGTATTCCCAAAGATTAATCTACTTTCACCAAAGAGGATGACCATACCTCCAGGTACTCAGACATTTCTCTCTGAATTTCTCTCCATTACTTTACACATTATATATAAAATCAAAAATCAAACAAAACACCAAACCAAATGCCATCCTGTTAATTTCGACACATGGCAACCCCATGTGTTTCAGAGTAGAACTGTGCTCCAGGAAGTGTTCAGGGTTGTGACCTTTCAGAAGCAGATTGCCAGGCTTTTCTTCCAAGGTACCTCTGGATGGGTTCAAACCAAGACATCATTATTCAGTAACGGGGTGGGGGGTGGTGAGGGAGAGGTGATAAAGACGATTATGATATACATTCATTCATTTATTTACTCATTCACCCAACAAGTACTTATGAACAAGTGCCATGCTTTAGTTGAGGTACTGGAGATACAAGAACGATTAAGATGAATTTCTTGTCCTCAAGTACTTGCAGTCTAGGGGAGGAGTAAGAGACATAAAGGCATAAGGGCCCCAGAGGCTTAAGTGAATAACTGTAAAGGGATAGCAAATGGGTAGGATTATATGAGAAGCGTTTTACGTTCTAACATCACTCCTGGCTTCATCTTATTTTCCTATCATTTGTTATATTTTAGAATATGTTTTACCTTTCTATATAGCATATCTGAAGCCCTGGTGGTGTAGTGGTTAAAAGCTTGGATGCTAAACAAAAGGTTGACAGTTCAAATCCTCCAGCCACTCCTTGAGAACAGTATAGGGCAGTTCTACTCTGTCCTACAGGGTTGCTAGATGTTTACCTCGGTTTTATCGACTCTGCAAAGGCATTTAACTGTGTGGATCATAACAAATCATGGATAGCATTGTGAAGAATGGGAATTCTAGAACACTTAATTGTGCTCATGAGGAACGTGTACATAGATCAAAAGGCAGTCGTTTGAACAGAACACGAGGGTACTGCATGGTTTAAAGTCAGGAAAGGCGTGCATCAGAGGTTGCATCCTTTCACCATATCTATTCAATCTGTATGCTGAGCAAATAATCCGAGAAGCTGAACTACATGAAGAAAAACAGGGTATCAGGATTGGCGGAAGACTCATTAACAACCTGCGTTACGCAGATGACACAACCTTGGTTGCTGAAAGTGTAGAGGACTTGAAGCACTTTCTGATGAAGATCAAAGACCACAGCCTTCAGTACAGATTACACCTCAAGATAAAACAAAAATCCTCACAACTGGACCAATAAGCAACATCATGATAACCAGCAAAAAGACTGAAGTTGCTAAGGATTTCATTTTACTTGTATCCACAATCAATACCCATGGAAATCAAAAGATGCATTGCTTTGGGCAAATCTGCTGCAAAAGACCTCTTTAAAGTGTTGAAAAGCAAAGATGTCACCTTGAAGACTGAGGCGCGCCTGACCCAAGCCACGGTGTTTTCAATTGCTTCCTATGCATCTGAAAGCTGGACGATGAATAAAGAAGGCTGAAGAAGAATTTATGCCTTTGAATTGTGGTGTTGGAGAAGAATATTGAGTAATACCATGGACGGCCAAAAGAATGAAAAAATCTGTCTTGGAAGAAGTACAGCCAGAATGCTTCTTAGAAGCAAGGACAGCAAGACTATATCTCACATACTTTGAACATGTTATAAGCAGGGACCAGTCCCTGGAGAAAGACATCATGCTCCATAAAGTAGAGGGTCAGCGAAAAAGTGGAAGACCCTCAATGGAAAAAAAGGAAGATCCTCAATGAGATGGACTGACACAGTGGCTACAACAATGGGCTTAAGCATAACAACAATTGTGAGGATGGCACAGGACTGAACAGTATTTCATCCTGTTGTATGTAGGGTCACTATGAGTTGCAACTAACTTGATGGCACCTAACAACAACAACAACATAGGGTCACTATAAGTCAGACTCGATTCAATGGCAACAGTTTTTTTTTTATAGTGTATATTCTGTATGTAACATTGTATCCACATATTTTTTGCAAAGGTATGTGTTATAAATATATACTATTAAGAGAAATCTATGTTCAAGGAAGATAATTTCTGAGGTGGGCACTAAAGGATGAGTAGGTGTTCAGATAGCAAGAAGGAGGGAAAGATGCAGAATAAACAGCATGTGCAAAAAACATAGGAAGATATGGAATATCAAACTATAGTGGACCAAATCCAGCCTGCTGTCTATTCTATAAATAAAATTGGATTGGATCACAGCCACACCCATAAGTTTACACATTGTCTACGGTTGCTTTTGCACTAAGTGGCAGAACTGAGTAGTTGCCACAGGGACCATATAGCCCACTGTTGTAAATCAAATTGTGTTCCTCCAAAAGATACGTTGGAGTCTTAATACCTGGTACCTGTGAATGTGACCGTATTTGGAAATAGGGTCTTTGAAGAAGTTATTAGTTAACATGAAGTTATGCTGAAGCAGGGTGGGTCTTCATCTAATATGTATGGTGTCCTTCAAAAGAAACGCCACAGAGAGAAGGCCATGTGAAAATGGCAAAGATTGAATTTATGCTATTGCTGCAAGTCAAAGAACACCTGGGGATACCAGATCTGGGAGAGACTAGAAAGAATCTTCTCTTCGAGGCTTCGGAGAGAGCATGGCCCTGTTGACACCCTAAATTCAGACCTCTAGCCTCCAGAAACATGAGACAATAAATTTCTGTCGTTTTAAATGAAAACAACAACAATTTTAACAACACAGGAGGATAAAAGAACTTGGGGTATTGAGATAATGGTTGGTCACTTTATTTATTTATTTATTTTTGTGGGACGTAGAGTACCTTGAAAGGAGTGACAAGGAACTCTGAAAGGAAAAGAACTTCTGGTTATACTAAGGAGATTAGACCTTAATCTGTAGCCAATAAATAAACCGGCAGTTTTTAAGCAGAGGAGTGACATGTTCAGCTCTGTAATGGCATACAAAAAGATGGATTGGGGTCGGGGAGGCAAAAAATTAGGAGGCAACAGTAGTGCGAGTCTAGACTAAGGAACAGTGTTGAGGATAGAAATAAGATGACCAGTTTGAGAAATACAGAAGAGAAAAAAGTGACGAGACCGGAAGCATGTTTGTTGTTATTGTTAGGTGCCATCAAGTCAGCTCCGATTCATAGTGACCATCCAGCACCATCCTCACTATCACTGTTATGCTTGAGCCCATTGTTACAGCCCCTTTATCAATCCATCTCATTGAGGGTCTTCCTCTTTTTCACTGACCCTCTACTTTATCAAGCATGATGTCTTTCTCCAGGGGCTGATCCCTCCTGATAACTTGTCCAAAGTATGAGAGACGAAGTCTTGCCATCCTTGCTTCTAAGGAGCATCTGGTTATACTTCTTCCAAGACAGATTTGTTCGTTCTTTTGGCAGTCCATGGTGTATTCAATACTCTTGGCCAACACCATAATTCAAAGGCACCAATTCTTCTTTGGTCTTCCTTATTTATTGCCTAGCTTTCCCATGTAGGTGAGTACGCAAGGTGATTGAAAATATCATGGCTTGGGTCGGGTGCACCTTGGTCCTTAAAGTGACATCTTTGCATTTTAACACTTTAAAGAGGTCTTTTGCAGCAGATTTGCCCAATGCAATGTACCTTTTGATTTCTTGACTGCTGCTTCCATGGGTGTTGATTGTGGATCTAAGTAAAATGAAATCCTTGACAACTTCAAACTTTTCTCTGTTTATCATGTTATTGCTAATTGGTCCAATTGTGAGGATTTTTGTTTTCTTTATTTTGAGGCGTAATCTGTATCACCAAGAAAGTAGTGCCAAGAGCAGAGCATGTTTAGATACTGGCAGTGGGGAAAGGGGAAAGACAGGCTTCAGTTTAGATGGTGGATAATATCTAATTCTTGCAAGCATTGTATACATAATCCATGTAAGTAAGTGATAATCTTTTTGGAGGCAAAAAGGCACCAACACATGAGAAGTGAATTAGCAATGCTCTATCTTCCCTCACACTTTGCAGCTTGCCATGGGCTTTCATTCCCTTGTGTGATACTCTATGAACAATGTCACAGGCAATGCATGCTTGAGTGACAAATATGTGGTCATGACAGTAAGCAGTAGGTGTGGTGAGATGACAGTCTTACGTGACTTAAAGAATTCTGGGCTTACCTTCTGGGCTGGCTCTCACAGCAACTAGAGGTATGAGTTTTGACAAGCCATTTGCTCTCTTTGGACTTTAGTTTTCTCATCTTTAATGTTTGTTTCAGGTGGGATAGGGAGAGGAGTGTGCTAGATGACATTTAAGTTTTTTTTACAAGTATCAATTTATGAGTAAAAATTTATCTTTCTTCCTCCAACTAGTTTCCCTTTCTGACTAGACTGTTATTTCCTGGAAGGCAGGTACTGATGTGTTCATCTCTGGATCTCAATAACCTGGCACAGGGTCTGGCGAAGATAGTTCAGAATTCATGTTATTGAAACCAATGACAGAATGAATGACTTTCATATTTCATTAATGACACTGTATGTACCATTACTCCCCCATTCTCACTGCCTCCTGAGATTAAAAACCTTAGAGCATCTGGCCCTCCCTTCTTGCAAAAACGCCCCCATCCACTTCACCCTTTGCCTATTAAATCAGGAACCATTTCTTCCCTCTAAGGGTCTTTCATGTACCGTCTTCATCCTGGGTAACATTTTGTTCTGTTATATATAATGACACCATGTGTCATGGATTTAATTGTGTCCTCCCAAAATATCTGTCAACTTGGCTGCTCCATGATTCCCAGTATTGTGTGATGGTCCACCATTTTGTCACCTGATGTGATTTTCCTATGTATTATAAATCCTATTTCTATGATGTTGATGAGATAGGATTAGTGGCAGTTATGTTAATGAAGCAGGACTTAATTTACAAGATTGAATTATGTCTTGAGCCAATCTCTCTTGAGATATAAAAGAGAGAAGTGAGCAGAGAGACATGGAAGACCTCATACCATCAGGAAACAAGAGCCAGGAGAATAGCGTATTCTTTGGACCTGGGATCCCTGCACTGAGAAACTTTTCCACCAGGGCAAGATTAATGACAAGGACCTTCCTCCAGAGCCGACAGAAAGAGAAAGCCGTCCCCTGGAGCTGACACCCTGAATTTGGACTTCTAGCCTACTAGACTGTGAGAGAATAAATTTCTTTGTTAAAGCCATCTGCTTGTGGTATTTCTGTTATAGCAGCCCTAGATGACTAAGACACCATGAGTTGGAGCCTACTTGCCAGCAATAACAACAACAAGTATCTTTCAGACCTGGCTTTCCTTCCCACCTCGCCATCCAAATCTCTGCACTTCACCTTAAATTCAGGCTATTGCAACAATATATTCACTTTTTGCTGTAGTCTCTCTGGCCCACCCCATATACCACTACCATATTAAGCTTCCACAGCTTTGCGGTTTGAAACCTCAATGCCTACAATGTACAGTTGCACTCAGTGTTTGTCATAATCTGGCTCCAGCCTACACTGACATGAATTCTACACTTAATCTGCCACACAGGGTCCTCTAAACACTTGTTCATTCCTATCTTGGTATTTTGCTTGTTGCTGTTTCTCCAACCTGGAATGTTGCTCTTCACTTGCTACCTAGCTAAGTGTACTTCATCCATCACTCACCTTTTCCTGAAGATTCTCCAGGTTTTATTCTAGCTCACAGTACTCCACCCCTCACACATCTGACAAATAATAACATCACATGTTTTATTAGGATATCTCCCATGTTATTGTTTTGTTATATGCTGATGTCTTGTGACTGCAATTCCTTGAGGGTGGGGAACATGTTTTATGTGTCTTTGTATCTTCTGTTTGTTATCTAATGACAACAACAACAGTAATAGCTAACATCGGTTGATCATTTATGCGTGTATTGAGTCCTTTATACTCATTATCTTTCTTAATACTCAAAACGACTCTATGTAATGAGTAGTATTACTATTTCCATTCTTCAGATGGGGAAAATGAAGCTTAGAAATGCTAAGTAATTTACATTCAGTTATCTAGAAAGCGATGGAATCTAGCTCAGTTTTTACATATAGTTGTTGTTGGTTGCTGTTGTTTTGGCTCCAACTCATGGCTACCCCATTTACAACAGAACAAAACATTGCTCTATCTTGCACCATCTTCATAGTCACTTGTATGCTAGAGTCTGTTGTTGTGGCCACTGTGTGTTTTGAGCACTTTCCAACCTACGAGGCTCATCTTCCAACACTATATCATACAATATTCTGGTATGATCCATAGAGTTTTCACTGGTTAATTTTCAGAAGTAGATTGTCAGGCTTTTCCTCCTAATCTGTCTTAGTCTGGAAGCTCTACTGAAACCTGTTCACTATGGGTGACCTTGCTGGTGTTTGAAATGCCAGTAGCATAGCTTCCAGCATCGTAACAACATGCAAGCCACCACAGTACAACGAATTGACAATTGAATAATTAATTATCAGGGGATGTGTCTTGTGTTTTTTCCTCCAACTGGCTGAAGCAAAGGTGTTGATACGTTAGACAGTTTTAGCTTCGGCACCAGAACAACCTTGGGGAGATTTTGGAGAAGCCAGTAGCAAGCAGAGCAGTAGGCCTGCCAGTGAGGGTTAAAAGATTGCAAGACAGAAAAAAATATGTTTCAGAATCAAATAGACCCTTATCTGGGAGAATAACAAAACGTAAAAATGATCAATAATCTATGATTATTGATCTATTACTGATCAAATATATCAATAATCTATGACAAAGGAGGAATTTTGGAATGTACATTACTGCCAGACAAAGTTTCTATGTTTGTTTAGCTAGGATATTGGGTAGCTTAGAAAGTTTTCAGTTAGATTTTGAGGAGTAAGCATCTTAGTTAAAATTAAGACAATATTTTGTAATGGTAAAATTCTAACTGTATGTAATATGATCCAATTACAAGGATTATGTTGTATATGATGGTGTAATGTGTCTAGGGCATAAGAGGGTAGTTCAGATCACATTCTGGGTTCACTCTTGCCCTTGGGAACCACAAAGTAGGAACAATAAACTTCTACTTTCTATCCAAAAATACCTACCAGGAGTCTACAAAAACTGCTCAGAGTGGGATAATGATAACAGAGATTGAAAAGACTAATAATTTCAGGACTTGAATGAAGCATTCTCCTTGATGGAAGGGACCCGCTGTGGCTTTCAAAGCCACAGTCCCTTGGTCTCTTCTGGCATTGTGACAACTGACACCCAGGTTACAACTCACCAAAGGATGCAACCTTAGGGAGCCAGGAGCCCACCAGTCTCTTTGCTCTGGAAATGGAGGAGGCAATCATAATCACAGTTTTTGGTCAACTACCTGGGAGGGAGCTCAAAGTCTAAAACCAAGGAGTCATGAACTACAAGGGATGGCAATGAACACTTAATGAGCACACAGGCTATGCAACTGTGCAGTGTTTGCTAGTTTATACACTCCATCTCATTTAATGTTCACACCCCATGAGGAAACAACTCAGGGAAGTTAAGTAACTTATGCAAAGCCACACACCTAAGAAGTGGCAGAGCAGAAATTCACAGCCTTGACTCTGAAGTCCATCTATGTTATTTTCTACTTACCAAGAAGTAGACCCTACTCTCTGGGCTCTAACACCAGCTCTGGTACTAACTGACTCTGTGGCCTTGGTAAGCCACTTAAAAAGATGATGTTGACTAAGGTTGCTTCCAACATTTCAAATCTTTTTCTGATTATATTACCTAATGAAGGAATGGGAAAGAATCCAAGTGCTAGGAAGCAATAGTGCACCCAGTCCCAATCTGATCACTCAATCTAAATATTTGTACCATTGAGATCAGATATCAGGGCATAGAAAGAATCATGAGAGAGAGTTCATGGGAAGCCAAATCCCAGAGGAGCAAAACAGATAATTATCATGTAGATAAATACACAAAGACCTTACCCAGCAGACTTAAGAAGTGCTAACTTCTTCTAATCTGGCCTGTCCTCCCATGTGTGCTGGAACAGATCTGGGATCTTTGGGGCCTTTTGCCATTGATTTATAAATGGGTGATATAGTCCCAAGCCATTTGGCCTGAGAACTCAAAACAACATGGAATCCTTAAAAAATACAATATTGATTGTTCTCACATAGGGGCTGCAATAATTATATGGGAATCATTATTAACAAGAAGAGCTAATAAGACAAACATGGGAGAGGATATTCAATGGTGATGACATCTTTCACGAGTTTGAATTAGTTTTATCTTAAGTTGAGGTAAATGAAGTACTGATACCTGCTACACTTGGATGGACTTTGAAAACGTTATACCATGTGAAAGAAGCCTGACACAAAAGGCTGTATATTGTATGATTTCATTTATATGAAATTTTCAGGATAGGCAAATCCATAGGAAGTAGATTAATGATTTCCGGGGGATGGAGGAAGGAGGTAGGATCTAAAATAAACCCGTATACATGGGGTGAATGAGTAGGGACTGCTAATGGATATTGAGCTTCTTTTGGGGGGTGATGAAAACCAAAATTAGATAGTACTGAAGGTTACACAACTCTGTGAATATGCTAAAAACCATTGAATTGTACAGTTTAAATGGATGAAATTTATGGTAGATGAACTATATCTTAATAAAACTATTATTTAAAAAGTCAATGTATGTATTTACTTGTAGATATGAGTTATTTACACAATTGCTATAGATAAATGATAATAAAAAGGCTGAAGGTATAGTAGAAAAAAGCATGGATTATATAACCAGATTGATCTGGCTTGGGATCTTAGATCTTTCTCTTAGTAGCTGTATGATCCTGAGCATTTACTTATTGGCTCTGCACCTTTATTTTGTCATCGGTAACAAGGGAGGATAATCATGGCTACCTCACAGAGTTTTTGTGAGGAGGAAATGGGGTGATCTGTGTAAAACACTTAGCATTTACTGGTACACAGTAAGTTTTCAGTCAATGATAGCTATGCCACTACAATTCTATCATGATTGCTACTACTTCTGTAAGTGAGAACGTATATGAAAGAACCTCCCTCACAGTGTCTAGCTTATGGTACCATTAAAAAAAAAAATTGCCTTTGAGTGAACTCCAACTCATGGCGACCCCACGTGTGTCAGAGTAAACTGTGCTCAGTAGGGTTTCAATGGCTGCTTTTTCGGAGGTAGATTATGAGACCTTTCTTCCAAGGCACCTCTGAGTGGACTTGAACATCCAACCTTTTGGTTAGTAGCTGAGTGCATCGATCGTTTTCACCATCTAGGTACTCCATGGTAAAAAAAAAGGTAGACTCAATAAAATGTGAGTATCCTTTCTCCTAGTGAGAATTGTGTTCTTTCCTTTTTGTTGGAAAATATAATAAGTAAAAGCCATTTATACTAGCAAAACAGGCACATCAAAACTCCCATCCTCACACTAATTCATCCAACTGAAATGGAAACATTATTAAAATAAATCAGAGGGCTGTTTCAATAGGTAATTTTTCCTTTTCTAAGAAAACACATGTTACCCCCTTCCTCTTGTCCTGGAATGGCCTCAGTTCAGTGACTGTATCCAGAACTAAGGACAAATGGAAGCACTCATCCTGGTCATGATGTTACAGAAACCACCTGCTTGGTTTATCTGGAAATTTATGTTATTTTTCTTTAAAAGCTTTTCTGTTATAGACCACATGGTTCCTGATTTAGTCAAGTTTCAGTTCCTTAATAATTTAAAAACTTTTGATTCAACCAAAGTTAATCATGTGGGAGGCCTCCCCCTTCTACTCAGTAAAATCCCCAAAGAAGTCACCAGCTTTTGTTGATTTTATTGTAGACCATTTATCTTGCTGTTTACTGGACGAAAGAAAACTACTGAAGATTTGATCCAGGAAACAAGATGGTTAAGACTTTTGCTTCTCCAGTTCAAATTTCAGCAGTTTATTATCTTTGTATTTCCAACCCAGAAAGCAGGTATTAAGTACCTTTAGTTGCGAGAGACCTGCTTTCAGAGAGCTTTACATGGGAGTTCAGACAAGTTAGATAAAATATGTGACACATTTAATACCCAGAGGATATAAAAAAAGTACATGGATAATAGAGAGTGGAAGCTCATTGCCCCCTCACTGCTTGTTTGTTATTGCTTTCAGAACTCTGATTTCAGTAGCTGTGGTCATATGAGGTCTTAGAAGTAATTGAAAGAAAGCGAAAACTGTTGTGACTTACAGAATCTTTGGATATTTTATTGATTTCTGAATATTTGGCTAGACCGTATGGCGGACAAGGGTCATGGGCAACCCCATCCTGGCTCTAAATAGACAAAATGAACAGAGGTTTACATGAGAGAGAGAGATCCTTTCCTCCATCTTGCCACACCAGCCTGCATTCTTCATTGGGCTTTTGGTTCTGTGACATCTCCTCTTTTTTGCTTGTGATTTCTTGGCGTTTTGTGTCATTCAGCTTGGTCTCATGTCTAGACTTAAAAGGTTAAAGGCATCAGAGAGGGAAACATGTATCTTTATTTTTCTCTATTTATATGCTTCTCTTATCTACTCCATATTCACAGAGTTGTGATTAATAGCGCTCAAGCTGTCTGTCTCTAGAACTCAAAGGAAAGAAACCACACAGAAGTTGTTACATAAACAGAGTAATAGAATCACTTCATTTCAGGAAAGTATCCTGCACAAAGGAGTATAGAAGTGGGAATAGTGTTGGACATCTCCCATCTATGGCATATGCTATGGTTACTTAGTGTACAAAAAAAACCAAACCCATTGCCATTGGTCAATTCTGACTCATAGCGACCTTATAGGACAGAGTAGAACTGCTCCAGAGGGTTCCAAGGAACGGCTAGTGAATTGGAACTGTTGACCTTTTGCTTAAAGACAAACGCTTAACCACTGTGCCACCAGGGTACTAATTAAGACAACTTTAATCTCCCAAACACTATTGATTCTCCATTACAACTTGGATCTTTCTTTTTCTTCCTATTCCCAATGCCAATAACATAGTTCAGAATCTTATCAGTTAGGACTTACACTGGCTCAGTAACCCCTATCTATTCATCCTTACTCTTGTCCTTAACTCCTCCTATAGGTAGAGGCCATGTTAAAATTCCTTGAATATGGTTTTCATTATATTGAGCCCTGGTGGCACAGTGGTTAAGAGCTCAGCTGCTAACCAAAAGGTCAGCAGTTCGAATCCACCAGCCACTCCTTGGAAATCTTATGAGGCAGTTCTACTCTGTCCTATAGGGCCGGTATGAGTTGGAATCTGCTCAAAGGCAACGGGTTATTTCACTTGCTGTTCATGAAGTAAAACCACCAAATCAAACCAAACCTATTGCTGTCGACTCAGTTCTGACTCATAGCAACCATATAGGACGTAGTAAAACTGCCCCGTAGAGTTTCCAAGAACCAGCTGGTGGATTTGAACTGCCTACATTTTGGTGAGCAGCTGAACTCTTAACCACTGCACCACCAGGGCTCCTGTTCATGAAATGTTGTTGTTGTTAAGCACCGTTAAGTTGGTTCCAACTCACAGTAACCCTATGCACCCCAGAACAAAACACTGCCCAGTCCTGTGCCATCCTCACAACAGTTGTTATGCTTGAGCCCATCATTGCAGCCACCGTGTCAATCCACCTCGTTGAGGGTCTTCCTCTTTTCCGCTGATACTGTACTTTACTAAGCATGATGTCCTTCTTCAGGGACTGATTCCTCCTGACAATATGTACAAAGTATGTAAGATGCAGTCTCACCATCCTTGCTTCTAAGGAGCATTCTGGTTGTGTTTCTTCCAAGACAGATTTGTTCGTTCTTTTGGTAGCCCATGGTATATTCAATATTCTTTGCCAACACCACAATTCAAAGGTGTCAGTTTTCTTCAGTCTTCCTTATTCATTGTCCAGCTTTTGTATGCGTATGATGCAATTGAAAATACCATGGCTTTGGTCAGGTGCACCTTAGTCTTCACGGTGACTTCTTTGCATTTCAACACTTTAAAGAGGTCCTTTACAGGAGATTTGCCCAATGCAATTTGTCTTTTGATTTCTTGTGTCTTCGTTATGTAGTGCTACCATATCAGAAATACCACATGTGAATGGCTTTAACAAAGAGAAATTTATTTTCTCACAATCTGGTAGGTTACAAGTCCAAATTCAGGGTGTCGGCTCCCGGGGAAGGCTTTCTTTCCCTGTTGGCTCTGGAGGAAAGTCCTTGTCCTCAATCTTCCCCTGGTTGAGGAGCTTCTCAGGTGCAGGGACCCCATGTCCAAAGGATGAGCTCTGCTCCTGGTACTGCTTTCTTGGTGGCATGAGGTCCCCTAATTCTCTGCTTGCCTCCCTTTCATTTTTTCTCTTGAGAGATAAAAGGTGGTGCAGGTCACACCCCAGGGAAACTCCCTTTATGTTGGATCAGGGAGGTGACCTGAGTAAGGGTGGTGTTACAATCCTCTTAACATAAAATTACGATCACAAAATGGAGGACAACCACACATGGCCTAACCAGGTTGATACACAGATTTTGGGGGGGTGCATAATTCAATCCATGACGCCTTGACTGCTGCTTCCATGGGTGTTGATTGTGGATCCAAGTAAAATGAAATCCTTGACAACTTCAATCTTTTCTCCATTTATCATGATGTTGCTTATTGGTCCAGTTGTCAGGATTTTTGTTTTATTTTTATGTAATCCATACTGAAGGCTGTGGTCTTTGATCTTCATCAGTAAGTGCTTCAAGCCCTCTTCATATTCAGCAAGCAAAGTTGTGTCATCTGCATAATGCAGGTTGTTAATGAGTCTTCTTCCAATCCTGACGCCCCATTCTTCTTCATATAGTCTAGTTTCTGGGATTATTTGCTCAGCATACAGATTGAATAAGTATGGTGGAATGATATAATCCTGACACACACCTTTCCTGACTTTAAACCACACAGTATTCCCTTGTTCTGTCCAAACAGCTGCCTCTTGATCTATGTACAACTAAGTGTTCTGGAATCCCATGCTTCACAATGTTATCCATAATTTGTTATGATCCACACAGTCGAATGCCTCTGCAGAGTCAATAAAACACAGGTAAGCATCTTTCAGGTATTCTCTGCTTTTAGCCAGGATCCATCTGACATCAGTAAAATCCCTGGTTCCACACCATTTTCTAAATGTGGCCTGAATTTCTAGCAGTTCCTTGTTGATGTACTGCTGCAGCCACTTTTGAATGATCTTCAGCAAAATTTTGCTTGTGTGTGATATTAATGATATTGTAATATTAATGATATCGTTCGAGAATTCCTGCATTCAGTTGGATCACCTTTCTTGAGAATAAGCACAATTATGGATTTCTTCCAGTTGGTTGGCCAGGCAGCTCTCTTCCAAATTTCTTGGCGTAGACAAGTCAGCACTTCTAGCATTGCATCTGTCTGTCAAAACATCTTGATTGATATTCTTTCAATTCCTGGAGCCTTCTTTTTCATCAATGCTGTCAGTGCAGCTTGGACTTCTTCCTTCAGTACCATCAGTTTCTGATCATATGCTACCTCTTGAAATGACTGAACATCGACCAGTTTTTTTGGCATAATGGCTCTGTGTATTCCTTCCACCTTCTTTTGATGCTTCCTTCATTGTTTAATATTTTCCTCTTAGAATCCTTCCTGCTGCAACTTGAGGCTTGAACTTTTTCTTCAGTTCTTTTAGCTTGAGAAAAGTTGAGAGTGTTCTTCCCTTTTGGTTTTCTGTCTTTGCACATGTCATTATAATACTTTGTCTTCTTGAGCTGCCCTTTGAAATCTTCTTTTCAGTTCTTTTACTTCATCATTTCTTCCATTTGCTTTAGCTGCTTGATGTTCAAGGGCAAGTTTCAGAGTCTCTTCTGACATCCACTTTGGTCTTTTCTTTCTTTCCTGTCTTTTTAATCACATCTTGCTTTCTTTACATATGATGTCCTTCCACAATTCGTCTGGTCTTTGGTCATTAGTGTTCAACGCTCAAGTCTATGCTAGAGATGGTCTCTAAATTCAGGTGGGATATGCTCAAAGTCGAACTTTGGCTTTTATGAACTTTTTCTAGTTTTCTTTAGCTTAAGCTTAAACTTGCATATGAGTGATTGATGGTCTGTTCCACAGTCGGCCCCTGGCCTTGTTCTGACTAATGATATTGAGCTTTTCCATCATCTCTTTCCACAAATGTAGTCGATTTGATTCCTGTGTATTTTCTCTGGCGAGGTCCATGTGTGTAGTGGCTGTTTATGTTTGTGAAAAAAGGTATTAGCAATGAAGAAGTTGTTGGTCTTGCAAAATTCTATCACTCCATCTCCAGCATCTTTTCTATTACCAAGGCCATATTTTCCAACTACCAACCCTTCTTCTTTGTTTCCAACTTTTGAATTCCAATCACCAGTAATTATTAATGCATCCCGATTGTGTGTTTGATCAATTTCAGGCTGCAGAAGCTGGTAAAAATCTTCAATTTCTTCATCTTTGGCCTTGGTGGTTGGTGCGTAAATTTGAATAATGGTCATAATAACTGGTCTTCCTGGTAGGTGTATGGATATTATCCTATCACTGACAGTGTTGTACTTCAGGATAGATCTTGAAATGTTTTTTTGACAATGAATACAATGCCATTCCTCCTCAAGTTGTCATTCTCAGCATAGTAGACCATATGATTGATTCAAAATGGCCAGTACCAGTCCATTTCAGCTCACTAATGCCTAGGGTATCGACCTTTATGTGTTCCATTTCATTTTTGATGATTTCCAATTTTCTTAGATTCATACTTCATACATTCCACATTCCGATTATTAATGGATGTTTGCAACTGTTTCTTCTTATTTTGAGTCGTACCACGTCAGCAAATGAAGGTCCTGAAAGTTTGACTCCATCCATGTAATTAAAATCAACTCTACTTTGAGGAGGCAGCTCTACCCCAATCGTCTTTGAAGTGTCTTCTAAGCTGGGGGTCTCATCTTCCGGCACTATATCAAACAATGTTCCACTGCTATTCATAAGGTTTTCACTCGCTAATTCTTTTCAGGAGTAGACTGCCGGGTCCTTCTTCCTAGTCTGTCTTAGTCTGGAAGCTCAGCTGAAACCTGTCCACTATGGGTGACTCTGCTGGTATATGAATACTGGTGGCATAACTTCCAGTATCACAGCAACATGCAATCTCCCCCAGTATGACAAACTGATAGACACATGGGGGTTCATGAAATAGAGCCCTGCTATTCTTCTGTTTATGAACCTAGAATGAATCTCCAGTATCCAAGCACTTTAGACTGACATTCAAGGCTCATCATAATTTTGCTCCAGCTATCTTTCTAGATTTTTTTCCTTATTATTTTCTTAACCTTCAAAAAGCCTTCTCTTCAGCATTATTGATTTAGTCACCATCATCCTACCCCCAGTACCATTTACTTTCTACTTCTATGCCTTTGGCATTGTTTTTCTTCCTTCTTGGAAGCCTGATGCTCTTCTCTATGTATCCAAATGTCATCTATTCTTCAAGGCTCAGCTCAAATCCCACCACCTCTTCAGAAGCCTTTCCTGACCACCTGTACTTCATCAGATCTTGTATAAAACTTAATCATTGTTTGCTCTTTTTTTAAATAGGTATTTTATTATTTTGAAGAAGAAGGAAGAGGAATTGTGGTTATCACAATGGCTACTCCTTTTTACTTGAATGAAATTTCATTCTGAATCTCTCTGGTAGTTCTGGAAGAAGAGAAGACTTCCAAAAAATGGGACAGTGGGAGCATGCTGAATCTAAAAACTAGATTTAAAAAAGAAGGAATAAATTTTAATTTATTTACCTTCATCTTCTCAGGGATATTTATCTTATCTCCCTGACTAGAATATAAGCTCCCTGAGGGTTGTGGCCATGTCTTACAGTGCCTAGCATTCCTCACAATTTTAGCACTACTAGGTAAAGGTAAAGGTAGGTGTGAGTTCTTGCTATATCATCTATCTATCTTTATCTATATCTTTATTTATTTATCTATCTGTCATGGATTGAATTTTGTCCCTCAAAAATATTTGTCAACTTGGTTAGACCATTATTCCCAGTATTGTGTTGCTGTCCTCCATTTTGTGATTGTTGTAATTTTTCCTGTTATAAATCCTAATCTCTGCCTGTGGTTAATGAGGCAAGATTAGATTATGTTAGAGGATTCGGGTGGGATTGTAACACCCTTACTAACGTCACATTCCTGATCCAACATAAAGGGAGTTTCTCTGTGGTATGGCCTGCACCACCTTTTATCTTACAAGAGATAAAAGGAAAGGGAAGCAAGCAGAGAGTGGGGGACCTCATACCACCAATAAAGCAGCACTGGGAGCAGAGCATGTCCTTTGGACTTGGGGTCCCTGCACCTGAGAAGCTCCTTGACCAGAGGAAGATTGATGACAGGAATCTTTGTCCAGAGCCAACAAAGAAAGTCTTCCCCTGAAGTTGACGCCCAGAATTTGGAATTGTAGCCTACTTTACTGTAAGGAAATAAATTTCTCTTTGTTAAAGCCATTCACTTGTAGTACTTCTGTTATAGCAGCACTAGATAATTAAGATACTATCTATCTGTAATCTATACCCATCACTCATCTGTCAGTTTGTTATACTCTGGTGGCTTGTATTTTGCTCTGGTGCTGGAAGCTATGCCACTGGTATTTCAAACACCAGTAGGGTTACCCACGGTGGACAGGTTTCAGTGGAGCTTTCAGATAAGACAGACTAGGAAGAAGGACATGGCAGTCTACTTCTAAAAAAATTGGTCAATGAAGACCTTATGAATAGCAGCAGAATGTTGTCTGATAAAGTGCCAGAAGTTGAGTCCCTCAGGTTTAAAGGCACTCAAAATATGACTGGGGAAGGGCTGCCTCATCAAAGTAGTGTCAACTTTAGTGATGTGGATGGAGTCAAGCTTTTGGGACCTTCATTTGCTGACGTGGCATGACTCAAAATGAGAAGAAACAGCTGCAAGCAACCATTAATAATCAGAATGTTGAAGGTATGAAGTATGAATCTAGGAAAATTGGAAGTTGTCAAAAATGAAATGGAATGACTAAGATGGATATCCTAGGCATTAGTGAGCTGAAATGGACTCGTGTTGGTCATTTTGAATCAGACAATCATATGATCTACTACGCTGGGAATGACAAATTGAAGAGGAATGGCATCACATTCATTGTCAAAAAAACATTTCAAGATCTATTCTGAAGTACAACAACACTGTCAATGACAGGAAAATATCCATATACTGACAAGAAAGACTAGTTAATAAAACTATTATTCAAATTTATGTAAGACATAAATTTAGTAAGGGTTTTATGTCAAAGATGAAGAAATTGAAGATTTTTACCAACTTCTGCAGTCTGAAATTGATCAAACATGCAACCAAGATGCATTAATAATTATTAGTCATTGGAATTTGAAAGTTGTAAACAAAGAAGGATCGGTAGATGAAAAATATGGGCTTGGTGACAAAGAGGATGCTGGAGATCGCATGATAGAATTTTTCAAGACCAGTGACTTATTCTGTGCAAATACCTTTCCTTTTTTCAACAACATAAATGGCAACTACACATGAGGACCTTGCCAGATAGAATACACAGGAATCAAATCAAGTACGTCTGTGGAAAGAGATGATGGGAAAGCTCAGTATCATCATCAGTCAGAATAAGGCAAGGGGCCAACTCATAGGCAAGTTCAAGATGAAGCCGAAGAAAATTAGAACAAGTCCATGAGAGCCAAAGTACAGTCTTGAGTATATCCCAACTGAAGTTAGAGACCATCTCAAGAATAGATTTGTCACATTAAACACTAATGACTGAAGACTAGAAGAGTTGTGTGACAACATTAAGACATCATACATGAAGAAAGCCAAATGTCATTAAAAAGACAGGAAAGAAAGAAAAGACCTAAATGGATGTCAAAAGAGGCTCTGAAAGTTGCACATTTTGTTCGTGGATCTTTTTTTTTCATTTCTTTTGTTTTTGTAGATTTTGTGTTCACTAAGACTTTATGTTTTTCTTCTTTATTTTGATGAGTAGTTTTGCTAAATTTCTTTGTGGTTACCTTGAAATCTACTCTTATCATCCTAAATTTAAACCAGTCTTTTATTACTTGGTATCACCTTGACTTCCTCTCCATTTGAAAGCTCTATATCTATACCATTTATTCCTTCTTTTGTTGTTCTGACATTGTTGTCATTTACAGATTAACCTCTCTGGTTCCCTGTTCTAAATATTTTAGTTTTGATTTGTTCTTGAGAGTTCATTACCTAGGTTGGTATCTGGCTGATGTGGTCTTGTGTCCTAGATTCAGTCTGTCATCTGATGTTGGTTCTCAACTGAAGGTCTCCCTTTAATAATTCTTGTAAACTTGGTCTGGTTTTTACATATTCCCTTAATTTCTGTTTGTCTGGAAATGTCCTAGTTTCACCATCATATTTGAGTGAGAGTTTTGCAGGATGTATTATTTTTGGTTGGCAATTTCTTTCTTTCAAAGTTTTATATATGTCATCACATTGCCTTCTTGCCTGCATGGTTTCTGCCGAGTAATCAGATGAGCTTAGTCTTATTGTTTCCTCTCTGTATACAACTTTTCATTTTTCTCAAGCCGCTGTCAGGATTCTTTGTCTTTGATTATAGCAGGTGTGATTATGATATGCCTTGATGATTTTCTTTTGGAGTCTACACTATACAGAGTTTGTTGAGCTTCTTGAATGGTTAGCTTTTCATCTTTCATGATACTAGGGATGTTTTCTGCCAACAATTCTTCAATGATCCCCTCTGTGTTTTCTGTTTTTCCCCCAGAAAGAGACAAGAAACTGAGAAAAAAAAAAAAAAAAAACCCAAAGGAGCTCATTGGCTTCTCGGTTCTAAACAGGGAAGCGGCTCCCAAGCTGAGCAGCACTGCACAGCCCATCTAGAAGGAGCAGAGATGGCACACAGCACCAGATATTCAGGAGACAGGAAAAGAAGGAAGGTAGAGAGAGATGAGCAACCAAGATATGAAGAAAAACAGAAAGGAAAAAAAAAAAGTGCCCCCAGGGAGCCCACCAGCATGGAGGTGTGGACCGAGGAAGTGGTTACCCAGCTGAGCAGCACTTCACAGCCTGTCAAGGAGGAGTGGAGCTGGGACACGGAGCCAGGTGTTCAAGAGAAAAGAAAGGAAGGAGATGAGAGAGAGAGACAAAATCAAAAAAAGCAACAACAGCAACAACAAAAAAATGTCACTGAAGGAGCTGGCTGGTGTGGGTGGGGCGAATCCAAGTGGCAAGGAGCTAGTGTCTCCCCAGGAGTACAACCATGGCCTGCCAGAAAGTGGTGGAGGCCAAGCAGGGGGAGGAAGAGGAGGTGGGAAAACGCATATGCTGGTTACTGAGTGCTCTGTCTCCTGCTGGGAGCTCTGTGAAGCTGCCTTCTTGTACGCTCTTTCTGTAGATCTCTGACAGGAGTCCAAGATAACAAATCACTGCCCCATTAGCTGATAGGCGACCTCCACTCTGTTTCTCCCCTTACCCTCTGTTCTTTGCCAGTTTCTTATTCCATTCAGTGATCGGTTGAGTTCTTTAACCCTTCACTTGACACTTAGGGTCCCAGGATTAATGTTTGTCTCTGTTTTACTCAGTTTTTTAGGCTTTTTCTGTGGGTGGATGGTGTGGTGCTTCTGTCTATAGTGATGTGTTGGCTCTGCCATTGAAAGTTGCTCTTGAACTCAGAGTACCTAAAGCAAATGGAAGAAATCATAAAGTAAAAGAGTTGAAAAGAAGCTTTCAAAGGGTGGCTCAAGGAGACGAAGTAAAGTGTTAGAAAAGAATTTGCAAAGACCTGGAATTAGAAAACCAAAAGGGAAGAATATGCTCGGCATTTCTCAAGCTGAATGAACTGCAGAAAAAGATCAAACTTCGAGTTGCAATACCAAAGAATTCTATGAGCAAAATATTGAATGGTGCAGGAAATATCAAAAGAAGAATACACAGAGTGATTGTACTGAAAAGAATTGGATGACGTTCAACCATTTCAGGAGATAGCATATGATTGAGAACCTATAGTATTGAAGGAAGAAATCCAAGCTGCACTGAAGGCATTGATGAAAAATAAGGCTCCAGGAATTGACCGAATACCAGTTGAAATGTTTCAATAAATGGATCCAATTCTGGAAGTGCTCACTCATCTACACCAAGAAATTTGGAAGACAGCTACCTGGCCAACCAACTGCAAGAGATTCATATTTGTGCCCATTCCAAAGAAAGGTGGTCCAACAGAATGCAGAAATTATTGAATGGTATCATTAATATCACATACAAGTAAAAATTTGCTGAAGATAATCCAAAAGCCGTTGTAGCAACACATCGACAGGGAACTGCCAGAAAAATTCAAGCCAGATTCAGAAGAGGATGTGGAATGAGTGATATCATTGCTGACGTTAGATGGCTGAAAGCAGAGAATACCAGAAAGATGATTACCTGCGTTTTACTGACTATGCAAAGGCACTCAACTATGTGAATCACAACAAATTATGGATAACAGTGCAAAGAATGGGAATTCAAGAACATTTCAGTTGAATGGGGATTACAGAGGGATGGAGAAGGAGTGAAGTTTGGCAGAAGATTAACTAGCCAAGACGCTGAGAAGATGGTTATGCTCTGAGCTTTTCACAGTGGAAGTGACCACGAAGAGTATAGGAACATAAGATATTAAACCATGGATCCAGTTCTGGGGAGAAAGCTGGTAGAGGGTACAGAACATAGGCTTCATTTGCAGGAGCAGTGGGACCAGTGTTGTATAAAATCAGATGATTTCTTGTGTGATTTCCTCTTACAGCAGATAAGAAGGAGCCTGTTGTTCTGGACCTCCCCTACCCCCAGGTACCCGTGCTGGATTGAGGGGTTGGGTGGAGGGCTGGCCCTTGTACTATGATCATGGAATTAAGAGTGATCCAAGAAACTGTTTTCAAAGAAAAGAGTTGGACTGGATTTTTTCAGAGGCTTCTTTCAGCTCTAAAATGTTAAGATTCCATGATTAATTTGCTAAATAAATTTATAGTGCAAACAGTATTTCAAGAAGAACGTTTAAGTTACTTATGAGAACAAATTTCAAAGTACCCTCAAGCATCATGAAAACATCCACTCCCATAGAAATAATTGATACACCAGTTATAAATCTTTCTTAGCTAGTTGTTTGTTCAAGCAGATTTCTGGAGTCCTATTTTTGGCCAAATTCTATTTACCTAGTTTAAGTTCTTGTTTGTATTTCAAAGTCATCAAACTGCAGTTCTTTAAACAACATGTTTCAGCTTGGCCAGGCCTCCAGTAGGGCTGAATTATTAAAGTTTTATGTTATGTGCAAGACAGGTTCTTGATGAATTGGATCATCTCTGGAGAAATGCCCATCTTCTTCTTAATTTAGGGCACAGCTGTTAGAATCGCAGACTTCATCAAAAATGGCCACATATAACTCAGACAACTCACAGAAACATTTCCTCTCAATTGGCACAGTCTTTGAGGACAAACCACACTCTAAAATGTTTGTGTAACAGGAAAATGCGGTGTCAAGATGATCAAAACAAGATAGGAAATGATATATTTTCACAAAATTTGCATATATTATTAAAAAATACTCGACAGTTCACCTATAAAATGAGGACACAACATTAAAGGGAGACGGCCCTGATAAAAAATGCAGGCAGATTAAATGTGAGTGTGATTGATGTGCCTAACGTTAATAACAACAAATTTTATTTTCTTCTTAAAGTTGGGGAGAACATTAGTGATGTTCCCTATCACAGCAAAAACAGAAGAAACCTCTCTTATTCATCTCATTCTTTGGTTATTTTATTCTTGGATGGAACGTGTAAGTTATTTAACTACTCTGAGCCTCAGTTTTCTGATCTGTAAGATGGAGAATATCAGGTGGGTCTGACCCTCCAGCCTCTCTTTTATAAGGACCACTGTGGTTATAACAAGCCCACCCAGATAATCGAGGATAATCTCCTCATCTCAAGAACCTTAACTCAATCACATCTGCGAAGTCCCTTTTGTTCACAAGCTCCGTGGATTAGGACATGGACAGTTTAAAGAAATATCAAACCCATTGCTGTTGAGTTGATTCTGACTCATAGCGACCCTATAGGATGGAGCAGAACTGCCCCATAGAGTTTCCAAGGAGTGCCTGGTGGATTCCAACTGCCAACCTTTTGGTTAGCAACTGAACTCTTAACCACTACGCCACCAGGGTTTCCTGGACAGGTTTAGGGGCCCATTATTTAGCCTACCACAGGGAGATCCAAGATTTCTGTAGAATTTATTTGCTGTGTGAATAAATAACTGCTTTAACATGACTCACAACATACAACTGTCTTAGGCCAGGTTCCCCACAAAATAAGAACCTAAGAAAAGGGTTTATGTGCAGGTAGTTTATTTTGGAAGTGATCCTGGAGAGCATGAGTGATGGATCGGGAAACAGGGAAGGAGGGAAAGCCATCTCAAGGATGTATTATTGATTTGAACAACAATGTGGGCACCTGGGGCTCAAACCAGCCAGGGCCTTCTGAAGAGGATTTAGAATGCCTTCCAGAGTAGTCTGTCCAAGACAGTTGGGATGGTGGGAGAATATTATCTCCCGCCAACCATTGGTCAAGAGTTGCCCTACAAGACACTAAGCCCCTTGCATTTCCAAACTGCACATGTATGAGTCCAAGCAGATTCCTCCAGGTGTTCCATGACACATCAGAAAAGTCCCAGGCTAAAAGCTAGAGATATATGAACAACTAATACAAGATTATACAAGCTGACTGCTGCAGCAATGGCTAGAATAAAGAATGGTCTGGGAGAACAGGAGATGGGGCGCATGAGATGGGTCTAGTATAGCCAGCAAGGCCAACATTAGAGGCTGAATGACCTTGTATTGGGATGGACAGATGTGTGTCATTCTGCAATGCTACTGTGAGACTAGGTTATTTCCCAATTTTGCCTAAGTCTGCTATTTTCTTGGAGGGAACATAAAGTCCATTACATGTTGTTATAAATAAAAATCAGAAGTCCGTGGTACAGTCTGAAATGCGAAGTTCTTTTAGTTTTATAGTCTTGTGGAGAGAGTCAGTGTTAGCATTAAACAAATAATTATACATGAATAATTAAATATTCTCAAGTATTCCAGTGCTTTGTACCTAGTCTGGGAATCAGGGGAGGTTTTCTTGAGAAGTTATGTTTAAATTGAGACTTAAAGAATAACTAGGAGTTAGTTAAGTGAATAAAAGGAACACCATTCTAGGCAGAGGGAAGAGCTTATGAGAAGTCTCTGTGTAAGACCAGAAGGTAACATATCAAGGAACTGAGAGAAATCCCACATGGCTGGAGTGAGGAGGAAGAGTGATGCAAGATGAAACTGAGAAAGTAGGAGGTGGTGGGGCAGAGGGAGATCATGTAGGGTCTCATAGGTTGATAAAGATTTTGGACTTCCTCTTGGGAATCCACTGAAGTATTTTTGTTTTTTTGAATGAACAGGAGATTGACAAGATTAAATCTGCATGTTTAAAAGGCTGCTGGGTGGAGGAGGAGGGATTTAAATGGATGCAGGGAGATGAGTGAGTCCTGGTGAGAGATAATGGCTGATATATTGAGAACAGGAGCCACTGCAATAACAGCTGATTCAATCATTCATGGATTCCAAGATACACCAGGTTGGAAGTGCCCCATGCCCATGAGATATTTTGTGACATCTGAGAAAAATTGAGAAGTCTTACTTCAGATTATGGATATTAGGAAGGAAAGAAAGAAGGAAGGAAGATAAGAAAGAAGGAAGGAAGGGAGGGAGGGAAGGAAGGTGGGATGGAAGGAAGGGAGGGAGGGAAGGAAGGTGGGATGGAAGGAAGAAGGAAGGAAGGAAGGAAGGAAGGAAGGAAGGAAGGAAGGAAGGAAGGAAGGAAGGAAGGAAGGAAGGAAGGAAGGAAGGAAGGAAGGAAGGAAGGAAGGAAGGAAGGAAGGAAGGAAGGAAGGAAGGAAGGAAGGAAGGAAAAGAAAGAGAGAGAAAGGGAAGGAGAGCGATAAAAGGAGGGAGGGAGAGAAAGGGAGGGAGGGAGGGAGGGAGGGAGGGAGAAAGAAAGAAAGACCTATAGCAAACCGAGTGGAATGGGGTTGGTGAATTAACGTCCTAGACCAGGATTTCTCAACCTTGACACCATTGACATTTTGGGTTGGATAATTCTTTGTTGTTGGAGGAAGAGAGGGAGGAGCTGTCCTGTGCATTGTAGGGTGTTTAGCAACATCCCTAGATGCCAATAGTACCTCCCTTCCAAAACATGTCAACCAAAAATCTCCAAACCAAAACCAAACCTATTGCCATTGAGTTGATTCTGTTAGGGGGTGGAACTGAGCACCATAGTGTTTTCTTGGCTGTAATCGTTACAGAAGCAGAACACCAGGCCTTTCTTTGGTGGTGCCACTGGGTGGGTTCAAATCTTCAACCGTTTGGTTAGTAGACAAGCACAAACCATTTGCACCACCCAGGGTCCAGACACTGCCAAATATTCCCTGGGTGAAAAATCACCCCTGCGGAGAACCACTATGCTAGAACTTGTATGTCTTTGGTGCCATCAGAAGGAACATGGACTATTTAAGGACCCTAAAAGAATTTTATTTCTTCTTTTTTTAAACCTCACTTTATGGGTAACCAGAGACTCTGGTAGCATAGTGGTTAAGAGCTATGGCTGTTAACCAAAAGGTTGGCAGTTCAAATTCATCAGGCACTCCTTGGAAACTCTATGGGGCAGTTCTCTTCTGCCCTATAGGTTTGCTGTGAGTTGTTACCGACTCAACGGCAATGGGTTAGGTTAGGTTTATGGGTAACCAAGGATATACGCTCCAGTTGGATTATCAGTTTTTAATCTTCGAAAATACTTTATTTACTTCCAGATAGTTTTGTTTCATGGTATTTTCGTTCAGACAATAAGAGAAATGTTTTATTACAACCCGTCTGAGATCTCAGCCACAATGTTTGTGGTTGAGATCGCAGACGGGTTGTAATAAAACGTGGAAAATAAGTCAAGTTGAAAAACAAGTTGAGTCAGTAGGTCACCAAATCTGTGTGTGAGTAAAACTTTATGCAAATTCATCTGCATTTTGTCCTGAAAGAGAAACATTGAGAAGATAAAAAGGTTGACAGTGATGAAATACAAATATTCATTTTGTCTTCATTTTCCATAAGCCAGAAAGAATTTAAATTACTCTTCTCTGATGCAGAAAAGAAACTTTTACTTGCAAATCATCGAGTCACCCATTTTCCCTCTTTTAAAAGAATGATCTAGCCGTAACTGGAAATTCCCCTCATCTTGCAGTATTGTATGTCCCCATCTACTTCATTTTCAACACCTTAGCTGAAGGGATATATTTTTTTTTTCAATATGTAAATCTGATATGCTTTAAAGCTTGTCAACAGCTTCCCATGACTCTCAGGTTAAAGACCATAATCCTTAACAAGGCACCTACCAGGTTCACCTGAAAACCAAAACCTGTTGTCATTGAGTCGATTCCAGTTCACAGTGACCCTATAGGTCACAGTAGAATGGCCCCATAGGGTTTCCAAGAAGCAGCTTGTGGATTTGAACTGCCAACCTTTTGGTTAGCAGCCGAGCTGCTAACCAGGGCTCCACCAGGTTCACCAGCCACGTATTAAACCAAGTATGCCTATGTCATGCGTGCTTTGGCCACACCAGTCTTCTCTCAATTTTTTGAATATATGCATTTCCTCTCATTACAGGGTTTGCACGTGTTATGCCCTTTGCTTGGGAAACTCTTCCACAACTTCTTCAACCTACTCAATTTATTCCCATCCTTCAGATCTCACCTCAAGCAACATTCCCTTAGAGAAACTTCTCTAGCCAACCCCACCAAGCATACAAGTTAGCCAACCCCACCAAGCATACCAGTAGACAAACAAACAACTCTTTGTCAGATAGTCTTATTGAGCCATACAATTTTTCTTCATAGTTCTAATCACATTTGTAACTTTATACTTACACGGGTTTTTTTTGATTAATGTCCCTCTCCTTCATTTAGCTGTCATCTCCAAGGAGCAGGAACTGTACCTCTTTTTCTAACTTTTGTATTCTTAGCACCCAACACAGTAGTTCTCAATAAATATTTATTAAATTAATAAATCAATTAATCAATATGATGTCTCAGGCATATTTGGCCACCACTTTTCTTGTAAATAAAGTTTTATTGGAACACAGCCATGGCTATTTATTTATTATTTCCTAGGGCTGATTTCACTCTATACTGGCAGTATTGAGTAGTTGTGACAGAGATCATAGAGCCCACAGAGCCTAAATATTTACTATCTAGCCCTTTTCAGAGAAAGTTTGCTGAGCCCTGATAAAAATCACTTACTTCTTATTTGAATTAGTAGTTACTTGAGATACAACCTTGTCCCAGGAAAATACGAAATAAAAGTGACAAGTGCATAAAATAGTCTTTCACTGCCAAAATATTTAATAACAGCAATCTCTCAATGAGCACTTGCCATGTGACAGCCATTGGGCTAAGCATGTTACCTACATTATCTCATGAAACCCATTTTACTTGAAAAAGGAAGCATTCAACTTAATTCAGTTTCCCAGCATCATAAATTTGACAGGGAGAAATATAAACGAGCATCAGCTTTCTGTTTGTGACTCAGCTATTGGCTGAATGCTGGGGAGGCTGGTGTGTGCAGTGATTCATGTTTGAAATGTTCTAGGTGCTACATTCCCTTGGAGTGTTCGAACAGCAGGGGTGAATGGGTGAATATAGGACGGGATGAGGTAGTAGTGGGATCCTTGAAAAGTAGTGAGAAGTAGCTGTGGCTCTTAAATTCAGCAAGATTGAGCATGACACCATATTGCAGGGTCCTTGGTGGCAAAAGGCGAAAGTTGACTAGGAAGGACCAAAACTGGGAAGCTGGCTGGGGACATTGTGGAGAGGGCACTGGAAAGATCCACAGGGTTCCTACAGGTCCTAAGAGTCTAAAGACGTGAAGCTTAACAGGGAGAAAATGATAAGCAAGGAACTTGGGAGGTCAAGATGGAGGATCAAACACCCAGCATAGGAAACTTGAAAATAAAAGTTAAAAGGTAAAGCCCATGCGGCATAGGATCAAGAACCCAAGACAAAGAACCTGGGCAACCAAAGTTTAGGATCAAGGCAAAGGGTCTGACAGAATAACAATGAGGTGCAGAAATGAGATTGTAGCTTGCTGAGAACCTGATGTTCTGATGACCCCTTTGTCCAGGGTCAGAACCAGATTCTCTGAGTGAAAGCACCTAGTCCTGATGGTAGAGGCAATTTTATCTACCTGGCTACGTGTGGGGAAAGAAGATGATTCTTGGCAGGTGTAAGAAAGCCAAGACCGCAGTTCATTGCCTCCATGGGCCAGCTAGCTTTGTTTTTCCCTTCATACCTGTGCCTCCTTCTCTCCTCTATGTTCTGAGATATGCCTCAACTGTCCAAGTTTTGATTACTGACATTATCTCTGATTCCTCTTTCTCCTCCAGCAACCTGCTACCCTACAGTCACCAACTAACACAACCAGGATATTGTATGCCCTGCCCCATGTTTCCCAAACACACCTAGTTCTTTTTTCCCTGTTCCTTTTCTCATGCCATTGGTGTTATCCGGAATGGCTTTATCCAGTTTCACCACCTGGAAAACACTCACTCATCTGATGAGGCCCAGTCTGAATGTCACATCTTCTTGATAGCTTCTTCTGGCTCCCCATGCCTTAGCAAGAATTAATTACATCCTCTCTATGCCCATAGCTTCTTATATAGAACTTTTATAAAGGACTCAGGGCTCCCCATAGTTTGTAGAATAAAGACAAATCCCCTTTGTGTGGCTTACAAGGTCCTGCATAGTCCGGTGCATTTCACCAGCAGCATCTTGCACCTGACCCCTCCCACCACTCCCTGATCCCAACAGAGCCATTTCTTCAGTCTAAAAGACTTTTTTCTCCTCTCTTTGTCTATTAATCCGTAGCCTTCTTTTAGATCTCAATCTTCCCAGAGTTCTCTAGTTCAAATCCCTCTTACAAGCTCTCATAGCTTACTGGGCCTTTCTTTCATAGCTCTGCAACACAGGCAATTCTACAATTGTTTGTGTGATTATTTGGTTGGCTGCCTTCCCCACATACCACATGCACCAGAAGTTGAGGAAACACTTGTGTTATTGCTTTCCCTTGTATTTCCAGGTGCCCAGCCTCATGCCTGGCTCAGAGTAGGCCCTGAACACAGTGGTCAAATGAATGGATCGATATTTATTATATTTATTTGCTTATGAGTCTTTCTACTTGTCCGGATGGAGAGCTTGTGGGAGACAGGGCTGTGACTCATAGTCATTTATACCCTTAGTGTGAATCACAGTACCTGCCATATAACAGGTGCTCATTTAATGATTTTTGAATTACATTGTATTTGAATTATATCAGAACCAAATAGATTGGTTTCAGCTATTGTATCCAAAGTGTTTGTTTTTTTTTTTTTTAAATCACAAAGGTGGCAAGACAAGAGAATATGTGTGAAGATGTATTCCCATGGAAATTTCTTTGTTATGCAAATTTCTTTCAGTTCTCTTATGGTCTTCATCAACTTATTCCTTGTTAATAGCACTCTTCCATCCCTGAGACTGTAGTTTTCTGGGAAGAATCCTGAGTGGCTTTTTCTTCTTCTTCTGACCATTAACTTTCAAGCTTTCTTTCTTGATAATTTTATAAAAATCACATTTCTGCACCTCCTCCTCCTCTTCTATCCTAAGGCTTTTGCTACACCACAGGGACCATTATTCACTTTCTTAACTCTACCAACTTGTCTCTACTCTCATCCTCCCACATAGATTTCTTTCAAGGAGCAAAATAACACTATAAACAGAATGCCAAAGAAGGAGAAATTGTGTTCTTCCACTTAAAGCAAAAGAATTTTCAAGGCAAATGTAGGAGGAATGGATTTTTTTTAGAAAATAGAAAGGTGAGCAAATTTTGCTATTCTTTTTTATCTAAAGTAATAGAGGAAAGTAGCTGATGCAATTAAACTTTATGATACTTAAGTTGTAAAATGCCACATAAATATTTTACCTTCTGCCCTCAGTGTCCTTATTTTGAATGAGGCAGTGAGACTAGATCAGAGGTCTTCAAACTGTCTCCATGAGCCTCAACATATGTAGAGGCTGCTGGAGGAAGGTGATGGGGTTTGCAGATGAGTAGGGAGAGGTTCCTGCGACTCTCCAGGCTCCACTTGGGCTTCAACAAGAGCAGTTCTGAGGGAGTTTGTGTGATTCCTGCCCTGTCTCAGTGCATAGCCTTGTGTCTGGAACATAGTAGATGCCCAATAGGTATATATTGAATAAGTGGCACCATTTTACAAGATTTTATTTGGGAGAAAAAAAGAGTTTTATTGATTTAAAAAATTAAAATGATTTTGAAAACCACTGGATTAAGTGCTCCATAAATTCTCCTCTATCTTCTAAAAATAATTCTATGAGGTTTAGAATTTCAATTGAAATAATTAATTTTTCTCCAGATCCAGTTGCAGCAGAAGCCCACTCCAACAAGTTACATGAAATAGTAAATTTTCCCTTTAAAGCTAGTTTGCGTTAGATTTGTATCACTTGAAAGCAGAAGGGGCTTGAATAACACAGAAATTAGTATCTAGAAGTAAGGCATTGGCATTGACAGACACTATAATGTGGAGTTGCCTGAGTTAAGGTAAAGTGGGGGACTGTAAGTAGTTCTCATCCTATGCTGGCAAGTCAGACTCTTTGCTACGTATTAGCAAAGCAGCTAATCCCAAAGCCTTTGGGATTTTAGGATTCAGGCTATGAACCTATTAAGGCTGAATTCTCAGGGGATTTGCTAGAAAAATATCAGAATGATGGAAGATGTTGGCTACATTTGTAGTCTTCAGTATTACCCTGAAAGAAGGGACAGGGTGACAGGTTGAAAGCAGAGAAAGAATAGCATATGTCCCTTGAAGGCCACTGTGGGTCATGTATTTGTAGAATTGCAAATGCCAAAATATTTGTCCCAATCTCAATTTACTACAAGAAAAGATATGAGATTATATTGAAACTACGGAAAGGCCAGAGAATACAGGAACCCATCCCAAATACTTCCTGCCCTGTGTCACATCTGCTAAAATAAAGTTAATAATTATCCCATACTAAGATCCCATCCAATAGGGTGCAGTCTGGGGGGAAGTGGTATATGAGCTATGCCTCACCACCCAATTGTCCTGAACCATAAACTAAGACGGATACAAAAAAAAAAGAGAGAGCTAGGAGCATGGGCAGAGGACCAAGGCTTGCTGCTAAGAGACAGAAATAGAAAGTCAGAATTCAGATTTACAGAGGCAGAGCCAACATGGTGCTATAGATAGAAGCACCATGTCATCCCTCTGCAGCAGAGGCCCAAAAAACTAAATAAAACAAATACAACATCAATCCTGGAACCCTAAGGATCAAATGAAAGGATAAAGAACTTGATCAAGCACCAAATGGAAGAAGAAACTGACAGGAAACAGAGAAAAAGAAAAGCTGTGGAGTGGAGGTCCCCTACCAACTAATGCAACATGGATTCACAATCTTGGAATATAGCCACCAAGAACCACAGACAAGGAGTACAGGAAGGCAACTTCATGGAGCTCCCAATAGGAGACAGAGGACCTGGTAACCAGGGACATATACTTTCCCACCTCCCGCCCTTCTTCCTTCTGTGAGGCTTGCACTGCTTTTCAATGGGCCACAGTCACTCGGCTGGAGAGACACCAGTTCACTGCCACCTGGGTCCACCCACCTCCAATGGTTGATTTCCCCACAGCCATTTTATTTTTTTCCTCTCTCCCTTCCTTTGTTTCATTTTTCCCATGCAGGTAGCCCACTTGCTGTCCCTGCCCCTTCTGGATAGACTAGGCCACATCATTCAGCTAGACAGCCACTGGCAGATGGCCTTCCTGGGTCCATGCTGCCCTCACTGACCAGCTCCCTCAGTACCATTTTTTTTCTTTCTGTTTCTCCTCTCTCTCCCTTCCTTCCTTTACTTTCTCCCACCCAGCTAGCCCTGCCTGCTGTCCTCCCCCTTTTCCGATGGGCTGTGCTGCACTGTTTGACTACAGAGCCACAGCATGTGGCCTCCCTAGGTCTGTGCCACCCCCACCAGCTGGCTTCTCCATGAAGACTTACTGGCTGTTGAGCAGAGACTGAAAGCCCTATGTCCTCAGGATAATGAGTCTATTTCTCAAGGCTGTTTAAGGAATTAAATGAGATAATGCAAGTAATGTGTATAAAAGGCCTATTATGGTGGCTGGCACTCAATAAATAAGAGTTATCTTAGTATAGGGCCCCAGAGAAGATGGCAGTGTGATTTACTGTAATAAAAAACATAGGAAGAGCAGGTGGAGAAGAGAAGGTGATGAGTTCCATTTGGACATGTTGAGTCTAAGATATCCATGAAGTTGAAGATGGAAGGACCTGAAAGCCATTGTCAACATGTATCTGTAGTCAGCATATACAGGATACAAACCATAATTAACAATATACAAACACCAGAAGATAAGCTAGACAACTGGGATCTTCTAAAAATTAAACACTTATACTCATCAAAAGACTTTACCAAAAGGGTAAAAAGAGAAGCTACAGACTGGGAAAAAAATTTTGGCTATGACAATTTGAATGTGCATGATCCAGAGAACCTGGACTGGAATGTGATTTTGGGTTGCCTTCCTTGGGAAGGAAGTAATGGAATTCTCAATTAAATAGGGACACTTTTGTAATTATGAATATCGGATAAAGATTAAATGTACACACTAGGAAATCAAAGGGTGAAATATAGTGAATGTCAGTTGTTTTTGTTATCACAGAATCTCCTCACTCTTTTTCTGGCAATACCTCCCTCCTTTTCTTGGGGAAATTTCCACTTCCCATTCCATGAGGTGCTATTGGTCACAGTACTCTCTGGCCTTCTAGAAATAGTGATTGCTCCAAGGAGCACACATGGACCAAGCAAGCCAATCACAATCTTTTCCTGAGATTATTATGTGAACTATGGAAGAAATAAACTTGCCCTTTCAACTGGATTTCAGTACCAGAATGTGGGGTTCTAGCGGCCACTTTCCCCACTAAGGGGAAGGGGATTATTTGGTTGGCTGCCTACCCACATACCACATGCAGGAGTAAACAAGACCTACATGGAAGGAGAAGCAGCTTATGGCTCTAGCAGCTTCTGTCACAGGAAAGCAGATCTTGGCTGTGTCTTTCTGGATGCCCCAGTTTCCCTAGATCTCAGGGTGGCAGTAGGCCCTCCAATCTCAATTCTCTTATAGGTCCAGGAAAAGCATTGATTTTTAGTTTTCATAGTTGTTCCTTGTTCTAATAACAGGAGTGATGACTTATAAACTCTTTTATGTCATAGCTAAAACAGGAAGTCACAAGTGAGCTGTTGTTTGCAAGTTCCTTCTCTGTCCTCCAACCCTTAGCTCCTTCCTTGGTTACCAAGCAGTGGGAAGGAACGATGAGCGGCCACAGCCTTCACGCCTTATACTAATGACTCGTTGGATCCCTGGGAGCCAGACTGTGGTGGAGAAAGTCAAGTTTTGCTGCTCAGTTCAACACTCTGTCCTCACTGGGCACAGACCAGGACACTATCGATCTCTTAAACTCCCTCAGCACTTGTCAAGTGACATCACTTATTAATGAGTGATATAAAAAAAACATCTTTAACAAGAAAACATCTTTCACTGCAGCTTCAGTTCTACCTGACAGTAATTTACCAAAAATCACTCCTCTCACTTCCCTTTCACCACTGTCTTCAATTTGGTAAATTCTTCTGCCTTTTTTTTGTTGTTGTTTTTGCACAGTTCCAGGCTTCTAAAAAATAAAGCATCACAGATCACAGAGAAGCAAATTACCTGAATATTTTAACTTCATGATTGCTCAGTAAGGTCCCTGAGAGCATTTAAAGAAAGTTTGATTCCTGGGATGCCTTGAAATATGACCTGACACACTCCAGGGTGTATTCAGCCCATAGACCATGCAAATGCCCCATTCACGATGCATTCAAACAACTTACAAGAAGCTAGCGTGTGTGTGTGTGTGTTTGTGTGTGTGTGTGTATTGGTGGGGGTAAACTATTGCTGACATATTGAGGAGAAGCAAAGGTGAAATCAAATCGAAATTTTCTGCAGTTGAAATACAGTCTTAATAGTTGTATTGTTATTTAATTACATGACTGAATTGAAACCCTTTCAGTGTGTGTTGTTTAATCATGACAGTATTGATAGGTCAAAACCTCACGTGCTCTGGAGAAGGGTATAAGATAAAGCAGACACTTAATTTTTTCCAAATCTTTTGAGGTTATGTTGGCTGGTAGCTAATACGTTCTTCAGCTTCTCTGAATGCTAGAAGACTTTGGAAGAAAGTGTAGACAGACCAGTATTTTCTATTTTTCAGCCCTAATTCTATACATCCCACCCTTTTTTTATTTAAAAGGCTGATTTTAAGCATTTTTGAAGGGATGTGTGTGTGTGTGTGTCTGTGTGTGTGGCTATGTAAGAATGAAGTTTGAAATGTCAGACTTTCAGGAGCAGTTTCATGTTATTGTAGCTGTATTACACACTAGCACATTTCACATGGAGAAGAAAAATATGTTCACATTTCCTTATTTGCCACAAAACAAAAAGTTGAATTATACCCATGATAATAGTAATTTGAACTAACATGCAGCTTAAAAAGTCTATGATTACAAATTCAGTTCTGGCTCACTATGTAGGGAGCAGTTATATCCTAAGCTACAATATGAGAAGCTATCTGTATCATCCCTTTAACCTCAAACAAGAAAGTGAATCAGGCTAAAACTTGTGTGTCCCTCCAATGTAGTCACTGGACAAGTTTGTGAATTGTGAAAGTGATTTATGAATAGAATATGTTTTCTTGGTGTTGCTTTGTAATTGTGCCATACCTAACCATTGAAGCTTCTGTCTAGCTTATGTTTTGCCTTTCCATTAGGCTAGACAATAGAGTGGGTTTTGAGTTCAAGAAGGAGAAACAGTGAGGGCTTGGATTTAGCTCAAGGCTTCTTTTTCACAAGTGTTTCCATAAAACAAGGAAAAGATACAAGTCGTTGGACATGACTTCCTATTTCACCTGTGTTTATCAAGGGGACAGACTTGAGGTTGGTTGTCTTGGCTATGTGGGAGAAATGAGATGCCTACCAGCTCAGTGAAGCATAGACTTCTGCCTTTTATATTCACAGTTATGTCTCTACTCAGAAAACCTTTAAACCATCATATAAAGCAATAATTCTGCTACTTAGAACTAATACAGATTCTAGACCTTGAAATTCTTGTTGTGCCAGGGTAATTGCTCCTTAACTGCACCTACTCTGCACAAACCAGGAATCTCTCACATATAAGTCCAATTGGGGACTTTCGGTGGGCTGATCCAGACATGGCCTATCATAACCATGGACATCAGACATGTAATTGTCTCAAGGAAGAGCTCAGTTTGGCTCCTCTCAAATATATAAGCTTCACCCAACCATCCATCTTTATTTTCAGTGTTTAATAGTGTCTGACTTTCAGCCACTGCCTGCTGTGGCAACTCCTTCAGCGAGCTCATCTTAGGCATCTTAGGAAGTACATGTTACCTCAATAGCATTGGCTTCTGAATGGCTTCATTAATGTCTTATCCCTTTCTCTAGGTAAACTTGCAGGTCATCTCCATGCAGAAATCGATTGGTCTTCCATTGGGTATTTGAGGCATCTTGATTATTCTTTCAAAATTTTCTTGGCGCCAACCAACGCTTTGGAGGCTTTGACCATCTTCAGTTACAATTGGACAGTTTATCACTTGGGGCCTGAGCCAAGTACCTCTCACTTTTTGCTCTGGTGCTTCTCTGATATTAAAAAGTCACAAGCCTCTGATATTACAGCATGGAAATCCCAAGAACCTGCTTGGCACTCACATTTGTTCAACCTGAAAATGCAAGGAGAGGATGGGGACACTCTTGACCAATGAGGGACAGGTGCCATTGATAAAAGTCTCTATCTTTCATTCCCTGGATAGATGGTCTGAATTATATTCATAAGGGCCTTTGAAAAGCCTAGGTGAGATCAAACACCAATTGCCTATGTTATTGCTGTTAGGTGCCATCAAGTCGGTTCCAACTGATAGCGACCCTATGTAAAACAGAACAAAACACTATGTGGTCCTGTGCCATCGTCACAATTTTTATGCTTGAGCCCATTGTTTTAGCCACTGTGTTAATCCATCCTCTTTTTTGCTGACCCTCTACTTTACCAAGTATAATGTCCTTCTCCAGGGATTTGCCTATAGTCAACTCAATAGCACTCCCTCATGATGATTTTTTCTCTGTCCCTATTTCACCCTCCCTGTCTTATGTTTATGCTCTGTGCAGTCACGTTCAGAAATAACATCCCTGCAAGCATGTCTTTATCTCAGGCTCTGTTTTCAGGGAAACCCAAGCTAAGATACAAGGATCCAAATTGGATTCTTTAAGTCTCATACTAAGATATAAGCTTTGCCACTTCTGTGTCATCTACCTTGTGGAGAGTAAGGATCTCCTTTTAACTTCACTGGAAACTCTTTTGAAAACCTGAAAGAAATATCATATGAGTGGTGGTCGAGAAGAAATAACCTTGACAGGATAAATTAAGGACTATGATGATTATATCAGGATCCTGAGGGAAAACAGATGGCACATTCAAATCAGGATAATTTGAGGATGGCTTATTTTTTTTTATAGACAAAAGGATTCATTCCAAAGGTGTAGGCAGGTGTAGGGAAACCATGAGAGTACAGCAGGAACCCAGGGTTAGCAGCTGACAATACCCGTAAGCTAGGGTTGCCAAATAAAATCCAGGACTCCCTGTTGAATCGGAAATTTGGATAAACAATGAATAATCTTTTAGTATAAGTATGTCCCAAATATTGCATGGGACATACTTATACTTAAAAGTTCATTGTTCATCCAAAATTCAAATTTAACTGACCTTCTTGTATTTGTTATTTGCTAAACCTGCCATCCCTATCTTAGGCTCAAAAGCAAGGCGGAAGATAATAGAACCCATAAGGACAGAGTAGTGTAGAACAGGCTGCCTTGAGAGGAGTAGTAAGCTTCTGTCTAGGGATGGAGACAATTCAAGGCAACCACCCAGGGGGGAAACAAGAGAGTAAATACGGGGATCTCAATCACTGCCTTCCTCCAGTCTTCTGCCAGGGTTCTCACTGGCTGAACTAAACCAAAAGCCAGAGGGCAGGAGAGCCTGCTAACACCAGAGGCTATCAAGTCATTCTCTGAGGGGAGGAAGCAGGGTGGAGAGGGCTGTGAGAGCACGTGCAGGGGCAAATAGGAGCTATCTAGCCCACTGACCACTCCTCCTTCTGCCCTAAGGGTACAACCTGTAAGTATTATCTCTGATTCAGGTGAAATCATAGCAAGTGACATTCCTAGACCTTGAGCCAGGTGATCTGATTATAATTATTCTTCCCTCTCAACTTCCCCCTTTCACTATTCTTTTACCCCTGTCTCAGTGCTTCTATACTTTTGTTATTCCCGTGCCTTTTGTTACAAAAGTATTGAGTTTTTTGGAGGGAGTAGGTATGAATAAAATAAAAATAATTACTTTTACAGCTGTTATTCAGCAAAGAGGTGTGTAGCATAATTTCTGCAGGTTCTATTGCACCTTCACTTTTTAACTTTTTACTGTTTTATTACTTCTAAATTTTGCCTGTGGATCATATACTGTAACAGGTCCTTAACATTTCAACTGATGCATTCTGAGGCATTTGAAAACCCTCCTATTAGAAATGATCCACATAATCTATAGCTCTGTCTGCGTGGAGCATACAGTGGGCATCTTCCTGTCATGGTTCAGAACCATTGCCAAAATGTAGGATACTTCACTTAATTTCCGTTTTAGACGTTTTCATATTTTCTTTGTTGCTGTCACTGGCGCTGGCATTTAGCTTTTTTAAAAAAAAATTAAAGAGTCGTTTGCGTGAAGAAGCAATGTTTTAGTCATACCTTGAGCATGTTGCTGCATATGCGGAGTGAGTAGAAGACAGCAGATAAGCACTGAGAAGCAGAGGCCAGACTCCCAGACTAGCCAAATGACTCATTCCTCTGCAGAGGGCATGATTCAATTTCATGCTTCAGGAAATTTAAAAATTAATACACGCTGAGGAACTTCCCAGGTACCTTTTCAATTGTGGAAACTGTGACTGATGTATACTCAAATGTCAGGGTCTCTATAAGAGCTATAGATTGTGTTTGTTGAGTGCTTACTATGTACAGGTTCTTATTCTAAATACCTTGCATGTATTAACACATTTAACACCCACAACAACCCTATGAGTTGGGTACTCTTATTAACTTCACTTATACGTGTGGAAAATTAGGTGTTGAGTGTTTAAAGTCCATAGTCATATAGCTGCTTATTTCTTTTTGCATAAAAGAAGCCTAGCAGGGGGGAGACCTGAGCTGATATGGTAGTTCCTCAGTGACTTTAGGGACTCCAGTTCTAAATATATGTATGCCATCATAACATACCACTTCTACCCTCATGGTTATCTCATGGCCCAAAATGCCTACTGGAGTTCTAGGCAACACATTCACTTCGCATTCACAGGGCAAAAGGCAGAAGGGCAAAAAAGAGCCATCTACCCTATTTGTATCTCATTGGTTTAACTTTAGTCCCAAGGTCACAATCTAGTCCCATGGCCTCACCTAGCCATTATGGTGGCTAGGAATTAGTCTTTTAGTCTAGGTGGCAATATGCTCAGATGAAAGTTTATGGTGTTCTGCACAAGGAGAAATGGGAGAACTCGTATAGGGGTTGGCAACCAGAATTCTTGGCTACAGTGATGGGCTGGGTTTGAACTTGTATGAACTGAATCTAGGGGAGTCCCCACTCAGTGGCATCACTAGGGTTGGTGTCACCCAATGCCTCCCCCACCATGGACCTCCTCCCACACCAGACCAATACAGAATCCTAAGTAATATTTTTTGTATTAATGTTACTTATAAATCATGATTCCTGTACATCAGTCCTTCTTTTCCTGTAATTACTACTGTATTCTAAAAAAAAATTATTGATATTGGCTCACATATACTAATTGCCATGATACCATAGCTAAAACACCAGAAAGTTTGTCAAAAATCCCTGACTATAAAAACACCAGTAGCAACAAAAACAACAGTGCGGGCTTGCAGCGCTTGCAGATGAAACCACACGATTCGAAGTGTCATTATAATCGGGTAATAACGACAGCTCTGATTGGAAGGCATTAGAAGATTCAAAAAATAAACCAGCATAGAGTTTTAGCCTTGTAGGTATATTGATACATGTAAGCTGGGCTTAAGAAATATGCTTTTGTGGTTATAACTACAGGGATATTTCTACAAAAAGTAATACATTTCTGATGAAACACTGCACAGAAATTTCATAGACAGTCATTTTGGTGTCACCCCCTCTGGCAGTGTCACTTGGTGCAGTCTGCACTCCCCACTTCCCCCTAGTGATGCAATTGTTTTTACTTTTTAGCGATTATATCATACCCCCTCTTGGTGCTATTTTATAATGTTAAAGCCCCAACCATGGCATTGTTCCCAGTAAGGTCTCTTCCTTGATTTCAGTATCTTCACTACTGGTCATAAGCATCTAGATGGTATGGGCTGAGATAAAGGGCTAACTTCCTGGCAGAATAGGAGTTCTGACAAATGATCAGTGAGATTGGGGAAGGAGCTAAGCATGTCACTCAGCTCTAGGCCTCACTCAACCACAGACCTGAAATGGCCTGCCTGGCTATGTCTTTGTAGAAAAACTGAAGTCTCAGGCTCACTGGACCTCAAAGAAACCAAACAGTATGAAGTCTTATCATCTTTCTGTCTTGGCTTACACTAATCATTTCCTTAAATAAACTAATTCTCAAAGGAAAACATAAAATGCAGAAATTTCACAAAACCCATGCTGGTAACGGTAATGAAAATTCTATCAGCAAAAGTACATTTGATTAATCATATACATGCAGGATTTTTCTCTTCTACCATCTGTTTAGAAGATGAAAAATGTATTCTGCTGGTAGTTTGGCAGAAAGTATATTTATAGAAAGGTTTTATTTATAGTCTGTCAGTGGATTTTGAGCCTGCCATGACACAGATTTCAGAACTAGGCATGCTGAAACGTTCAAATATTAATGCCAACAACATTCTTCTCATTAAAACATGAAAGTTAAAATGTTTTCATATTCAGTTCATATTTTGGAGTCTGTGGCTGCAGACTGAACAGTCTATTTGGAACTAGGCTTAAAAAATATTAGAATAGAATTCAATAGCCTTGGTTAATCTCTGTGATTGATGATATCTAAGTGATTCTGGTTAGCCAATTTTATTTTCTGACTATTCAGCATTAAGAAAACAAGTCTTAGAAAACATTCCCACAGAAAGAAATATATCTAATCACTGATTTCTAGCGATGAAGAGACAGCATTATGGGAACTCCAAAGTAATCGAGTCAGTGAGAAACTCTACAGGGTGGAATTGAGATATTGGATCTGTGACTTTAACATGTTAGAAGCAGACAGGTGATTAAAGAATAACACTGGATCCTCTAAAAAAAAATATGCCCCAACCCATTGTCAGATCCTTATTGTTGTTGTTGGGGGTGCCATCAAGTCAATTCTGACTGATACCTACCTAGTGCCGTTGAGTAGATTGCGACCCTATAGGACAGAGTAGAACTTCCCCGTAGAGTTTCCAAGGAGAGCCTGGCGGATTCGAACTGCCAACCCTTTGATTAGCAGCCGTAGCACTTAACCACTATACCTCCAGGGTTTATATAGGGACCCCCCAAAAACCAAATTTGTTGCCTTGAGTTGATTCCAACTCATAGTGGTCCTACAGAACAGAGTAGAACTGCCCCATAGGGTTTCCAAGTGCCTAGTGGATTCGAACTGCTGACCTTTTGGTTAACAGATGTAGCTCTTAACAGCTACACCACCAGGATTTCCATAGTGACTCCATGTGACAGAATAAAACTGCCCCATAAGGGTTTCTTGGATGTAATCTTTACAGAAGCAGATTGCCAGGTCTTTCTCCTGTGGAGTTGGTGGGTAGTTCACCAATCTTTTGGTTAGCAGCCGAGATTTTAACCATTGTACCACCAGGGCTCCTTGTCACATCCTTATCCACACGCCTATTGCATAAGTTAAAATTTCAATAGCATTTGATCACATTTTAAATCTCAAGGATGCCTGTGTAAGCCAATGGGCCTCTTGAGTCCAAAGCAAAAACCTGTTGCTTTTGTGGGTTTCGTGATAAACAGATGGGACGATTAGACTCTGGAGGTATTTGGAAGATGGTTGTCCTGCTCCTCTTGACCACCTACCACAAGCATCAGTGATGCATAACAAAACTATCCTCAAGTAGTCTTTTTATGATCTGTACTGTTTTGAAATGTGTTATACTAACCCACAGGCTGAGTCAGATCTGCAGTAGACTAATGCATATTGAAATGTGAGAGATCCAACATAGAAGAACTGATAATTTCTTGTTATTCACAAAATCAGGTCATTTCTAACCTTCCAAGCAATAAGCCTAAAGGACAAAGGATACATTCACGAATCACATGAGGGAAACAAACTTTATGCTATATCAAATCTATCTTCAACCTCTGAAGATTCAAGGCATTCTGAGTTAAAAAAAAAAAAAAAAAAAAGTCTTATTACAAGGGAAAAATATCTTATTCATGGAAAGTCTCTTCTCTAAGAATCCCAAATGGCATTAATAAAATAATCAATACCTTGTCTCATTTGCACATAACAGCTAACATTTACAATTCTTCAGGTGGTTCGTTAGCAAAGTTGTGGTAGGAAAGGACATTCTAATCCTTTAAAAGAGGAGTTCCTTTTGGTCTTGTGAAAAGGACCCTAATGTTAGATAAAACAAAGACAAGCATAGATATTAGTGCTGTAGAAATTTGCAAAGATTCTCAAAGAATTCTCATTAGCAGAACCCCTGAGTCCATGTTGACACAGGTCCCACCAAAACTGAGCTAGATTTGACTCGGTGGGAACTGTGGGAAAGATTTCGATTTTCTTGTCTGACTTTGCCCAGATCTGCAGGGCCTGTCCCCAGACAACAAACCTCCTGGTGTGTGAATACGGTGAAGAGGTCAGCTCAGGCTCAAGCTGGGTCCTTTGTTTCACTTACTGAGACATTTGCAAGAGAACCAAAAATGAAATGATCACCAATATTTGTGACTAATGTCTATTGTGTACAACCTCGCTGTAGGCCCTTGTGCTGAGCACATCACAAATGTTATCTCATTTTAATCCTCACAACTCTATGAGGGATGTTTTAGGGGAATTTTTTGTCAAAACTAGGGGGAGACTCATTTCAGGCCCCAAGCTATCAGATAAAAACATTCTTTTTATACGACAGTGAATGGGAGTTTCAGACTGTGAGATCCATATTAGAGTCAGAAGGTGTTTTCGGCAAACTCCCTTTACTTCTGCGTCAAGATTGTATTAATCAGATGTCACATGACCTGGGTTTTCAGCTCTTCTTAAGGGTTGAAGCATTTCAAATTTCTGAATAGAGAGAAATTTGCCTCTGCCTCTGCCTCCTCCACCCCAAACATCCATCCTTTCTTGGGCAGATGAGGAAAAAAAAAAGATGTTTGTCCATGAAGAAGCATTGTGAACACAACACAGTTACAACTTCTCTCCCTTGAGGTGAATTTCTGACACTAAGAAGATCAACATTGATGGAATCAAGCTGTACTTTTTCATTTGGGGAACTTAGAGACAGGCTCTCAGAAAGTTGCAAAGATGAGGAATTTTCTCATGACAATATGAAGCAAAGCTGAAGAACACCCCGTGCTCTCTTCTAGTTCCCTTATTTGAACTTAATACATTATTGTGTTGGAATGGAATGGTTTTCCCTACACGTCTGTCAGTTTGTCATAATGTGGGGGCTTGCATGTTGCTGTGATGTTGGAAGATATGCCACCGGCAATCAGATACCAGCAAGGTCACCCATGGAGGACAGGCTTCAGCTGAGCTTCGAGACTAAGACAGACTAGGAAGAAGGACCCAGCAGTCTACTTCTGAAAAGCATTAGCCAGTGAAAACCTTATGAATAGCAGCGGAACATTGTCTGTTACAGGGCTGGAAGATGAGCCCCCCAGGTTGGAAGGCACTCAAAAGATGACCTGGGAAGAGCTGCCTCCTCAAAGTATAGTCGACCTTAATAATGTGGATGGAGTAAATCTTTTGGGACCTTCATTCGCTGTTGAGTCATGACTCAAAATGAGAAGAAACAGCTGCAAACATCCATTAATAATCGGAACCTGGAAAGTACGAAGTATGAATCTAGAAAAATTGGAAATCGTCAAAAATGAAATAGAATGCATAACCGTCGATATCCTAGGCATGAGTGACCTGAGATGGACTGGTATTGGCCTTTTTGAATCCGACAATCATATAGTCTTCTAGCTGGGAATAACAACTTAAAGAGGAATGGTGTTGGCATTCATCGTCAAAAAGACCATTTCAAGATCTATCCTGAAGTACAACACCGTCAGTGATAGGATAATATCCATACACCTACAAGGAACGCCAGTTAATACAACTATTATTCAAATTTACACACCAACCACTAAGGCCAAAGATGAAGAAATAGAAGATTTTTATCAGCTGCTGCAGTCTGAAATTGACCGAACATGCAATCAGGATGCATTGATAATTACGGGTGGTTGGATTGCAAAAGTTGGAAACAAAGAAGAAGAATCGGTAGTTCGAAAATATGGCCTTGGTGATAGAAACAAAGCTAGAGATTGAATGATAGAATTTTGCAAGACGAATAACTTCTTCATCGCAAACACTTTCTTTCACCAACACAAATGTTGACTATACACATGGACCTCACCAGATGGAACACACAGGAATCAAATTGACTACATCTGTGGAAAGAGACGATGGAAAAGCTCAATATCATCAGTCAGAACAAGGCCAGGGCTGACTGTGGAACAGATCATCAATTGCTCATATGCAAGTTCAAGCTAAAACTGAAGAAAATCAGAGCAAGTCCACGAGAGCCAAAATATGACCTTGAGTATATCCCACCTGAATTTAGAGACCATCTCAAGAATAGATTTGACGCATTGAACATTAGTGACCGAAGACCAGATGAGTTGTAGAATGACATCGAGGACATCATACAGGAAGAAAGCAAGAGGTCATTGAGAAGACAGGAAAGAAAGAAAAGACCAAGATGGGTGTCAGAGGAGACTCTGAAACTTGCTTACGAGCATCAGGCAGCTAAAGCAAAAGGAGGAAATGATGAAGTATAAGAGCTGAATAGAAGGGTTCAAAAGGTGGCTTGAGAAGACAAAGTAAAGTATTATAATGACATGTGCAAGGAGCTGGAGATGGAAAATCAAAAGGGAAGAACATGCTCAGCGTTTCTCAAGCTGAAAGAACTAAAGAAAAAGTTCACGGCTCGAGTTGCAATAGTGAAGGATTCGGTGGGGAAAATATTAAATGATGCAGGAAGTATCAAAAGAAGATGGAAGGAATACACAAAGTTATTATACCAAAAAGAATTAGTCAATGTTCAACCATTTCAAGAGGTAGCATATGATCAGGAACTGATGGTACTGAAGGAAGAAGTCCAAGCTGCTCTGAAGGCATTGGGAAAAAACAAGGCTCCAGGAATTGATGGAATATCAATTGAGATGTTTCAACAAACAGATACAGCGCTGGAGGTGCTCACTCATCTATGCCAAGAAATATGGACCAACTGACTGGAAGAGATCCACATCTCTGTGCCTATTCTCAACAAAGGTGATCCAACCCAACACAGAAATTATCAAGCAATATCACTAATACCACATGCAAGCAAAATTTTGCTGAAGATCATTCAAAAACAGCTGTAACAGTAAATTGACAGGGAACTGCCAGAAATTCAGGCTGGTTTCAGAAGAGGACGTAGAACCAGGGATATCATTGCTGATGTCAGATGGATCCTGGCTGAAAGCAGAGAATACCAGAAGGATGTTTATCTGTGTTTTATTGACTATGCAAAGACATTCAACCGTGTGGATCATAAAAGATTATGGATAACATCGCGAAGAATGGGAACTCCAGAATACTTAATTGTGCTCATGAAGAAACTACATAGATCAAGAGGCAGTTGTTCGGACAGAACAAGGGGATACTGATTGGTTTAAAATCAGGAAGGGTGCGCGTCAGAGTTGTATCCTTTCACCATACTTATTCAATCTGTATGCTGAGCAAATAATCTGAGAAGCTGGACTATTTGAAGAAGAACGGGGCATCAGGATTAGAGGAAGACTCATTAACAACCTGCATTATGCAGATGACACAACCTTGATTGCTGAAAATGAAAAGGATTTGAAGCACTTACTAATGAAGATCAAAGACCACAGCCTTCAGTATGAATTACACCTCAACATAAAGAAAACAAAAATCCTCACAACTGGACCAATGAGCAACATCACGGTAAATGGAGAAAAGATTGAAGTTGTCAAGGATTTCATTTTACTTGGATCCACAATCCACAGCCATGGAAGCAGCAGCCAAGAAATCAAACGACACATTGCATTGGGCAAATCTGCTGCAAAGGAACTCTTTAAAGTGTTGAAAAGCAAAGATGTCACCTTGAAGACTAAGGTGCAGCTGACCCAAGCCACGGTATTTTCAATCGCATCATATGCATGTGAAAGCTGGACAATGAATAAGGAAGACCAAAGAACTGACGCCTTTCAATTGTGGTGTTGGTGAAGAATATTGAATATACCATGGACTGCCAAAAGAACTAACAAATCTGCTTTTGGAATAAGTAGAACCAGAATGCTCCTTAGAAGCAAGGATGGTGAGACTGCGTCTTACATACTTTTGGACATGTTCTCAGGAGGAATCAGTCCCTGAAGAAAGACATCATGATTGGTAAAGTACAGGGTCAGTGGAAAAGAGGAAGACTCTCAGCTAGGTAAATGGATACAGTGGCTGCAACAACGAGCTCAAACATAACAACGATTGTAAGGATGGCTCAGGACTGGGCAGTCTGTTGCGCATAGGATCACTATGAGTTGGAACCGACTCAACGGCATCTAACAACAAGAACAACAATGGAATGGTTTAAGCTCTGCCTCTTCTCAAGATAGTTTTAAAAATTCAATCTGTTCAAAGATGTGGGAACAACTGTTAGATAGAAAATAGTTTTAAAAAGTGCCCCTTATCTGTGCCCACAGGGTTGCCCCAGGAAGACACTGTTATCACCCTCCCTTTCACAGAGAAGGAAGTGAGGCCCAGAGAGGTTAAGGAATTTGACTGAGATTCACATCATTAGGAAGTGGCAGAGGAGGGAATTAGAATTCAGTTTCCAACCAAACCAGTTGCCCTGAAGTTGACTTTGACTCATGGTGACTCCAGGTGTGTCAGAGTAGAACTGTGCTCCATAGGCTGATTTTTCAGAAGTAGATTGCCAGACCTTTCTTCCAAGGTGTCTCTGGGTGGATTTGAACCTCCAATTTTAAATTTGGTTCTCTGATCTACCAGAGCATACTGTTTCTTGGAAGCCAATGCATTTGCATTTTTATTTTGACCAGCGCCAAGGTAATAATACATTAAATGAGAGACAAGAAGCCCAAAGAGGTGGCTCCAAGTCCCCAATTGTGCTAAGGGTCCAGGTAAAGAAAAAACTCTATTTTGCAAGTATCAGGCTATAACCACAGAGAAGAGTTTGTTGCTAACACTCTTGGAATGAGCCAGATAAAATGCTCTGAAAGTCTCTTACACTTTCTGGAATTGTTCATTAGTCAATTGATTTTCTTTCAAGCTAACTCCTAAGTAAATTTTTTAATTTGGGAGTTAGGGGTGAAGTTCACAACTAAACATATTATTTGTTCTATATTAAAAAAAAAAAAAAAAACAAAACTCTAAGCCTACATTCCTGGAACTAGAATTAGGCAGAAAATTGGACTGAATTCAAAGAATTGTGAGATAAACAATTAGGAGTTTGGCAGAAGTGAGTAACAAGGAAAGAGTAAAATTACTGAATGTGCATAGTTAGATTAAGGCAGGGTATGAGGTGGGGACTGAGGGAAAGACAGAGTTCTCTGAGATTTGTGATCCTCAAACAGGGCCAGAAGGGATTGGATGGCAAATATTCTATCATGGTGACTGTGTGGATTTAATAATCAAAACCCATTCTTTAAACTCAAGAATAAAAGGACAAATAACCCATTTAAAAAATGGGCAAAGGACTTGAATAGTCGTTTCTCCAAAGAAGATATACGAATGGCTGAGAAGCACGTGAAAAGATCCTCAACGTCCTAGTCATTAGGAGAATGCAAACCAAAACCACAATGAGACACCAATTCACACCCACTAGGATGGCTATTATCAGAAAAAAGGGAAATAGGAAATGTTAGCAAGAGTGTGTGGAGAAATTGTAACCCTCATGCAGCATAAGGGGGATCGTAAAATGGTGCAGCCGCTACGGAAGATAGTGTGGCAGTTTTTCAAAAAGTTATACACAGAATTATCATATGATCCAGCAATTCCACTCCTAGGTACACACCCAAAACATTCAAAAGCTGAAACTCAAATAGATATTTGCACGTCAATGTTTGTTGCAGCTCCATACACAATAGCCAAAAGGTAGAAACAACCCAAGTGCCCAACAACAGAAGAATGGATAAACAAAATGTGGTACGTACATACAGTGGAATAGCGTTCGGCCACAAAGAGAAAGGAAGGTCTGATACATACTATGACGTGGACGAACCTTGAAAACATTATGCTAAGGGAAGGAAGCCAGACATAGAATGACAAATATCGTACGGTCCTACTTATACAAAATATCTAAAATATGCAAATGTAATAGACACAAAAGTTTATTAGTGGTTACCAGGCACTAGGAGGGTTGGGGAGGGGAGTTAGTGCTTAACGGGTACTGAGTTTTTAATTGGTGTGAGGAAAAACTTAGAAATGGACAATGGTATTTAATGGTTACGTAACATTGTGCAATTAATTTCACTGAATTGTGTATTTAAAAATGGTTAAAATGGCAAAAAAAAATGCTTTGTTATATATATTTTACCACAATGAAAAAAAAAATATACATTCTTCATTGTGAGCTATGTGAAAGTAAAGAAGGAACTGCTTCATCAAAATGGCGTTACCTTGGAAAACATACTGTAAATAAAAAGCAGGAGCAAAGCAGGTTGTGTTTATAAGTATCACAATACATGTAAAGCGTGAACACAAAATAAAGTTTGTGCTGGAAAAAAAGGCAGAAAAAGATTGTTGGTTACATCCCAAGTAGAACCAAATTGTTCTTTGAGATAGACTGGACTTGTTCAAGCAGAGGATGACCTAGATATTCTTTTCCTGGTTCCTAACTGCTGCTGCTTCCTGGAACAATTTCTTTTTCCTCCACCTTGTTCTTTCTTCCTCAAGAGGGCACCAACACCCCATCCCTAGAAAGGGTGTTGCTACATGTAGGTTTCACACTGAATGTTGAAAACATCTCTGTACAGGAAAGAATCTGGTTATAGACAGATAAACCAATAATGAAAAAAAAATAATAATAATGAGACTTCCTATTTTAGTTTCAAATATCTCTGAAAAAAATTTTTTTTGTTTAAACCCTTTTTGTTTAAACCATTTTGTTTAAACCCAGACTGATCATTAAAAAATCTGGTGTATTTGGTAGTGGAGATCTGTGAGACTGTGTTCATGGGAGAGACAAAGTTCAACTGAACTCCAACAATTAAGCACGATTGTGCATTCAGATTTGCAGGGTATGTTTCTTAAGTCTTCGTGGGAGCTGGAAAAGCAAGAGAGACCTTATATTGTACATAGTGCTGGTATACAAATCAGCAAGCATACATTAACTGCAGTCTTTGTTAAAACCCAGGCAGCAGGCATGTTAGAGGTATGCCAAAGAAAGCTTAACACTTCTGTGTTGAACACGTAACACTGTAATTTTTGTCAAGGAATATATACAAAAGGATATATCACCACTGTTGACTTGCTGTGTTTTTTCAACATTAGCTTTCGTATGTAGTAACTGGGCTCATTTGTACTAATCCGTGTTGTTAAATCTACGTCCGGGTGGTAAAATCCATAAATAACCAGGCTTCATGCTGTGTTTTCTGTGCTTAATTGAGTGTTCTGAAGCAATGTTGCCTATAGATGTGTTTTTTCTTTTGTTTGCTGTTTGTTATGTTTTGTTTCATTTTTAGGTTGTGAGCTAATGATGCTATAGTAGAAAAAAAAAAAAATTTTTTTTTATAGAGGAGTTACTATTTATAAAGGCTGTTTGCTCTATAACCAAATACAACATATAATAATTTAAATATATTTAATGATACACATAATTGTTACTGTGCTGTGTTATTAGGTATAAATGGCAAGCAGTTTGCGTAAGTAATACCGTCATATCCAGCAGAGCCAAATTTTGGTGTTTCGCCCCTCATTCTACTTTGAACCTAGCTGTAGATATAAAATAAGTAACAATGTTGATGTTTTTCTCTAAAATAATACATTTGTCCACTATCTCCTTCTTTCCTTTGTCTTTTTCTATTCTTTCCCTTTTTCTCTATCATAGTAGCAGTTGCTGTCATCATTGTTACCATCATCATCTTCCCCACACACTGACATACTCTGACATCTGTATACGTGGAAGAACAAGCCTTTGGATCAGGCTCCCAACAATGGAGGATCCTTGGTCCCAGATTCCCCAGCCTCCTGTGCCACGGGGTGAAGTTCTCACAGCTTTGCTTTGTCCATCAGTACCTAAGCCCCTTGATCCCCCAGTTCTATCCCACCTCCTTTTTGAGGGGTCTTTGGTCTGCTGCCTGTTGTCACTCCCCCCTTAACTGCCTTATGTGTTGCCATTTCTCCAGCATCAAGCACAGAGCTTGGTATGGCTTGATAAATAGTTGTTAAAGGAACAATACCCCAGAATCAAACTTTCTAGAGAGCTTGAAGTTGTAGTATCTTCAGATCTAACACTGTGGATTCTCTGAAAAGGGGAGTTGACAGTATCATTGTATAGAAAAAGGGGAACCTAGGCCAATGACAAGCCACAGGCAACAGAGAAGCCCTTGGGGGAAAACTGAACACCTGGAATCCTAGACCAGAGGATTGAAAATAAAACAATTGACTTCAAGGAGAAGGGAGGGAAAGAAGCCAGGGTTGCTGGGACACAATTCTTCTGCCCTGGAGCTATACCCACAGGAGACAGGAAGGGTGCCATGTGAGACAGAGAGAGAGAGAGATCTAAAACCATTCATTCTATTCTATTCCTTTCATTTCCTATCCTGGTTATTTTCTCACCAAGAAAATTCTCCACTAACTCTTGTTGCTTTTAATGAGAAAGAAAACAATTAAAAACCCAAATACAGCCTGGACATTTAAATCTGGATAAAATCTGGCAGAAACTTACATGCTAATATTGGTTCCTTTGCTCTTTTGCTTGGGAAATGGGCAAGCAAGACAGAGGGCACAAGAAATTATGTGGGATCCTCAGGAGAGATGGTAGACCCCTGATGGAAGAAAGGGAAAATGAAGAGGAAGCTGTGGCCTCATGGTTTTGCTGAAAGTCTGGCCGGCTTATCTCTATTTCTACAGGGACATGTATAGAAGTGTTTCATATTTAGAGCAGCTGGGCTGACCTACATCTCAGCAGGTGTTTCCTGTGAAAAAGGCCTTATCGATAAGTATTACCAAATCATATGCCCAGAGTGGTAAGATTCATGGATGACACACGAATATCACAGAATAATTGTCATTTTTATTAGAGCTTTGAGGCCATATTCATTGAGGAATTTTGGTCATCACAAAAGACCCTTCAAATGAACTATGCAAGGTGATGAAAAGAAAATCTGAATAAGCCGTATTTGAAGGCCAGAGCAGGAATTTTAGCCAACCAGATGTCTGGGCGGGGCTTGAGGTAATCTTAGAGTTAGGTTCAGCTATCTTGCACAAACTCAGAGGTGGTTAGACCAGGAATATCCTGAAATTTCTCCAGTCTCCTCTTTAACCACTGAGAAAACAGGCCTAGAGAAAGGAGGTGACTTGCCCAAAAGTCACACAGATGATTTGATGCAAAGCCTAGACTCAAACCCTGGTTTCCTGAGCCAGATGCTCTTTACACTCCATTGTGCTACAAAATTTTCACAGCCACTTTAAGCTTAGCTACCATTTATCATTCTTCTGGGTGCCATCATGATGAAAGCCTTTGGGTTTTTCAAGCAAAGGCAATATATAAACTGAAAAGAAAATGAAAATAAGAAAATATGTTATTTGTCAAATTATTCACTGGACCAATATTTATTTTGTGCCTCTTTGGGGCTTAGATAGTATGCCCATTACTGAGTCATTATTTGAGCATCTGATCCAAAGACATAATGTTGCACTATTGGGTATCACAATCTCAATTTTGGTGAGCACTAGTTTTTAGCATTATTTTTAACTCAAACTAATATTTTCTACAGGCCTTTCTGCCCTGAAGTAAGATACTTAAATATATATATATACCACACACACATATATATACATATATATACATATATATATATACATATATATATATTTGATAGTAGTGGGTGAGGAGAAGGCAGGGGTGGTGGGTATTGGTGAGGCCGCTGAACTAAGTTAGATCATAAAATAGGTCCTGAAGCCCAAGGTTGATGTCAGAGCTCCTGAATGCCAATGGGACTGAAATAATCACACTAACATTTGGTTATTTGGTGATATGGTCATGTAGGAACCACTTCCTGCAACACCTCCATACCCACCCTTCATACCCTCTTAGGGAAAGATACATATTTGAAGTAAAAGGTGTTATTGTTGTTGTTAGATGCTGTCGAGTTGGTTCCGACTCAGAGTGACCCTATGCACAACAGAACAAAACACTGCCCCATCCTGCGCCATCCTTACAATCGTTGCTATGCTTGAGCTCATTGTTGCAGCTACTGTGTCAATCCGCCTCATTGAGGGTCTTCCTCTTTTCCGCTGACCCTGTACTCTGCCAAACATGATGTCCTTTTCCAGGGACTGATCCCTTCTGAGAACATGTCCAAAGTAAGTAAGACGCAGTCTTGCCATCCTTGCTTCTAAGGAGCATTCTAGTTGTACTTCTTCCAAGACAGATGTGTTCTTTCTTTTGGCAGTCCATGGTATATTCAATATTCTTAGCCAACACCACAATTCAAAGGCATCAGTTCTTCTTTGGTCTTCCTTATTCACTGTCCAGCTTTCGCATGCATACAATGCAATTGAAGATACCATGGCTTGGGTCAGGTGCACCTTAGTCTTCAAGGTGACATCTTTGCTTTTCAACACTTTAAAGGGTTCCTTTGCAGCAGATTTACCCAATGCAACGCGTCTTTTGATTTCTTGACTGCTGCTTCCATGGCTGTTGATTGTGGATCCAAGTAAAATGAAATCCTTGAGAACTTCAATCTTTTCTCTGCTTATCATGACATTGCTCATTGGTCCAGCTGTGAGGGTTTTTGTTGTGGTCTGAACTGAAGGCTGTGGTCTTCGATCTTAATTAGTAAGTGCTTCAAGGCCTTTTCATTTTCAGACATCAAGGTTGTGTCATCTGCATAATGCAGGTTGTTAACAAGTCTTCCTCCAATCCTGATGCCCCATTCTTCTTCATATAGTTCAACTTCTTGGATTATTTGCTCAGCATACAGCAGTAAAAGGTAAGTCTTCCAAATCACTCCACCCACTTTCTATTTCTTCTACCTGGCTTTAGCTCTGAATTGTGAATATGTGTGTATTGGGCAGGAGAACAAGGTAATGAGTTATACCACTGGTGCTGGCCTACCGCGTAGTACGGCTGAAATTTACGTGCATTCTTTGTAGCTAATGCCTACATTTTTAGGAGTTCTTTCATAGCCTAGCAAGATCTGTGAGTCCCCTTCAGCTTTCTTCTCTATAATTCTGTATCAATCACAAAGTCCCATAGATTATGCCTTTTAATTAGATGAAAATTTTCTCTTATCCTCTACTTCTATTGCCACAACCATAGTCCAGGCCATTGTTACCACAATAAGAGAATGCAGCAATCTCTCTGTTTCAGGTTTTTTCCTGCACTAATCTCTGCTGTCGAGAATCACAAGTGGCACCTTCCTAAAACATCAGTGACATTACAACATTGTCAAGTAGATGTCTTCTGAATACCACCCAATCGTTGATACCCTTCTATATCTAGGAATTTGCTCATCAACATTGCTTGAAATTTGAGTTATTATATCATTTATTTTCAGGAATCTACAAAGATTTCTGCATTGTTTTTTGGATAAACCAGAATCTAAACATTGAACACTTTTCTATCTAATTTTATTCTCATTTATTCACCTTAATGCCCCCTCACTTCCTATCAAATTGGCCACTATTGACTTACTCCTGCCCCATGTGATATTTTTATTTATGGATTTTTGCTATTGGTTGTATAGTTCTTGCCCCCAACGCCCAAACTCTTCCCATCCAGACATTGTTTATTGGTTTAAATCTTGCCTGTTCTTTTAAATCCATTTCAAGCACCAGCTCCTTCATGATGCCATCTCTAATCACTATATAGTCAGTAATGATTTAATTCCTTCTAGACTATACTACTTCCTGAGAATCATAAGCTATAGAACCTGATGATATTCAATGTGAGACAATTATATACTAGCTTGTATTATTTTGCAGTTGTTTTCATGCACATTTTATTCTTAAAATAGAAATAAGATCTTTCCTGAAATATTACAGGGTTAAATGCAAAGTGCTTAGAACTGTGTCTGGCATGTAGTTGACTCTTGATGAGTGTCCATCTCCCTCTCTTGACATTTGTTGGGGGATTTAAGTAATAGCTGATAATATTGTATCCTCCATAACAGTTATTAGAGATCTGACCATACAGTAAGTAGACTCTTTACAACTTTTTAAAAATTTATTTTGTTGTTGTTGAGAATCTATACAGCAAAACATACATCAATTCAACAGTTTCTACAAGTACCAGTTAGTGACATTGATTACAATCTTCCAAGTTGTACAACCATTCTTACCCTCTTTTTCTGAGTTGTTCCTCCCCCATTAACATAAATTCACTGCCCCCTAATGTAGCAAGTAGTTTCTTAACCAATGCTTGTTGACTAGAACAGAGTTGACCCAGAGACCTACCCCATGAATTCTGACGTCAAATATCTATATTTATGTACTTTGGATGATAATGTTACCAATTTCCAAATCAATATTCTAAACTTACGATATTGAGAAATCTATTGCTGCAAACTTTCATCTTACCTCACTCATTGATATTTAAAGTTAAATATTAGTCTGAAACAGGTGCAGGCTAAAAGTCTCTCTCTAGATAGTACAGTGTAGACATTACCCACTATATCCCTTGCTTTGAGAGATGTGAAACCTGCAAACCCCACTGAAAAGTATGTATTTCCTACTTTCACATATGCTTGGCTTTTCCGTTGGCAGAAGAGGAAACCACGGTTCCAGAAATTAGTAAGCCTGGCTGATGTGAGTCCAACTTTCCTATTCTCAACGCCCCTAGTCTGGACAGCTGCCCTTCTGCGGGAGTGGTCAGCTTTTAGTCTTGCTTTCAAGAGCACCCTTGTTCTATGCAGATGTTCTTTCACAAACTTTTTTACTTGCTAAAATTAAAACATTTGTCTCTAACTTCCCAAACACTGTTTATAGTTCTCAACTGCTGGCCAGAGACAGTGCACAATTGTTCTCTGGAGTAAAAGCACTCTAAATCATATTTATTTCAGTTACAGCTACTATCCATGAAAGCTTGCTTGACTTTTCTGTATGGCAATAAGATTCATACCGCACACAATTATCCTCAGCCATGTATATTCTGAAAACAATCCTCAGTTTGGCAATAGTTGTCTCCTAAAGCAATATTCCTTTGCTAGACGGTGTTGTATCATAAAACAGCTGTTTGCAAAGTAGTCTAATCATCTGAACCTGAGACAACTTATTATTTATTTCAAATGGTCAGTGGTGTTCTAAATGCCACTGCAAATTAGATTAGAAATTATCCAGTTTGTGTGTAAACATTCTGCTAATTTACCTAGTGTCTGGCTCTTTTATTTGATATTTAGGAATTTAAATAATTTAAGGTTGTTTAGCTCTCGGTTCAACCTTTGCTTTCTGGATATTTACTTGGAACTTCTCCGTATTTATTTAAGGATATTAGAAGCGCTTGGGGAGGATTTTTTTTTTTTTTTTTTTTCTGCCCAGGAGGCTGGTACAGCAACGTGGCAGCATTTGCAAGGATAATGTGGTAGTAGGCTTGCAACAATCTCGCCTGCTTGGGTGGAGTGGTGGTTCTCTAACTTTCTTCTGCCATGAACCTTCCTAAGGAGCTCAGCTCTACTGAGAGATCACCACCATCAGGGACAGATTTGAACAGAATGGTTGAGACAACCAAATTCACTTACAGAACTCCCAGCATTCCCTTTTTTAAAATTCATTTTTTGGAAATTTAGGATCACATAAATCTATACTCTTCCACTTTTTAGCTGTTAGGCCTTGGACAAGTTACTTAACTTGTCTAAGCCTCAGTTTTCTATCTGTAAAATGGGACTAAGAAACACCTTTCTTGAAAGATTATTACAGGGGTTACGTGATGATATGTGAAGGCAGCTAGCAAGATTTTTGGTTGTTTTGCTCTCGAAACAATCTCTCCTTCTTATGTCTTTGCTTTAAAAAAAAAAAAGTTGTTGTTGACTCGATTCTGACTCATGGAGACCCCATGTGTGTCAGAGTAAAAGTGTTTTCAATGGCTTATTTTTTTTTGGAAGTAGATCCAAGTAGTAGATGCCTCTCGGTAGACTGAAACCTGTAACCTTTTGGTTAGCAGCTAGCATGTTAACCATTTGTATCACCCATGGAGTTTTGTATATTCACTAGGAATCTCTATTTATTTAAAGACACGAGAATTTACTTAAAGATAAGACAATTTGCACTAAAAAAGCATTGTTTTCCCTTTTTTCTTTTTGGCACCCTGAAATTTCATTCAGGATCTTCCTTTCCCGGTTATAACCTGTTCTCAAGAAGCTGGAAGTCATCACACTAAAGTATAAATTACTGATAACACTTTAAATTCTTAATTTATAAGTGGGAATTTTTTTCTCAAATGAGTCTCCCAAAGCTTTAAGGTAAAGCAGTGTCAGAACAGCTGCAGAATTACAGGCATGAGATAGTGGATTCTTTCAAGCAGTAATTATTTGAGCATCTCCTTTACCTTAAAGCTATGTGCCAGGGGCTTTTCTAGCTTCTGGGAATATTGCAATGAACTGTAAAACAGATGAAAATCCCTGGCAGTCCTTCAGTTAACCTCTGTGCATTAGCAACTATGATGTTTAATTTGACCATATCCAACGTGACCACTAGAAAAATAGCAACACAGTAAAACTTGGCAAAAATTAAGAACGGAAAGAAACCCAGATATGCCCAAGGCAGAGACAGAACCACCTTTTCACATGGAACCCTCTGTGCTCCTTGTAGCCTAACAAATAACTCATCTACAGCCAGGTGCGGTTAAGGACTACATTTACCATTTAAAATGTTCAAACTATAGCTGGAGGTGATAGGGGATTTGGTTTATTGGTTCGTTTTTATGTATGAGAGAAATTGCAGTAGGAAAAAAAAATTGCCTTCATCTTTTTCAGTTTTGGAGTAAGAGATTTTAGGCATTAAAAGCTTTTTTAGTTTCAAATGCTCCAACTCTAGTTGTATTTGTGTGATGCCAAACCAAGTAGTTGAAAAATTACAAAGATGGGAAATCAGCTGCTGGGGGACAGCCCCAGCAAGGAAAGACCCTTGTTGTGCGTCCTGGCAGATAATATGAAGAACTGACACATAGCCCTTTCCAGATTCATACGTTTATTCAGGGAAACTTACTTACACAGGCAAGCAGCTGATTTCTCCAGTGGCGGCCAGCTGGAGTATTTTCCGCAACCACCTAGCAAGAGACCCCAGCTTATATACCACTCCATCTGGGACCAAGGCTCATCGTTGTTCTCCCATGTCCTTGGGTAGTCAGTGTTCCCAGGGACTTCACATCTAGGCCCAGATGTTTTCCTTCTTATTGCTAAGTCTTTCTTCAGCCTTGGTCACTGGCCCAGTCGTGCCACTCTCAGCCTTGTACCTTAGCCCGAGCCCATCCCGAATTCATCCCCAGCATGCTTTGGGGAAGAGCAAAGCTGACTCCATTATGGAGGGAATGCATATAGCTGAATAGCATTACCCTACATCAGCCAACTCTTTTGTCTGCAAACTGCCAACCAACCAGGTTGCATGAGTTTTTTTCTTCACCCAATTGTCCCATCAATTGATTGAATTACCCCCTCTACTCTATTACTATTTTTTTTATCTTTTCCAGTTTGATAGGTTTAAAAAAAAAGGTTATCTCATTGCTTTAATTTATATTTCTTAAATTACTATTGAGAATGAACATTTTTCATTTTTATTGGTCATGTATTTTTTGTGATCATAAATGTTTTCTCTTCAAAATGAGGAAAAGCAAATAGGAGCAGATTAAAGTAATCTTTTTAAATTTTTAAATTTCCATCTCCTGGAAAAAAAAAAAAGCACTTTAATCAATGTTTTATTCTTCAGATGGACTAAAAATGAAGTGTTTGACTCATTTGACCTTTTAGCAATTATTTTTGGACTTACTAGCTTTGTTCTTATGAAGAAATTTTAATAATACTGGAGCCAGGCTGAAGATGTTTAAAAAACCAGTTTTCTTCCAAGTGTGTGAGGGTTTTGATGCCCTGTTGTCTGATGCATGGATTCAAATGGCATTGATATCTGATGGCCATGTGGGCTTATCTTTTCAATGCTGCTTACTACCACCTTGCCTGAAAAGGCTTGTGGGAAAGGTACTCAAGCTTGAAAATACTTACTGACTGCTTCCTTGAAGCCATTAGAAATTTCATCTCTTTTAAGTAGTTATTCAAGAAATTAGGTAAGGCAAAATTAACAATTATGCTTAATTACTTTCACTCCTGTGTTCATCAAAATCAAGTGATGTCAGCCCATTTATTTATGGAGTCATAACCTTCAAATGGTCATTTCCTTTGATTTTGCCTAAATTTCCTTTCCTTTGTGCCAAAATAAACTGATCACATGCTCATTCATAAAAAGCAAAATCTGGTGGTATTTCTAAAAAAACCAAACTATATTGTCTTGAAAGAAGCCTTTCTTGAGATTTTTTTTTTAGATGTATTTTTTTTTTCTACATTGCTATAAATTTTAAGCAAGGAAAAGTATCAAAATCAACACACAGCTAGTGTGTCTGGGCCCAGGTCCAATAAATAACCATGCTAGCTAGTCCTAATGTGGAAAAATGGAAAACCAGATCCTGTTAACAAAAGGAAAATTCCATTTTTCATGAATGGTACTGCTTTTACTCTTGGCCTAGTAAGAAACAAGCACTTTCTTTTTCTCAGTATTTATTACAATAATATGTTGGCAATACAGGTGTTTCAATCTTTATAGTAAGGGCAAAAATCTATCACCATGCTCATTTCACACAAAGTTCAGTTTCTGCAGAACCAAATTGGTACAATAGCCTGTCTTACATTTTTCTTGCTCTCTTTTATGCTGGAGGTGGTGATCCTGCCTTACAGTCTCCAAGTCAGACCACAAATGGGCAGGACCCTCCTTTTTAGACAGGACTTGGTCAGTAGAAAATGGAGAAAGAAACATGAAAAAGGAAAGTGGTGAAAGTGTGATGAAGTATAACTAGCTCTGTCTTTTGGGGAGTATCTTTGTCATCTCCCCACTCCCCTCTATGGAATAATTCCATTTATAAGCCGGGACTCCTTATGATGAAGGAAAGTAAAAAAATCACTCCTCTATGCAGGAAAGAACTTTGCCAGCACCATGTTTTCCCCACCCCAACATTTTATGAAAATTATCAAGTATAAAGTTGAAAGAATTTCACAGTGAACACCTGTATAGCCACTACCTAATTTTACCATTAACATTTACTTTACTACATATGTATCCATCTATATACCCCTCTATCAGTCTATTAATCCCTCTTGTTTTCTGATGCATTTAAAAATAAATTGCAGATATCAGCATACGTCATCCTAAATACTTCAGCATGCATATAATTAAGAAAAGTTTGATATTTGTTTGCAGTTTTTTCATTTGATATAAAATGTATATACAATAAAATGCACAGATTTTAAACATACATTTTTGGAATATTACAAATGCATACACCTGGGTAACCCAAACTCCTATTAAGGTATAGAAAATTACTGTCAACCCAGAAAATTCCCTCATGCTGCCTCCCAGTCATCCCTTCCCCCATTTCTGAAGCAGCTACTGTTCTAATTTTTTTTCCATCATAGATTTGTTTTGCCTACTCTAAAATGTCATATAAAAGAACTCATACCATATGTTCTCTTTCGTGCAAGGCTTCTTTCACTCAGCATGGTGTTTTTTATATTCATCCATGTTGTTGCATATATAGGTTGGTTATTCATTTATATTGTTGAGTAATAAACCTGTTGAAACCAAACCAGTGGCCATCAAGTCAATTCCAACTTATAGCAATCCTATAGAACAGAGTAGACCTACCCCATAGGGTTCCCTAGGCTGTAATCTTTATGAGGGAGCCCCAGTGGCACTGTGGTTAAGCACTATGGCTGGTAACCAAAAGTTCAGAATCCACAAGCTGCTCCTTGGGAACCCTGTAGGGCAGTTCTACTCTGTCCTATAGGGTTACTGTGAGTCGAAATTGACCATAATGGGCAATCTTTATGGGAGCAGATCACCAAGTCTTTTCTCCCATGGAGCCACTGGTGAGTTTGAACCCGACTTTTTGGTTAACAGCCCAGTGTTAACCATTGTGCCACCATGGCTCTTACAAGGTAAAGATACTACCAGTACTATAAATGAAGGTTAAAAAACTGTCCATGACCACACTGCTACCAAAAGGCTTGACTAACTCACAAAGAAACAGGAGCTTTAAAAGGCCAACTAATTACTAGACTGCTAAATTAAATGTCAACAGTTCAAAACCACTAGATGCTCAGAGGGAGAAAGATGTGGCAGCCTGCTTCCAAAAAGATTTACGGCCTTGGAAACCCTATGGGTCAGTTCTACTCTGTCATATAGGATTGCTATAAGTTGGAATTGACTCATGGCAATGGGTAATAAATAGGAAGTATTAAGTAATAAATAGGAAGTACATTTTCCAGCAACTGCTAAAGACATTCATAATTTCAATGACCCTCAAAAGGGCAAGCAGAAGAAAGTGTTTCTTTCTCTCAGCATTATCTACAGCATTCACACAAAAAAACTGAGCTAATTCATTACCAGACCTCAGCATAACCCCTTAATGAGTAATTCAGCTTTGGTGTAATTCATTATCTTTTACTTTCTTTTGTTTGCTTCGCCGATGGAGCACTTTACAATGCCTATGAAAAATTTTCCATCTGGATTAGATCAACCTCAAATGGAAGTCAAAGAGAAGAATATGCTCCTGTTCATTCATTGGGATCATCAAGGTAGGAAGGCTTTTCCAAAAACAACACAAGTTCAGTTTTATAAATTGGACAACAGGGAGAACTGGTATAGTGAATAATAATCACTTATGTAGTTTTCCTTTGGTAGCTTCTGATTGGGTCTTTCTCAGGTATTATTATACCTTTGTAAGATGGCTGTGGTGATAGCCAATGGACTGTCAGTTGGACATTCCTTTGAAGTATTTCTTACCTTTGCCTGCTCACATTCCATGTTTATCTTGTTGTCATTCTCTTCTATGTGATTATTGGTGATACATTGCATTTTAATGGCATTTTTACCAATTTTCATTTATTTTATTCTCACAATGGCTCTTTAATAGGGACGTGAGAAAGGAAACTGAGGTGCAGAAAATAATTTATTTACTCATTCATTTGTTCAACATTTAAAGATCCCTATTTAAAAAAATTTTTTTTTTTTTTTATTACATGTCAGTCAGTCACAGAATGGAAAAAGACAGGTCTTTTCTTTTAAAAAGCTTATGGTCTATGGACAGAGACAGATAATAGATAATTACCTTCAGATGTGTACAGTGCTATAAGAGATTTCAAGGAGCAGAGAAGAATGGATGAAGAAAGTTATGTTACTTGCTGTTGGTAGTAAGGTCTGAATATGATACCAGGTAGTCTGATTTTTTACTAAGGTTTCTTTCGTTAAAAAGCATAGAGTACATAATTTTTGTTAAAATACAGCCTTTCTCCCAAAAATATTTAAAAAGAGTTACAAAAATATACATAAATATGAATTATTTGTACTTTTTTTTAACCTTTTCAAGTTGGATGCAGAAGAAAGGTACTTTTCTTCTGTCTTTTTCTTACATTGTTTCCCTCATCAGCCTGAACACAAAGTCCATCCTGTGATGTCAAGATGCTTGGGAAAGTTTCCAAGGGAAAGAATCCATGGCTGCCCCCTTGTCAATTGTTACTTCCCCCTCCCCCACAATGACCAATAAGCAAAAAAGCGTGGAGGTCCCCATAGGCCAGCAAATAAATGCCCCACTGCCCCTCAGCTTTGTCGAAACCTGACTTAAATATCCTCTCCCCTCAATTCCAAAGGACCCTGGGGACCATTTCATATATAATCATTTTCACAAACCATCACTGGAATGACCGGTTATTCGGCATTTTCCTTTAAAAGTTAGTAAGAATTCTCTTTTCATTTTTTGGGATGCAGTGTCCAGGAAAGGAGGAGGAAGAGGAAGAGAAGAAAGCAGAAGAAAGGCCAACAATGGTCTCTGAAAGAAAAGGAAAAAAAAAGGAGAGTAGGGATTTGGTGTAGCAAAATCTCATGACAGTTTTGGATGAGAGTTGGACAAGGTACTTTATCTGTTGGACTAAATTAAGCCAAAGGAGAACAAGCTGTTACTGAGCTTTCAACTAAAATGTCTAATTTTTGTTATCCTTAGCCTCTTTCCTTAGAAAATGAACTACATTAATAATAGCTCCCCTTTCCTTAAAAGAGGTGCCTATTTTATTTTCTGATCCAATTTTCCATTCATCTTCACTTCCTAGCTGTCTCAGAGCTTTGAGAAATGTCTTGCTGCCTAGAAAAACTCCTTCCCTCAACTTGCCATCAGTTCTCCATTCCATTCATTTAGGTTTTGGTTACTTGAGTTATGGAATCTATTGTACCCATAACTATCACACTGAACACACTTCAATTCCAGGAATGAACTATGTGCTGGACTCATTCTACATTCATAGAAAATCGTTAAAAAAAATGGTGTTTGGAACACTCTGCTGGCAATTCTAGCTCCATTTCTGGTATGTTTCAACAAAAATTTATTTGGGGATTCTTTTTCTCTTCTTACACCTCCCTTTTCCCTTCCCTCTTAAAAAACTGGAGATCCTATAAGTTAAATTAGTGCTTGATGTAATTTCCTGTAATAGAAGACACAGGCTCCAGTACTAACTACCCTTTCATGGAAAAACAGCTCATTGCCTCTGGTAGTGGAGTTATAGCCTTGAATTATGAGTCTAGATCATTGCTGAGTAGATCACTTCGGAGCCAGAAATCAGGGTGGTAGCAAGAGAAAGAAGTTGGAAGCTGGAGGGGAGGGAAAGTGTTTGTTAGGACTGAGTGCCAGGATGGTGTTTAAGAAAAGCAGAAATGCAGTGGAGCCAAGTGAAAGACACTTAGGTTATGTGAAGAGAACTGAGAAGCCAGGAGAGATTCAGACTGTTCTGGGCTAGACCTCAGCTTGCTCTGCAGCAATTTAATTTCCAATGTTATTGATAAATAGAAAATCCCAGGGTTATAATGCTTTTCCAGAAAGGATGCAAACCACAGTCTTTGAGATGTCAGGTGGGCAAATAAGCTGTCAGGCAAAGGAATTCTATATGTGGGATGGGTTAAATGCAATCTGTATACATTTGTAGGTCTGTGCTTGTATGTCTTGCTGAACTCATCTCTAATCTCTTAGGTCTGGAAATTAAGCCTACATGCTAGACATTCCTGTATTGATTTACCTGTTTATCTTGATTGAGGTCAGGTCAGATTCCTGTGCAAACAGGATTTATCTGGTAGTGGATTTTTAGAGCTTACATTGCTTCCTGACTCAGCCTAAATACAAATACAGAAATATTCACTCAAGTTACTGTGGTTAGCTCTTCTAAACTTTCAGGGACCTTGGGTTTGAGTGGGTCTGATATTTGAAAAAAGGGTCAAATTGGTGGGTTAGGTCTCTTTTGGAATAACCTTAAACTCCATTTTACTGCTGAAGGTAAGATATAGTCATAGAGAAATGCCTATTGTGTCCTTGTTACTTGAACAGCAGAAAGTGATAAATCAGACAGCACGGTGAGGTGTGTGTATAGCAGGAGGTGGGGCTAAAGATGAGCAAAGGGACTCCTGGGAATAGTAGTACAATTTAAATCCATGATATTTAATTTAAACTCTTTTCTAGAGATTTTTTCAAAGACACAAGTGCTAGAGGAAAAAAAAAGATAAGAAGGTAGCTGGCATTAAGGGAAAGAGAAATTTTGGTTTCTGAAACACTAAAGAAGGGAAGAAAATAATGAGTTCCTTGCAGCTAACACAGGACTGGCACAAAAACTGGTCTGCATTACAAATATGGGGAAGCTCCATCCCTCACACACTAGAGCAGGGTTGCCCAACCTCTGCACTATTGACATTTCAGACTGGATAATTCTTTGTTGTAAGGGGACTGTTCTGTACACTCTAGGATGTTTAGTAGCATCCCTGGCTTCTACCCTCTAATTGCCAGTAGCACTACCTCAGCAGTGACAACCAAAAATGTCTTCAAACATTGCCATGCCAAATGTCTCCTGGAAGGCAAATTTACCCCTGGCTGAGAACCACTGCATTAGAGCAACACTAAGACTAGCCTAAAAGTTAAATAATCAGACCTCTATTTAATAGCATATCAAGCAAAATGTTGTAATGACAGACAAAATGGTATCGTGGAAAAGGCACAGGCTTTGGAGTCAGGCAAACATGGATTTCAAGTTAAGATTATTTTATCTAGGTCACAGAGTTTGTCAATGAGAGGCTCTGGAGATTGTGGAATGTGAGAGAACTGAATAGAGAGAAAAGTGAACACAATAAATGTGTGGTATAATAGAATGGAGGCTCTTTTATAAAAAGAATTCCATTCTTGTATTTTCCAAAGGATGTTGTATATGTGTGTGTGCGTGTTTTACCTGAACTTCTAGAATATAATACCATTCATAAAGTGAATCACATAAGTTGCTTGGTTTATTTGGATTAGGAATTGATTACTTACCATGTGCCATGCACTGTGATAAGCATTAAGGGTCAATGGCAGGGAAACAGTTTGGCCCTTGCCTTCCTGATAATCCTAATAATCTTCCTGGTGGGTCATCAATATAATTGAGTAGAAACCCATGAGTGAGCAAACCTGGGGAGTGCAGAAACTGGGTCTAGCAAATGCAGTGTTGGGAGAGGCATTATGTGTGACCCTGAGAGTCCCAGCATGTTCTTGCTGCATATGTCAAGAATATGAGGCCCTGACTGATCTTTCTTTACCTGGGCCATCTCTCAGGGTTGTTTCTGCAGTGAACAACCTTAAGAGATAAGGCAATGTCTCCCTCTGGGACAAAGAATAGGCTTGATTACTGCCTGCTATAAAACAATAGGTTTTCAAGCTCAGTGTTTCTCTTTTATGAGGTAACTCACTGTACACAGCATTCCTCCATGTTGCCCCTGTGGGACTTGGGGGCCAAGGAGAACTGACACAAACACGAGGCTTATGCTGCTGGCTGTGCCATGGGTAATAAAGTCCTTTTTCTCTGACCCAGAATCTCTTATCTTCTTCCAGCATCCTGTTTTCAGTAACAGACAAATTGATTATCTTGTAAGTCGGGTAAAACAAAGGGTGGAATCAGGGGCTATGTTTTTCATTATAACCTTTCTGGAGCTATCTGTCGACATATTTGATAAAAATTAAATAGAAAGAAAAAATGAGGAACGTGAAAAATGACTAAAACTTTGGAAAAAAGCTCAATGCTACTGAGCTGTTAATCAACACAAAGACTGAAAACTTGCTTTAAGAAATAAAGCTTTAAAAAAAAAAGAAAAGGACTGAAATGTGCCTACTGGGTGTCATAGTGATTAAGAGCTCATCTGCTAACCAAAACGTCAGCGGTTCAAATCCACCAGCTCCTTCTTGGAAGCCCTATGTGGTGGTTCTACTCTGCCTTATAGGGTTGCTATGAGTCGGAATCAACTTGAGGGCAACAGTTTTATCGGTGGCCTCAGTGAGAGTTTTAGTGGAGGGGTAGGGGTGGAGACAAGAAGGAGGTGAAAAAATGAGTGAGTGTATTTGAAACTGCTCTGGAAAGAGTTAAGCTCTATGTATGTAAGGTGATTTAGATTATTGATTTTCTAAGATCCGTGATCCATTTCCTCACATGAACCCCACACTAATGTGTGAAAAGAAGAACAAAGATAAATGAGTATGATTAACACTGACATGAATCTTCTCCCATACTTCTGGAACACAGGCCCAAAGGGTGTTGTGCAGCCCTGAATGCTTAACCAAGAATCCTGAGGCCAAAACCACTTGTAAGTTTAGCCTTGATTGATCATAAGACTTCTGGGATGATCCTTCACCAAATGCTTCTATCTAGCGATTATTTACTTTATTTTCTATCTAAATGCCAATAAGACAAAGCCATTTAGAATGCATCACCCTAAACAAATAAAATATGATTAGACACGAAAACACAACATCCATCTTCACAGTAATTAGTCCTTATGTGTATTAGCTCTGATTGCTTTTCATAGGTAAAAAAGATTTTCTAATGACTTTCTAAATTTTACACAGACATCAGGAGAACAGAAACTCGAGGGACTCCCTGTTTAATGTGGAAAGAAAGAAAATTAAAAATTCAAAGGTAAGAAGAGGGTTTGCATATTTTCACAAGGGAAAAAAGTAGACCATAAGTCCTCTTACCACTGCTATGAAATGTGATTCATTTCTGTTTCTTTCTAATTCAGGTTTAAGGGGTATGCTTTTTTCCCATATAAAATAGAGCTTCTTCCCATTCTCAAGAAAGAAAAAATATGTGAAGAATTTTTAAAAAGAAAAGAGAATGCATGCTTCAGTTAAGCAAGAATATGAAAGTTTAAAAGGTAGCATATCAAGAAGAGAGAGCTTATGGAAATGAATTTGCAGGAACAAGACAAGCTATTTTGGAAACATAACTGGGCTCTGATTTCCTTCTCTCCAGGTGGCCTGTTTCCTTAAGATAAATATTCTTGCTTTGGGTAATCTGCCTGTTTTATAGATGCCCTGAGAATCACTCCCTTATTTACCTCTTAGAAAAAGTCCTACATTAGACATTCACCTCAATAACTTCCCCATAAATTCTGGTGCAATTTTTTTTGAGCACCCACTATGTGTTAGGAACAGTAAAAGGTACTTTGTATACCTCCTCCCATTGATTCATCCTAACAACCTGCTGAGGCGGGTACCATGATGCTCATTGTTCTGTTAAGGAATGTGAAGTCAAAGAGTTTACATTACTTTATTAAGATCAAAAGAGTTCTAAATGATAGAACCAGGATTCGAACCAGACTTGGTGACTCCGAAGCCACTGCTCATAAGCTCTGTACAGTAGAATGTCATCACTGCATCCAAAGATGGACCTTTCCCTCACTCCTGAATTACCCAGCTTGGTGTGTCTATAATTCCCATCTAAACACTCAATACCACTACCAACTATGCACCATCTCATTTCCTCTTCTCCACTCAAATACTTGTCTCTGTACGTGAAACACTTTCTTTTGTGCAAAGTTTAACATCAGGATATATTCTTCTTTTAGCCTCTGCCTAACGGCCTTAGTGAAGGTCCCATGTTCTTCTGTAAATGTGACCTCTCTCTCGTTCCTGTGTGTGTGTGTGTGTGTGTGTATGTGTGTGAGAGAGAGAGAGAGGGAGAAAGAGAAGAATATGTGTTCTAAATGTGTTTTCTGTTTTTTATCCCAAGGTTCAAATGTAGGTGTAGTAGATTTAGATACGTACAGACTCACAAAGAGTTTGTGGTAGCCAGCCCTTGAGATTACCTTTAAGTCCCTAGTGAGCTAATAGGAATCTGGTAGTTCCTTATCCTCACCAGTGAGTGGAGATGCATACTACGGGTGTATGGATGAACTGTTGGACTCTGGTGAACGTATACAATCACAGTTATCATTTCCAAAAACCATGTTCCACATGGTAGAGGTTCTGTTTATACTGGGAACCCTTATACAACTGTGACCCACACGACCCAGTCCTGGAGCGATGTCACTTTCAAAGAAGCACAAACAGAAATCTCCATTTATCCACATTTCTCAAAACGACTTAAGTGTACTCAAGGATATGATCAGCAGCAGCTCTAGGCTCAGAAAACGTCACGAGGAGCCTCTGATTACTCTCCCGAGAGCTCTCTCTGGTTGGCATACTCCCTGTCCCACCATCTTGCTTTTCTGATCACTTTGTGGTGTACCTGTAGGCACAATGCACTCAAGACCTGGCATTGCTGCTGCCTGTCCCAGTGCCTAGAAAACATCTGTTCATGCATCTTTCACCCGTTTCCAACACAGGGAGAAGCTAAGCAGGAAATGCCTATGTGTTGCTGGAGTACATAGCAATATTTTTTACCTTATCACACACTTTTATTTTGATGGGACTGGAGCTCAGTCTTGAACCCTGGTAAGCTTTACTGGGACTCTGATCACCAGTCTTAACAGATATCTTTCCTTCTCTGTCTGGTTTCCATTCCTGTACCCTTCAAGTTACTTATTGAATCCTGCTTCATCTTGGATGGATCCTTCTTGCGTTAACATGCTACAACCCAACTTCCTTCGATTTTCCTACTATTTTAAGATTTTCCACTACCACTATATCAACAACATGGATATTAAAGCAAGTTTGATCGGTATTAACATTAATAGTTAACATTTATGGAGTTTATACTCAAAGCGTTTTACATCTATTATCGTCTTTAAAATCCAAACAACCCTATGTGGTTGATACTACTATTTTTCCAATGTCATATTAATTTATTCAGTCATTCAACAAGTATTTATTGAACACTCGGGATACGGCAGTGAGAAAACCAGATAAAGTTCCTACTGTCATGGAAATTACCTTTTAGTAAGGGGATATAGACAGTTAATAAATAAACATGCATATGTTAGGTGTAGATAAGTGCTAGAATGTACTAGTAGGGGAGATGGGGAGCATTGGGGGAAGAGGTAATGCTTTATACAGGAGGTTGGGGAAGCTTCTTTAGTAAGGTGATATTTGAGCAAAGCCGTGAAGGAAGTAAGAGAGTTAACCTTATGAATATCTAAGGAAAGAAAGTCTCAGGCAGAGGGAACTGTTTTGTTGAAAGTGGAGGCTTCCTTGGCTTGTTCTAGAAGCAGCAATGAAGTCAGTGTGACCACAGTAAAGTGAGTGATGGAGGGAATGGTAGGATTAGAGGTTAAAGAAGTAGTAAGAGATCTGGTAGTGTCTTGTAGGTCACGGTAAGGGTTTGGATTTTACCCTGAGTGAGATGGGAATTGATTGGAGCTATTTGGGCAGAAATATGATATAATGTGACTTGAGTTTTAAAAAGATTATTATAGATAATCTGAGAAGGAGGGACTATGGGGATAAGGATAGAAAAATGTCTAGTTTGGAGGTTATTGTAATAGTCCAGGTGAGAGGTGATGGTGAACTAAGCTCCTGGAAATAGAGGTGGTGGGAAATGGTCAGATTGGGAATGCATTTCTAAGGTTAAGCCAGTAGGATTTTGCCAACATACTGGAAGTGGGATAGGAGGGAAAGTGAAGAGTCAAGAATGACTCCAAGATGCTTTTGGTAGAATGACATTTTCTTTGAGCTGTGGGAGACTGTCCTTGGTTAGAAGCTAGGCCTGCTGCTTGCAGAACCTTGTTCCATTCATTCCTCTGACTTTACCAGGTTTAATAACATCTCTGGATATCATCACCACCTACATGCCCCTGAAACCTTGTAGCTCTCACAAGCTGTGGCCCATTTTGTAGCTGTTCTGAATAGGTAAATCCTACTGAGAGGCAATACCTCCAACTCAATTTATAGATTTTCTCTGATCTGATCATGTAGACATCTCCCTTGAGTGTCCCAGTCTGTAGAATTTCTGACTGTCTGCTCTCCCAACCTGTTCAGTTCATTATGTCATAAGCATTCAGAGCTTTGTCTCAGTCCATCAAGAGTTTATGTTCTATGAGAGAGTTTGAGATCGACTTCTTCACCGTTACACTTAATGTGAGAAAGTGCCAGTGGAAATAAAAGAGCTCGTACATCTAAATGATTTAAATTAAGTAAAATAAAATTTTCCAGTCTTTTGAATTAGGCCATTAAAACTATAGCTTAGTCTAAGTACAGTATTAATGAGCAATATCGCAAGGAGAGTATTAATTTTGCATTTCCCGGCATAAAAATTTAAAACATGCAGTTTTAGCTTTGCTTTGGGTAGTATTTTGTATTCCCTTGACTTTTATTTGGGGACACCAGAAGTTAGGGTAAAAAATGGGATAAGGACAAAATCTGACGTGCTGAGTCCTTATGTTGGTATATGCTCTCTGCTTGTCTAGGTGCTATAGTACAGGCTTAAGCCAGATCTAGGATCATGCAGCACTTCATACCATCAAAGCATTAGTGGTGACGGTGGAAATGAAGCAGACCTTTTAGACCTGTTAGTTTAATATATTTAACACTTCTAAGTTTAATAAAGGATGGTTTAATAAAGATGGGCAAGGGTACAAGGTTGTAATGATATCCTCAAGGCAAGTTGGACCCCTACTGGTTGGGCATATAAATCAGTTGCTGTTGAGTCAGTTCCAACTTATGGTGACCCCATGTGTGTCAGAGTAGAAGTGTGCCCCATAGGGTTTTCAACTACTACTTTTTTTTTTTTTTTTAAGTAGATCACCAGTCCTTTCTTATGAGGAACTTCTAGGTGGCCTTGAACCTCCAACATTTTGCTTAGCAGGTGAGATAATTAACTGTTTGCACCATCTATTAACTGGGCACCCATGTTGGCACAGTCTGATGTTTGTCCACCCAGGACAGCTTTTCTGATCCTAAATCATGTGTAAGCCTCAGAATCTAGGCTCTGCAGAGTTCTGGCAGACCTCTGAAGCTGTGGAAAGACTATAGGATCTCACTAGTATAAGTAAGTGCTTTGAAAAGTCTTATGGTTTATCCTTTGGCTTTAGACACCAGTAATTCTGTCAAATCAGAGGTGTGGGATTACATACCAGAGGCTTTTCAAGCCACCAGAGGACCCCAGTCAAGCAATTGCTATCTTGGAACAATGGCCAAGACCTTTAATCAGGCAATCCAATTAGCCACACACAAATTATGAAGTCAACATACCTAAAGTAATTTGTCTGCAAAAAATTTAAAACTCCCGTATGAATTTGCAATCAAGGAAAACCCTCTTTCTTCTTCTTCTTTTTTTTTAATTTTTTAAATGGAAAGTTGGACGCAGGACAAAATAAGGCAAATATTTTCAACTCTGAGTGTTGCCTAAATGATTCTGATGTATCAGCCAAAATTTTGTTTGAGTAAGTTGTGAGTGAGAGAGGAACACAGAGGGTAATATTGGTAGTTTAATTGTATCATGTTCCCTAACAAGAGGTGGCAAATATTGAATTTGAGAAAAAATAGAGGATGTCTTATTTCCATTGTTATCTAGATGTGCAATGAAAGATGGCTTGTCATAGCCTGCAGCACCGTCAGTCACACAAGAGCAAAGTTAAACCTCATTTTCCTGATATTTGCAGCATCCAGCTTCTCTGAGAATCAAAGAATAACTCGGAGTCTGAATGGCAGAACTTGTACGCTTGCTTATCTTTCCAAATTATCCACACATTGTTCTTTATCATGTATAAATCATGGTGGATTAAAGACATCTAAGAATTCTCACTGGATCCTCCCATACTCCAACTTTTTATCAGAAAAGAAATACTACTGCCTTTGTAGGAGGGCTTCCCTAAGTGGTTTATATAATTTTAGAAATGGAAGAGTTCTTAGAGACATAGATCCAAACTTCACTGTACAAATGAAGATTCTGTGGCCCAGGAGATAAAATGATGTGTTTAAAATTATACAACTAATTAACAGCAGACTAAAAAAAAAAAAACATTGTCATCAAGTTGATTCCAACTCACAGCAACCCTACAGGACAGAGTAGAACTGCCCCATAGAGTATCCAAAGAAAGCGTGGTAGATCTGAACTACTGACCTTTTCATTAGCAGCTGTAGCACTTAACCACTGCACCACCAGGGTTTCCAATAGCAGACTAGGGATTACGTTTCAATGCTCTGGACTTTTAACACTACTATGAACCCACTAGAACAGGAAAATTGGTCAAAGGTAAGGGCACAATATCCAGGATCTTGTATTTATAGACACCTCTTTTTCATGCAGTGTAAGGAGCCCTGGTGGCATAGTGGTTAAGTGCTCGGCTGCTAATAGAAATGTTGGTCGTTGCAACCCACCAACTGCTCCTCAGAAGAAAGATCTGGCAGTCTGTTTACAGCCTTGGGAGGCGGAGCCAAGATGGCGGAAGAGACAGACTCTTCCAGACAGCTCTCTTTATAACAAATACCCTAAAAAACAAGTGAAAGTAGTATATTTGTGACAAGCTGGGAGCCCTGAGCATCAAAGGCAAGCTTAGACAATGAACTGAGGGGCAAGGGAAGGAAGAGACCATTCAGAAGTGGAGAGGAGTTACCAGACCTGAACTGCGGCGAGCCCTCAGGCACCACTCCCAGGGTGGCGGCAGCAGCCGCGGAGGGCTGGTATTAGTGTTCAGCCGCAGTTTCCTCAGGGAGAAGCAGCCAGCCACACAGCCTACTCACACCTCCGGAACCTGAGGAGAAAGGCGCTCTCAGCAAAAGCTAAGTACTTGCGTATATTTTACCACGCCTCCCCCGACCCCAAGCCGGCCTCAGCGGCTGAATCCCTGGGCCTGAGATAGACCCTGGTGTGCACCTAGAGCCATCTTCCCGGTCTTGGGGAAGGAAAAAAATTGCAACTGGGGGGAAAAGATAATTTGCTAGCTCCATTAACTGGGAGAGCTCAGGACAGAAGTGGCTCCTGTCCAGGCATAAACCGTCTGTGGACCTTGAGCACATTTCCCTTCTTCATGGACCTGTGTGGGCCTATTTCAGGAGAATAGGCCCTTGTTGGCAGACTCCAACCATTTCAGCTTTGCAGTGGAGAGGGGGGTGTTTGACATTTGACATTGCTTTGCCTATTAAACAAGGTCCTCACCTTACCCACATCAGGGACCGAAGGACTGGTAGTTCCACTCAGGTCACACAGCCACCCGTGACAGGGGTCCAAAGATAACTGGTACCTCCCAGTCCTTACAATCAAAAACTTTGGGTGTCCTCGTCCCTCTGCAGAACCCACCCACCAGCACGCTGTAGGGAACAGAGAAGCATTTTCTTCAGAGACACGTGGGAGTTGGTTCTCAGCCCCCTGCCTTGTTCAGAGTGTGACCCCCTGCTGCAATCAGATACCGGTATATACGCCAATCACCCCTGCCCCTCTAAGACTGTAGGACAGAGCCTGTACCACACACTTGATGATCAGCTACCTGGGAACGTGAGCTGAATTCATACAAGAAAACTGAATGGACTCCCAGACTGATATACCTGATAACAGCTCTAGCCAGCTGGGGACAGGACACCAGAGCTCCAAAGGCGAAAATAATCAAGCTAGCTCACTGAAGCAACCCATAGGGGTATACCAAAACAAAACAAAGCAAGCAGCTACGACACAGTAAGCAAGCATAACTAATACAATAACTTATAGGTGGCTCGGAGACAACAGTCAATATCAAGTCACATAAAGAAACAGACCATGATCACCTCAACAGGCTCTCGAAACAAAGAGTGCAGGGATCTTCTAGATGAAAGTGCATTCCTGGAATTACCAGATGCAGAATACAGAAGTTTAATATACAGAACCCTTCAAGACATCAGGAAGAAAATAACACAATATGCAGGACAAGCCAAGGAACACACAGATAAAGCAACTGAAGAAATTAGAAAGATCATTCAGGACCATAATTAAAGTTTAATAAGCTGGAAAAATCCATAGACAGACAGCAATCAGAAATTCAGAAGATTAACAATAAAATTACAGAAGTAGAAAACACAATAGAAAGTCAGAGGAGCAGAATTGAGCAAGTAGAAGCTAGAGTTTCTGAACTCGAAGATAAATCACTTGGCACTAATATATTTGAAGAAAAATCAGATAAAAGAATTTAAAAAATGAAGAAACCTTAAGAATCATGTGGGACAATATCATGAGAAATAACCTATGAGTGATTGGAATTCCAGGACAAGGAGGGATAACAGAAAATACAGAGAAATTGTTGAAGATTTGTTGGCAGAAAACTTCCCTGATATCGTGAAAGAAGAGAAGATAGCTATCCAAGATGCTCATAGAACTCCACATAAGGTAGATGTTAAAAGAAAGTCACCAAGACATATTATAATCAAACTTGCCAAAACCAAAGATAAAGAGACAATTATAAGACCAGTGAGGGATAAACGGAAAGTCACCTACAAAGGAGAGCCAATAAGAATAAGCTCGAATTACTCAGCAGAAACCATGCAGGCAAGAAGGCAATGTGATGACATATTCTAAAAATTGAAGGAAAAAAATTGCCTTCCAAGAATCATATATCCAGCAAAACTGTCTCTTAAATATGAAGGTGAAATTAAGCCATTTCCAGATAAACACAAGTTGAGGGAATTAGTAAAAACCAAACCAAAACTACAAGAAATACTAAAGGAGTTCTTTGGCTGGAAAATCAGTAATATCAGGTATCAACCCAAGACTAGAACTCTGAGCAGAGCAACCAGAAGTCAACCCAGACAGGGAAATCAAAAAAAAACAAAACAAAAAAAGATTATAAAAAAAACTCAAAACAGGGTAACAGCAATGTTATTATATAAAAGGAGACAACATTAAAATCGTAAAGAGGGACTAAGAAATGTAATCATACACCTTCTACATGGAGAGGAAGATACTGCGATACAAAGAAATAAAAGTTAGGTTTAAATTTAGAAAAACAGGGTAAATAATAAGGTAGCCACAAAGGAGACAAACTATCCTACTAAGCAAAGTAAAATACAAGAAAAAAATAGAGACTCAGCAGAAACAAAATCAACAACAACAAATATGAGGAAAGGACAATATATAATCTACTCAGCGCATAAAATTAAGTGGAAAAAAGAAACTGTCAACAACACACACACACAAAAAAGACATCAAAATGATAGCACTAAATTCATACCTATCCAAAATTACCCTGAATGTAAATGGACTAAATGCACCAATAAAGAGACAGAGACTGGCAGAATGGATTAAAAAACAAGATCCATCTATATGCTGCCTACAAAAGATACAACTTAGAGACACAAACAAACAAAAACTAAAAGGATGGAAAAAATATATCAAGCAAACAACAATCAAAAAAGAGCAGGAGTGGCAATATTAATTTCTAACAAAATAGACTTTAAAGTTAAATCCATCAGAAAGGATAAGGAAGGACACTATATAATGATTAAAGGGACAATACACCAAGAAGATATAACCATATTAAATATTTATGCACCCAGTGACAGGGTTGCAAGGAAGATTAAAAAAACTCAGCATTCAAAAGTGAGATAGACAGCTCCACAATAATAGTAGGAGACTTCAACACACCACTTTCGGTGAAGGACAGGACATCCAGAAAGGAGCTCAATAAAGACACGGAAGATCTAAATGCCACAATCAACCAACCTGACCTCGTAGACATATACAGAACCCTCCACCCAAAAGCAACCAAATATACTTTCGTTTCTAGTGCACATGGAACATTCTCTAGAATAGACCAAGTATTAGGTCATAAAGCAAGCCTTAGCAGAATTCAAAACATTGAAATATTACAAAGCATCTTCTCTGACCACAAAGGCCATAAAAGTAGAAATCAATAACAGGAAAAGAAATCAAACACTTGGAAACTGAACAATACCCTGCTCAAAAAAGACTGTATTTATTATAGAAGACATTAAGGATGGAATAAAGAAATTCAGAGAATCCAATGAGAATGAAAACACTTCCTATCAGAACCTTTGGGGCATGGCAAAAGTGGTGCTCAGAGGCCAATTTATATCAATAAATGCACACATCCAAAAAGAAGAAAGGCCCAAAATCGAAGAATTATCCCTACAACTTGAACAAACAGAAAGGGAGCAACAAAAGAGACCCACAAGCACCAGAAGAAAACAAATAATAAATATTAGAGCTGAACTAAATGAAATAGAAAACAGAAAAACAATTGAAAGAATTAACAAGACCAAAAGCTGTTTTTTTGAAAAAATCAACAAAATTGATAAACCACTGGCCAAACTGACAAAAGAAAAACAGGAGAAGAAGCAAATAACCCGAATAAGAAATGAGATGGGCAATATTACAACAGATCCAACTGAAATTAAATGAATCATATCAGATTACTATGAAAAATTACACTCAAATTTGAAAACCTAGAAGAAATGGATGAATTCCTAGAAACACACTACCTATCTAAACTAACACAAACAAAGGTAGAGCAACTAAATAGACCCATAACAAAAAAAGAGATTGAGAAGTTAATCAAAAAACTCCCAACAAAAAAAAAGCCCTGGCCGGACAGCTTCACTGCAGAGTTCTACCAAACTTTCAGAGAAGAGTTAACGCCACTACTATTAAAGGTATTTCAGAGCATAGAAAAGGACGGAATACTACCAAACTCATTCTATGAATCCAGCATATCCCTGATACCAAAACCAGGTAAAGACACCAAGAAAAAAGAAAATTATACACCTATATCCCTCATGAACATAGATGCAAAGTTCCTCAACAAAATTCTAGCCAATAGAATTCAACAACATTTCAAAAAAATAATTCACCATGACCAAGTGGGATTCATACCAGGTATGCAGGGATGGTTCAACATTAGAAAAACAATTAATGTAATCCACCACATAAATAAAACAAAAGACAAGAATCACATGATTTTATCAATTGATGCAGAAAGGGCATTTGACGAAGTTCAACACTCATTCACAATAAAAACCCTCAGCAGAACAGGAATAGAAGGAAAATTCCTCAGCATAATAAAGGGCATTTATACAAACTCAACAGCCAACATCACCCTAAATGGAGAGAGCCTGAAAACATTCCCACTGAGATCAGGAACCAGACAAGGATGCCCTTTATCACCACTCTTATTCAACATTATGCTGGAAGTCCTAGCCAGAGCAATTAAGCTAGATAAAGAAATAAAGGGTGTCCAGGTTGGCAAGGAAGAAGTAAAAGTATCTCTATTTGCAGATGACATGATCTTATACACAAAAAACCCTAAGGAATCCTCCAGATAACTACTGAAACTAATAGAAGAGTTCAGCATACAAAATTCAGTTGGATTCCTCTGCACCAACAAAAGGAACATCAAAGAGGAAATCACCAAATCAATGCCATTTACAGTAGCCCCCAAGAAGATAAAATACTTAGGAATAAATCTTACCAGAGATGTAAAAGACTTATACAAAGAAAACTACAGTACATTTCTGCGAGAAACCAAAGGAGACTTACATAAGTGGAAGAACATACCTTGCTTGTGGATAGGAAGACTTAACATTATAAAAATGTCTATTCTACCAAAAGTAATCTATATATTTAATGCAATTCCAATCCAAATTCCAATGACATTCTTTAATGAGATGGAGAAACAAATCACCAACTTCATATGGAAGGGAAAGAGGCCCCGGATAAATAAGGCATTACTGAAAAAGAAGAACAAAGTTAGAGGCTTTACTTTTTTTTTTTTTTATACCGTCACAGTAGTCAAAACAGCCTGGTACTGGTACAACAACAGATACATGGACCAGTGGAACAGAATTGAGAATCCAGATATAAATCCATCCACATATGAGCAGTTGATATTTGACAAAGGCCCCCAAACAATTAAATGGGGGAAAAGACAGTCTTTTAAACAAATGGTGCTGGCATAACTGGATATCCATCTGTAAAAAGTGAAACAAGACCCATACCTCACTCCATGCACAAAAACTAACTCAAAATGGATCAAAGACCTAAATATAAAATCTAAAACGATAAAGATCATGGAAGAAAAAATAGGGACAACATTAGGAGCCCTAATGCATGGCATAAACAGTATACAAAACATTATAAAGAATGTAGAAGAAAAACTAGATAACAGGGAGCTCCTAAAAATCAAACACCTATGCTCATCCAAAGACTTCATCAAAAGAGTAAAAAGATTACCTACAGACTGGGAAAAATTTTGAGCCATGACATTTCTGATCAGCGCCTGATCTCTAAAATCTACATGATACTGCAAAACCTCAACTGCAAAAGGACAAATAACCCAATTAAAAAATGGGCAAAAGATATGAACAGACACTTCACTAAAGAAGACATTCAGGTAGCTAACAGATACATGAGGAAATGCTCACGATCATTAGCCATTAGAGAAATGCAGATCAAAACTACAAAGAGATTTCATCTCACTCCAACAAGTCTGGCATTAATCCAAAAAACACAAAATCATAAATGTTGGAGAGGCTGTGGACAGATTGGAACACCTCTACACTGCTGGTGGGAATGTCAAATGGTACAACCACTTTGGAATTTGATTTGGTGCTTCCTTAAAAAGCTAGAAATAGAACTACCATACGATCCAGCAATCCCATTCCTTGGAATATATCCTAGAGAAATAAGAGCCTTTACACAAACAGATATATGCACACCCATGTTCATTGCAGCAGTGTTTACGATAGGAAAAAGATGGAAACAACCATGTTGCCCATCAACGGATGAATGGATCAATAAATTATGGCATATTCACACAATGGAATACTACGTATCGATAAAGAACAGTGAGGAATCTGTGAAACATTTCATAACATGGAGGAACCTGGAAGGCATTATGCTGAGTGAAATTAGTCAGTTGCAAAAGGACAAATATTGTATAAGACCACTATCATAAGAACTTGAGAAATAGTTTAAACTGAGAAGAAAACATTCTTTTGTGGTTGCGGGGAGGGGGGGAGGGAGGGAAGGTGGGGGAGGGACGTTCACTAATTAGACAGTAGATAAGAACTACTTTAGGCAAAGGGAAAGACAGCACGCAATACAGGGGAGGTCAGCACAATTGGACTAAACCAAAAGCAAAGAAGTTTCCTGAGTAAACTGAATGCTTTGAAGGCCAGTGTAGCAGGGGCAGGGGTCTGGAGACCAAGGTTTCAGGGGACATCTAAGTCAATTGTCATAGTAAAATCTGTTAAGAAAACATTCTGCATCCCACTTTGAAGAGTGGTGTCTGGGGCCTTAAATGCTAGCAAGCAGCCATCTAAGATGCATCAATTGGTCTCAATCCACCTGGATCAAAGGAGAATGAAGAACACCAAGGACACAAGGTGATTAGGAGCCCAAGAGACAGAAAGGGCTACGTGAACCAGAGACTACTTCATCCTGAGACCAGAAGAACTAGATGGAGCCCGGCACAACCGATGACTGCCCTGACAGGGAACACAACAGAGAATCCCTGAGGGAGCAGGAGAGCAGTGGGATGCAGACCCCAAATTCTCATAAGACCAGACTTAATGGTCTGACAGAGACTAGAAGGACCCCAGTGGTCATGGCCCCCAGACCTTCTGTTGGCCCAGGACAGGAACCATTCCCAAAGCCAACTCTTCAGACATGGATTGGACTGGACAATGGGTTGGAGAGGGATGCTGGTGAGGAGTGAGCTTCTTGGATCAGGTGGACACTTGAGACTATGTTGGCATCTCCTGCCTGGAGGGGAGATGAGAGGTGGAGGGGGTTAGAAGCTGGCGAAATGGACACAAAAAGAGAGAGTGGAGGGAGAAAGCGGGCTGTCTCATTAGGGGGAGAGTAATTGGGAGTGTGTAGAAAGTTGTATATGGGTTTTTGTGTGAGAGACTGACTTGATGTGTAAACTTTCACTTAAAGCACAATAAAAATTATTAAAAAAAGATTACAGCCTTGTCAACATTATGGGGCAATACTACGCTGTCCTACAGGGTCGCTATGAGTCTGAATTGACTCAACAGCAATAGGTTTTTGTCATGGATTGAATTGAGTCCCCCCCACATATGTGTCAACTTGACTATGCCATGATTCCCAGTATTGTGTGATTATCCACTATTCTGTCATTTGATATGATTTTCCTACGTGTTGTAAATCCTATCTCTATGATGTTGATGAGATGGGATTAGTGGCAGTTATGTTAATGAGGCAGGGCTCAATCTACAAGATTAGTTTGTGTCTTGAGCCAATTTATTTTCAGATATAAAAGACAGAAGTGAGCAGAAAAATATGGGGACCTCATACCGCCAAGAAAGTAGAGATAAGAGTGTGTGTCCTTTGGACACAGGGTCCCTGCACAGAGAAACTCCTAGACTAGGGGAAGATTAATGACAAGAACCTTCCCCCAGAGCCAATGGAGAGAGAAAGCCTTCCCCTGGAGATGGCACCCTGAATTTGAACTTCTAACTTCTTAGCCTTTGAGAAAATAAACTTCTCTCTTAAGGCTATTCACTTGTGGTATTTCTCTTATAGCAGCACTAGATGATTAAAATTGAATTTGGTACTGGGAGTGGGGTGCTGCCCTGACAGATATCTAAAATGTGGAAGCGATTTTTGAAACTGCAAATGGATAGAGGACTCAGAAGGAAATGAGGAGAGCTGTTACACTGGAGATGGTGCAGATGGTGAGAAGCGGCAGAGAAGCAGCAGCAGCAGAACTGGGAGACCAGCGAGAGACAGTGCTGGAGCTGACCCACAGAGTGAAAGCTGAGTGTCTTTGGGAAAGAGGCTTCCTAGGGGAGCGGAGTGCCTCCAGGTGCTTATCAGTGAAGCTAGGCTCACCGACCCACAAAGGGAGAGAGCTGAGTGCCTTCTGGTCGAAGTTTATTGGTGGAGTGTGTTGCCCCCAGGCACTTATGAGGGGAGCTAAAGAGCATTGGAACACTTTCCCTAGTAGGGCAGACAGGGGCGGTGAGGCCCAAGGGGCTGAGAGGCCAACCATGAGCAGAAGCTGAAGAGACAAGGAACAGAGGAAGCAGAGCTGCTTTAGTCCCAAAAGGTATGGCCATGATTTCTGGGGTCTCAAATGATGGAGTCACCACTCAGATGGACTAGGAGAATGGGGCTGTCCAAAGCTGAGTGGGCAGAGTTGTCATTCCAGTGGACCTGGAAGGCAGAGCTGAAGCCCAGGGCTGAGGGACCTCTACTCAGAATCAGAGAGTGTGGCCAATACCTGGAGTCTGGAGGGCAGAGCTGTTGTGTAAATGGTGTCAGAAAACAGAGGATTATTTTCAAGCTGAGGGCTAATGTAATGTGTTCTACTCACTCCCTTGGTGCCTGTTATACCTTCTTTCCCTCCAATTTCTCCCTTTTGTAATGGAAATGTCTACCTTGTGGCTGTTGCACCATTGTACTTCGGAAACAAATAACTTGTATTCTAGATTTCACGGATGAGGAAGAATATTTGGGTTTTGGACTTGGAGTTGGTTTAAGACTTTTGCTATGATATGATGGAATGAATATGTTTTACATGTGGCAGGGACATGAATTTTGGGGGGCCAAAGGGTAGAATGCCATGGATTGAATTGTGTCTCCCAAAAATATGTGTATCAATTTGGCTGGGCCATGATTCTCAGTATTGTGTGATTGTCCACCACTTTGTCATCTGATATGATTTTCCTATGTGTTGTAAATCCTACCTCTATTATGTTAATGAGGCAAGATTAGAGGCAGTTATGTTAATGAGGCAGGGCTCAATCTACAAGATTAGGCTGTGTCTCGAGCCAATCTCTTCTGAGATATAAAAGAGAGAAACAACCAGAGAAACAGGGGGACCTCATACCACCAAGAAAGTAACACCAGGTGCCGAGCACATCCTTTGGACCTGACACGGTCCACTGATGACAAGGACTTCTCTCCAGAGCCAACAGAAAGAGGAAGCCACCCCCTGGAGCTGGCACCCTGAATTCAGACTTCTAGCCTACTAGACTGTGAGATAATAAATTTCTCTGTTAAATCCATCCACTTTTGGTATTTCTGTTATAGCAGCACTAGGAAACTAGAACAGTTTTTATTCAAGTGTAGGCTAAAAAAAGATAAATAAGAAAACAACATCCAACTGATGCTTAACTGAGATTTTCAGGTTTTAGCTAGGTGTTTGATCACAGAGCAGACATGGAAACCTACCGTATATCAGTTTAGAGAATTCTGTTAATTTATTTCACAAATAAAACTACTTATTTGATATAACAACTGAGTGGTGCAGAGAACAGGACTATGAACCCAAGCTGGGCCATCTGTGGTCAGCATTAACTGCTTTTCTCATCTGGGCCACCTAGTCACAATCACAATTTCCTCAGACAGGTAGGTGTCAATAAAATATAACATTGATTTTTGAATTATAAAAAAAATACTTGTCCTATGTACAGATTTTAAAATAGTAAAATAAAAGATGAAAATAGAAGTCAGGCAGGCAATCACTGCTAATATCTTGGGATAGTTTCATCAAGTCTTTTTCCTATGTGATACACAGACACATACTTTTGTTGTTGACAAAAAAATTTTTTTTTTAAATCGGAATCGGACCGTACATTCTCTTTTATATCCTTCCTTTTTCACTTAATACTATGACTATTTTAATATCCTTAAACATATTTTAAAACAGTGTTTGCGCATATGACATGGCATAATCTGCTTAAGTAATTTGCTGTTGTTGGACAATTGGGATGTTTCCTTCTCCATTTTTGCTATTATAAATAATGCTATTATAAACATCCTTTTATATCTTTGGAATAAATCCTGGGAAGTGGAATTTTTGAGAACAGAGAACCTTTTTAAGACTCATCATATGTTGCCTTCTAGAAAGTTTGTGTCCATTTATACTCTCACCAGCAATATGTATAAAGACCTGTTTTTAGTTAATTTTATTTTCAAAATTGCTGGATTTGGTGGAATACATTTGCTTGAACTTTCTCATGATGCCATTAAATGCTGAAAAAATAAAGAAAAATGTTATCTCTCTACCTTCAACCCATAGAAGCAAGAATAGGGCATATAATAATAAAGCCCAGTATTACTGTAATGATACTTTCATAAGGGTCCTTAAGTACAGGGTATTACAGTAAGAAGACTAACTTTAGGGGCTGGAGTTGAGAAAGGCACAAAGGAAGGGGAATTATTGGAGTGGTTAAATAAATCTGGAGTATCACATTCGTTTCTGTTTCATACTTTAGAGGGTCAAGGTGCCATGCTAAGGAATCTCTGTATATGTTTAGCTTGAGAAGAAAAGATGGAGTAAGCATATGAGCGCAGTCCTTAGGTATCTAAAGGGATTTCACATGGCTGAGAGATTTGATGTGAGTCTATGTCCAGATTGCAGATCCAGGACCTGTGGGGAAAGCACACAGAGGTGGATTTGACTCAACTCAAGAGAGCCCTTTCTAGTAATTACAGCAATTCCAGAATGGAATGGACTTCTTTGTGTGATGTAGATCTCCCCACCATGCGGAGGTTTAGAATAAGGGACAGATGACTACAAGGTGGCTCTGATTGGCATGGAGATTAGACTGCTTGACCTATTGGATATATGTGGTTATCTTAGCTAAAGAGAACTGGTCATATTGGATCTAAGTGATTTTCTTAGCTAAAGAAAACTGGTTATGTTGGATCTATGTGGTTATCTTCATTGCAAATACCTTCTCTCACCAACGTAAATGGCGACTATACACACATGGACCTCACCAGATGGAACACACAGAAATCAAATTGACTACATCTGTGGAAAGAGACAATGGAAAAGCTCAATATTATCAGTCAGAACAAGGCCAGGGGCTGACTGTGGAACAGACCATCAATTGCTCATATGCAAGTTCAAGCTGAAAATGAAGAAAATCAGAGCAAGTCCACAAGAGCCAAAATATGACCTTGAATATACCCCACCTGAATTTAGAGACCATCTCAAGAATAGATTAGATGCACTGAACACTAGTGACCGAAGACCAGACTAGGTGTGGAATGACATCAAGGACATCATTCATGAAGAAAGCAAGGGGTCACTGAAAAGATAGGAAAGAAAGAAAAGACCAAGGTGGGTGTCAGAGGAGACTCTGAAACTTGCTCTTGAGTGTCGAGCAGCTAAAGCAAAAGGAAGAATTCCTGAAGTAAAAGAACTGAACAGAAGATTTCAAAGAGCCTCTCGAGAAGACAAAATAATTATAATGACATATGCAAAGAGCTGGAGATGGAAAACCAAAAGGGAAGAACACACTTGGCATTTCTCAAGCTGAAAGAACTGAAGGAAAAATTCAAACCTCGAGTTTCAATAGTGAAGGATTCCATGCGGAAAATATTAAATGATGCAGGAAGCATCAAAAGAAGATGGAAGGAATACACAGAGTCATTATACCAAAAAGAATTAGTCGATGTTTGACCATTTCAAGAGGTGGCATATGATCAGGAACTGATGGTACTGAAGGAAGAAGTCCAAGCTGCTTTGAAGGCATTGGCGAAAAACAAGGCTCCAGGAATTGATGGAATATCAATTGAGATGTTTCAACAAAGAGATGCAGTGCTGGAGATGCTCACTTGTCTATGCCAAGAAATATGAAAGACAGCTTCCTGGCCAACTGATTGGAAGAGATCCATATTTATGCCTATTCCCAAGAAAGGTGATCCAACCGAATGTGGAAATTATAGAACAATACCATTAATATCACACACAAGCAAAATTCTGCTGAAGATCATTCAAAAACGGCTGTACCAGTGTATTGACAGGGAGCTGCCAGAAATCAGGCTGGTTTCAGAAGAGGACGTGGAACCAGGGATATGATTGCTGATGTCAGATGGATCCTGGCTGAAAGCAGAGAATACCAAGGGATGTTTACCTGTGTATTATTGATTATGCAAAGGCATTTGACTGTGTGGATCATAACAAACTATGGATAACACTGCGAAGAATGGGAATTCCAGAACACTTAATTGTGCGCATGAGGAACCTTTACATAGAAGAAGAGGCAGTTGTTTGGACAGAACAAGGGGATACTGATTGGTTTAAAGTCAGGAAAGGTGTGCGGCAGGGTTGTATACTTTCACCATACCTATTTAATCTGTATGTTGAACAAATAATAAGAGAAGCTGGACTATATGAAGAAGAACGGGGCATCAGGATTGGAGGAAGACTCATTAACAACCTGCGTTATGCAGATGACACAACCTTGCTTGCTGAAAGTGAAGAGGACTTGAAACACTTACTAATGAAGATCAAAGACCACAGCCTTCAATATGGATTACACCTCAACATAAAGAAAACAAAAATCCTCACAACTGGACCAATGAGCAACATCATGATAAATGGAGAAAAGATTGAAGCTGTCAAGGATTTCATTTTACTTGGATCCACAATCAACAGCCATGGAAGCAGCAGTCAAGAAATCAAAAGATGCATTGCATTGGGCAAATCTGCTGGAAAGGACCTCTTCAAAGTGTTGAAGAGCAAAGACGTCACCCTGAAGACTAAGGTGTGCCTGACCCAAGCCATGGTATTTTCAATTGCATCATATGCATGCGAAAGCTGGACAATGAATAAGGAAGACCGAAGAAGAGTTGACGCCTTTGAATTGTGGTGTTGGTGAAGAATATTGAATACACCATGAACTGCCAAAAGAATGAACAAATCTGTCTTAGAAGAAGTACAACCAGAATGCTCCTTAGAAGCAAGGATGGCGAGACTGTGTCTGACATACTTTGGACATGTTGGCAGGAGGGATCACTCCCTGGAGAAGGACATCATGCTTGGCAGAGTACAGGGTCAGCGGAAAAGAGGAAGACCGTCAATGAGTTGGATTGACACAGTGGCTGCAACGATGGGCTCAAGCATAACAACGATTGTGAGAATGGCACAGGACCGGGCAGTGTTTCGTTCTGTTGTGCATAGGGTCTCTACGAGTCGGAACCAACTCGATGGCACCAAACAACAACAACAACATGTGGTTATCTCAGCTAAAGAAAACTGGTTATATTGGATCTATGTGGTTATCTTAGTGTCTTAGTCATCTAGTGCTGCTATAACAGAAAAACCACAAGTAGGTGGCTTTAACAAATTTATTTCTTCAAGGTAAGTAGGCTAAAAGCTCAAATTCAGGGCATCAGCTCCAGGGGAAGCCTTTCTCTTTCTGTCAGTCTTCTCATTAATCTTCCCCCAGACTAGGAGCTTCTTTGTGCAGGAACTCTGGGTCCAAAGGACGTACTCTGCTTCTGGCATTGCTTTCTTCTTGGTATGAGATCTACCTGTCTCTGTTTGCTTCTATCTTTTCTATCTCAAGAGATGGCCTCCAAGACACTATCCAATCCTGTATGTTGAGTCCTGACTCACTAACACAACTGCTGCCCGTCCTGCCTCATTAATATCATAGAAGCAGGATTTATACATACAGGAAAATCACACGATATGGGAATCATGGCCTAGCCCAATTGATACACACATTTTTGGGGGGACATAATTCAATCCATGACACTTAGCTAAAGAGAACACCAGGACGAAAAGCACAGAAAGTCCTTTAGAAAAATGGAATTTGACTCAAAGTGTAAAAAACTGGGTTATCTGTACATGTTTAAGACATCCTGAGACCAATAATATGAATCCCCAATAGACATGATGACAACAGCTAACATTTATCTTATTTTTTTCACTTTTATTACTTTCCAGACACTGTTCTAAATTTACTGTGAGAATTGTTTCATTTAATTCTTATAACAACTCTTGGGTTAGTGTGGTAGACAGAAACATGGTACACAGAATAGTGGCCCCCAAATGTGGCTACATGCTCATTCTGAGGACCTGGGAATGTGTTACTTTATATGTAAAAAGGAGGGACTTTGCAGATGTGATTAAGAATCTTGAGATGGGGAGATTAACCTGGATTACTTAAATTGGGCCAATATAATCACAAAGGTCTTATAAATGAAAGAGGGAGGAAAGAAAGTTAGAGTCAGAAAACAAGATGTGACAACCAAAAGCAGAGGTTAGAGCCATGTGATTTCTGGCTTTGAAGGTGGAAGAGGGCCACAAGCCATGGAATGCATGCAACCTCTAGAAGGTGGAAAAGGAAAGGAAATTGATTCTCCCATTGAGCTTCTAGAAGAAAGACAGTCCTGCCAACACCTTGATTTTAGCCTGATGACATTCATTTTTGTGTCTGACCTCCAGAACTATAAGATAATAAGTTTGTGCTGTTTTAAACTATTACGTTTGTGTAATTTGTTCCTGCAGCGATAGGAAAGTAATACAGGTGGTCACTATTTTCATCCCCATTTTTCAAATGAAAAAACTGAGGCATAGGGAGATTAAGTAACTTCCTCATGATTTTACAGCTGGTTTTTTTAAGTGGCAGACAGGGTTTAGAGCCCAAGCTGTGCTTTGAGATAAAAAAACTTTCCTATTTATGTCTTCTTTATGCTGAGCATTGTCAGGTCTTAAGCAACAAAATCCTCATGAAATCTCTTGAACTCACTTTATAGCTAATTAAAGAGCATAAACATAAGATTTTTTGCATGGGTCAGACCCAGATTAATCAAGACCAGCACTCTCTCTCTGGGGATATACCACAAATCGCCATAGTTCCTCTTAATCCATTTAAAGATCTCTTATTCATAGATTTTTAAACTTTACTCTTGCTATAAAATTAACTCTCTTTTGTTACGCATAAATGTGACCCTTGCAACTTCAGTCTGTATCTCCGAGTACCTGAGGTTTTAATGAACAAATTAGCATTTGGCTTATCCTCTGTCATATTTACAGACTGAAGGTCCTAATATTTAAGTCTCCATATTGCTGAATCGGTGTGATTGTCCTACTCTGTGCTATTCTAGTTCTGTTTTTCAGAGAGGTGGGGGAAAAGTGAAACAAAGTGAAATAATGGCCAAGTTATTTTAGAGGTCACTGGCAAAGCCAGGAACAAAGCCAGGACCTCTGATCTTAGTTAAGTTCCCAAATCCCAGTTACAAGTGTTCTTTCACAAAGAATGTTATTTTGGTTTAGGTGATTGGCAGTTTACTACCAGAGGGATCCAAGTCAAAATCCAGATGTCAATAATCTCAGTACTCAATGGCAGAGCAACAACTTCTGAAATAAATGGGAATTCATTTGGGACATTATTACAGAATACCAAGGCATGATTAGGAGGGAGATTGTTCTACTGGTGAAAAATGCAGTATAATCACTTGATGGTTAGCCAGGAAAATTCAAGGGAAGCAAGAAGACATTAGTTAACTATTTTTTTTTTTTATTATTTCGGGTAGTGTGTTTGTGCCATAATTGAGAGTCTCCGGTCTTCTGAAAGTCCCCATATTTTTCATTTCCCTCAGTGTCTTGACATTGTTCCCTCTTCTCTGCTGGCTGAGGAAGTTAAATATCCGAAAAATGAAGTGTTGAGTGGAGATGAGAAAGAACAGTGTTGCTGTGAACAGGGACATTTTTAAAAGCCGTGCAGTTCCGTAAGTATTTATTATAAGTGCCCACTGTGTGCCAGGAATGAAGTTAGATTTTAGGAGCAGTAGAGTGAATAAAACGCAGAGAATGTCTGTATTAAGTAGTCTCTTTTGGTTGCAAATGATCAAAAACCCAACCCAAATTAATTTAAGCAAAAACTCAATTTAATGGTTCAGATAATTTAAAAACACAGGGTACTACTTCACCAGTGTTCAAATACTGTTGCCAGGTCCCAGCTTCTCTTTATATCTTAGCTCTGACTTCTAATATGTTAACTACGTTTTTAAGGAATGCTCTTGTGGGGCAAGGTGGCTCTCACTAATCTGCCACATCTCATGGGAAAGGTGCAGAATTTTGTGGTCTCTTACTGGTTATCACTGGGTCACATATCCACACGAGGGAATGCGAAGCTTTGATAAGGGAGTCCCTGGGTGGTGCAAATTGCTAACATGCTTAGCTGTTAACTGAAAGATTGGAAGTTCAAGTCCACACAGGCACCTCAGTAAAAAGACTGGTGATCTGCTTTGAAAAAATTAGCCATTCACAACCTTATGGAGCACAGTTCTACTCTGACACACACAGGAGCAAGTGAGTCAGAATAGATTTGACAGCAGCTAGTTTTGTTTTTGGTTTATTGGCTATTATTGCATCACATGCTACCCCCAGGGGATGCAAATATTTTGATTAGTTTAGTTCTAGTCCCACCCAAACAACATGGGTTTAATAGGAGGAAGTGGTTCTTCAGAAGAAAATTGGGATACCATTACCACAGGGTGAATGGATGTTGAATGCAAGGTTTCTTTCCAACTCTCCTTGAGGAGCTTAACACTAGTGGATACCAGTTGATTGTCATTTCTACTGTCCTCCTCCTAAGAAATTGCAAAGCATACAAGAAAGTCAGAGAAGGGTTATAGTGATTAATAGCAACTTAGCGATCCATCAATAGACTGCTACTTGCTGACCAAAGACATCCTCTTCCTTAAGTGGACACACAACAAGGATCACAATGATATTAAAATTATTTTAATTATCTCATCAAAAAAGCATTGTGGATGCGGGGGAACACTAAGTGGACAATAGATAAGTGGCAAATTTGGTGAAGGGTAAGACAACACACAATACTGGGGAAGTCAGCACAACTTGACCAAAGCAAAGTCATGGAAGCTCCATGGACACAGCTAAACTTCCTGAGGGACAGAGTTACTAGGCTGAGAGATGAGGGCCATAGTCTCAGTGGATATCTAGCTCAATTGGCATAACATAGTTTATAAAGGAAATGTTCTACATCTTACTTTGGTGAATAGTGTCTGGGGTCTTAAAAGCTTGCGAACAGCCATCTAAGATGTTCCACTGGTCCCACCCTGTCTGGAGAAAGGGAGAATGAAGAAAACCAAAGACACAGGGGAAAGATAGTCCAAAGGACTAATGGATCACAACTACTACAGCCTCCATTAGAATGAGTCCAGTACAACTAGATGGTGCCCAGGTACCACTACTGACTGCCCTGACAAGGATCACAAGAGAGATCCCGGACAGAGCTGGATAAAAATGTAAAACAAAATTCTAACTCACAAAAAAAGACCAGACTTACTGGCCTGACAGAGACTGGAGAAAACCCGAGAGTATGTCCTCTGGACACACTTTTAACTCAGTACTGAAGTCACTCCTGAGATTCACCCTTCAGCCAAAGATTAGACAGGCCCATAAAACAAACAATAATACACATAGCTCAACCATGTTTACGAGATTAAATGGGCGCAGCAGCCCAGGGGCAAGGACAAGAAGGTAGTAAGGGACAGGAAAGCTGGAAGAATGGAAATGGGGGACCCAAGGCAGAGAAGCGGAAATTGTTGACACATCGCGGGGTTGGTAACCAACGTCACAAAACGGTATGCATATTAACTGTTCAGTGAGAAACTAATTTGCTCTGTAAACCTTCACTTAAATCACAATAATAAAAAAAAGCATTGCGTCCACAAAAAATCATTGTATAGTCCCTGTGTGTACAGATATCTTTTTACTTACCATCTTTCACCTCCCTGACTTCTCATTTCTTTAAAAAAATATGCACATTTTCTGTCTTTCCCAACACTTTTGCCCCTTGCTCTTCTCCAGCTTTTAGTCATACTGTATGCTTAAATTTTGTAGAGCATATATACATACATACATGCATATATATATTTAAACAAATTAGAGCACATGGTTTGTTCCTTTCTGTTTATTCTTGAAAACATTTTGGGAGACAGGCTGTACAAAAGATCTGATGTGCCTCAAAGCTGTAATATATTTTCAGGTTTGAAATGCTAATAAGAGTCTATCGGGAAAAAAATTAGTTAAAAAGAAATAGTAAGCTTAAGTAGGGGAGAAAAAAAGCAAATTTGGAAGAGATGTGAAAGGTGTTTCAAAAAGTGGTTGTGGGTTAATAATACTGGGACTGACTGTTATAGAAAAGAAAGAACTATTTAAAATTCAGCTGGGGAGGCTAGAGTGAATGTTATTTCCTATAATAAAAAACCCCATAGGGCTGTTAAACTAGCCTTGTAGAAAAGTGTCACTGGCCAGAAAAACAATAGCAAGCACAAATGTGTGAAATGCATACATACGCTACTTACCTCAATGAGGTATTAACTTCAAAGTAGAGAGAGAGACTGGAAACATTATTAAACATGTCAGGGTACAGATTGGAGCTCATTTTGGGGTTAGCATCAACTTTTTTTTTGACTGTCTTACTATTATTGGGTGCTTTATAGGTTTTGGCAGCAAATGTCAATGTGTGGCTCATTAAAAAAAATGGAATGTTGGGATTTACTGGATAATACTTGAGTGAAATCTCTCTGGGGAAAGCTTTGTGCTTTGCCCAGAAAGACAGTACTTTGATAAGAATAAAAATATTAACTTGTTCCAGCACCTTACTTTGTGACAATAATATTACCTTGATTTAAGTTGTGCCTGTTTCTTTCTAGGAGTTCAAACTGAGTTTTATGTGGAACATTATTTCTGTTTATCATCACAAATTCCCTTCGAGGAAAATAAAAAAAAAAAAAAAAATTTTTTTTATTTTAAAGTTGGGGAAACAGAAGCCCAGAAAACTACTTAAATAAATCCTGTTGCTTTGCCATGCAAGTTCCAAATATTTGTGATTGAAATCTAAATATTCTCATTAATCCAAAGAAGCTAATCCAGCCCCCTAAGAGGTTGCTCTCTAAGTTTCTAGGAGAACTCAGAACCATCCCCTGCTTTGGAGGCCACCAAAGACAAAGCTTCTGTGCTATCATCTTTTACAGCTGGACATGCTGAATTTGTGTCTAGTTTCTCAACTGTTCATCTATGATTTTGGTCTGGTTTTCAGCTTGGCTACTTCTTTTTGCCCTGTGGAACTTCAAACTCTTAGCTCCTGTGTTGTATCAACACAATCTCTCTATTCCAAGTCTCTGGCACCACCTAAAGAGAAGGAATTTAATTCCAATTCAAATCTATTCAATTCAGTTCCAATTCAACTGCACATGCAGTATTTCTTTCTCTGACTCTAACCACCAGGTCTCACAAATTAAAAGGGCATGGACCTCTAGACTGCCAAGCCTGCTGAAGACCTCAGATGCCAGCTGCAAGCTTAGGGGTACCCATGACACTCTTCTGACCTGTTGGCTACAAATTTGGGGGTTTCCCACTATCCCCTCAGGATGCCAGCTGTAAGTGTGGGGGTCCTCTGAAATGAAAAGACAGAGCAAGGTCTGGGAGAGTTCCCAGTGTGGAGTTTCCATGGCCCAAAAAGGGATGCTCTATCTTCCCACATCTAACATTGTCTCACCAACCAGGAAGCACATGGAGCTTCCTTATTCAGAGCCTATTATTGGGGGATTGTTACATAGGCACAATTGATTGAATCAGCTCTCCCCTCTCCCTTGAGGCTGGCTGATAGTACATGGTGGATTTTTCTGCCCTGGCCAGCCCCAATCCAAGAGGTACCTCATTATCATAGACCCCAGGTGTGATCAGGAGACCTTATCAAAGACACTTCAATCACTGGGAAAATTCTAAGGTATTAGAAGTTATCACTCAGGAACCAACGACAAAAAACAAATTATTTGAGTAAATTTAATTTTTTTTCACCCCTGAAGGAGCAGGGATACCCTGAGAATGAGCTAAGAGTTACCTCCTATTTCCTATCACCCTCTTCTCTCAACTCTCATGGAGCCTTCTTGCTGATATGCCCACTGGAAAGTCTACCAGCCCAGGATGGAGATGAAGTTGAAAACCATTGTCCTAGAACTCTGCCCATGTGTATAGGTAGAGACCGACAGTCTTAGAAGAATCATCTGTGGGCCAACTCAATGGTTGGTAAGCACACTGTAGCTGATTGTTATTAAGTCTTAAGTCATAATGGACAAAGTTTTTCATCATCGAAATCAGTGGTTCTCAAACTTGGCTACTCTTGAGAATCACCTAGTGAGCTTTTAAAAAAATACAGAGGCTACTCTGTATTAACTATAATTAATTGGTCTGGAGGAGGACCTTAGTATTTTTTTTAAGTGCTCCCTGGGTTGAAAGCCGTTTACTTAAGTCCTAAATACTGTAGTCTGTGCTTGTGCCATCCTGTGCTCTGCATGTGCAAGGTTCCATAATAACATATGTTAACACCTTGTGCCTGGTTCTATACTAAGGACTCCACATGCACTGTCTTATTTAATATTCACCTGTGGGGTTGTTGTAGTTAGGTACCACCCAGTTGGTTCCAACTCATAGCGACCCTACGTACAACAGAACAAAACACTGCCTGGTCCTGTGCCATCCTCACAGCTGTCACTATGTTTGAGTCCACTGTTGCAGCCACTGTGTCAATTCACCTTGTTTAGGTTCTTCTTTTTTGCTGACTCCCTATTCTACCAAGTATGATGTTCTTCTCCAGGGACAGGTCCCTCCTGATAACATGTCCAAAGTACATGAAATGAGAAGTCTTGCCATCCTTGCTTTTAAGGAGGATTCTGGCTGTACTTCTTTCAAGATTTGTTCATTCTTCTGTAAGTCCATGGTATATTTAGTATTCTTCACCAACCCCATAATTCAAATGCATCAATTCATTCATTTGGGTAGATCATAACAAATTATGGATAACGTGGTTTAAAATCAGGAAAGGTGTGCATCAGGGTTGTATCCTTTCACCATACTTACCCAATCTGTATGCTGAGCAAATAATCCAAGCAGCTGGACTATATGAAGAAGAACGAGGTATTAGAATTGGATGAAGACTCATTAACAACTTGCAATATGCAGATGACACAACTTTACTTGCTGAAAGTGAAGAGGACTTGAAGGACTTACTGATGGAGATCAAAGACCTGCAAGATAGTTACTATTATCGTCTTCATTTTACAGATGAGGAAATTAAAGTAGAAAGAGGCTGAGCATGTTGCCCAAGGTCATATCTCTAGAAGTGACAAGACTAGGACATAAAGACATGTCTATTTGGCTTCAAAGCTGAGGCACATTAACTCTTGTACCACAAATTACACGTTACCTCCTAGCTATGCCTCTGTAGCCAAGTTCAGTGCCTCTGAATTAGAACTTGTGGTGCTTCTTATATCCTCATTTCAGTGATTGTGAAGTCCTGTAGTCTAGGCAGTAACTGAGAAAAGACAGATGCCAATCCGGCACCTAGAAACTTAGTGAATTTTTTTTTTTTTTAATATATCATCATGGAAGCAATGGTATAAATGCCTCCAGTCTAGTTCCAAGGGAGGACATATAGAACAAGACTTATGATATTGAAAGTCCTCTATTTCACAACCCACTCCCAATTTCAGTCCCCTCCCACCACTGTAACAACCCACATGGTAAGGAGTGGGGTCATTCTCAGTAGTAATTCAATCTTCAGGGCTTCATATTATGTTAGTTTTCTGAGTTTTAACATTTCTGTGTCATGTAACACTGTGCCAGAGCACTAAAAAGTTTAAGGGTGGACCCTAGCTTCACCTAGCACCTTGACACCAAAGATACCCAGGTGGCATAGTGGTTAAGTGCTATGGCTGCTAACCAAAAGGTCAGCAGGTTGAATCCACCAGGCACCTCTTGGAAACTCTGTGGGGCAGTTCTACTCTGTCCTATAGGGTGACTATGTGTTGGAATTGACTCAATGGCAATGGGTTTGGTTTTGGTTATTTGATAGGTATGGAAGTATAAGATGATCCCGGGTATTGTCACTGCCTAATATAGAATAACAAAGGGGAAGAAATATTAACCTAAGAGTTTTTTACTCCATCTACCTGACAAAGCATTCCCTAGTCAATGTCATATGTCCGTATACTGGGATCTTTATGAGGGATAGCCCTAAGGGCATCTCTATAGGGTACAGGTTAAATCACAAGACTTGCCTCCACCAACATTTTTATATAAATTTCAATGGAAATGAACATTAAAGCAAGGCTTACAGGGAAAAAGAGTCACCTGAGACTGATAGATGAAAGGAGGCATAAGGGAAATTGTCATTTTTCCTGAAATAACTGGGGGTGTTGTAATGGTAGTGGTGGTGATGGCTAGGGCACTGGAGCAGTTTATGGGGCTGACCGAATATAAATAAGTCTTCAAAAAAACACCCAAAACCTAGCACCATCTCTTTTTCCTGCTGCAATGCTGTCTAATACTCTCTTTCTAGCAGGCTAGTTTTTCCCATCCCTAGGACCAATCCAAAAAACGGGATCTTGGAATATCCCCATTTTTATATACCACGAGAGTAGCTTTGTGTTTAACTAACACTACTCAGTAGGGCCCCAAATACAAGTAATCACAAATGGACAGGTCTTATGGTCTTGGTTTGTCCAGGACTATCCCAATTTTAGCACTGAAAATCTAAATCCTAGGAAACACCCCTAGTCTCGGGCAAAACAAGATTGTTGGTTACCCTGTAATTGCCAATCTCCCCCAATTAAATTATGAGACTCCATAGCAGAAAAGAATGCTGGCTACAATTTATTCGCAAATATTTCCAGCTCCCTTTTCCAGCCATTATACAAATGTTCATTGAAACTCCCTCTGGTCCCAGAGGAACTCCAGAGGCTGCGCCCTTCTGGCACACCTATGAATTAGGTGAGGAGAGAATGGCTTCCTACATCTAGTTTAGAGTAATGACTGATTTTCAATATAACCCACTCTCCTGCCTCCTGAGACATTTATGTGACTGTCTGGTTCTCATGAATGCATTTGTGTTACCCAAAGGTGTAAACACCCGTTAGTTCTTGGTGAGTTTGAGTTCTCCCAGGCGGTTGTGAAAAACCTTAGCTGCATTGCTGTTGCAGTGGACTGCACTGATATTTTATCTCTTCCTAATGTAACTCGGAAATTATTGTTGATATTTAATGACAAGGCCTTTCCTGAGGAAGAATGAAGAATCAGAAATTCCACTTTCCTCCCCCAGCATCCTGTTCCCCTTTCATCCCAAAATATGTATTTCCACAAAGGTAATTTTTTATTTCAACTCTGAGGCAAAGACCATTGTTACATTTAACAGCAAAAATGTAACCAGTTGAAATGTGATATTTTCTGGTCAGAGAATAAACTATACATTGGAGAAGAAATTAAAATTGCATCTTAATAAGAATTCTTGTTGAAAAATCAATACCATTAAAGGTAATTACTAAGCATATTTTGTTTTAATGTAGATTCATTTATGGCTGATTTCCTCCTTGTTTTTGTGGCAATGTGTAATTGGGGCTTAATACTCTTTCTTCTTGTGGGGCTGGACTAAGCCAACACTTTCAAGAAAGACCATTACAAATGTCTACAACTTGAACTTCAGTGCTCGAGTTACTCATTTTAAATGTAGCTGAATGTAAAAAACAGATGTAAGAGCACTAAACATAAAGTTAACTGTAAGTGATGGAAAGAGGTGACAGAGTTGAGTCATTCATTTGAATAAGAGCCATTGACTATTTACTGGGTACAATATGCTAAGCTCAGGCTACAGAGAATTACAGAGCTGAATAAGACATTTCTTCACTCCAAAAAGCTTACTCTAAGATGTGTAAACTGATATTTACCTAATGCAGCAATGGAAAAAACGTACTACCTAGGCATTAGAGTTAAAGCCACTATCTATTTATACATACATATTTTTTGGTGAAATGAGTTTGTTCAGGATCTTATTTTACTATTAGGCAAATTTAAAATTTGAGTCCCTTAAAATGTTTCCCCATTGTGAAAACTGACTTGGATGTGGATGCTGGAGCTAAGGGGCCCGTGGATTCAAGGCATAGAAGCAACGCTGGCCTGTCACCTGACTAAGAGAGCCAGCTCTCTTCGGATTAGGCAATTAGTCCTATATTATTTGAGTACCCAATTTACTTTTACATTTTAAAGTTGTAAAGTGCAAAATGACTTTTTTTTCCACTTCCTAATTACGAGTAATAAAAATTTAAGGGAATATAAAGTTTAACTTGTCTGTTAATTGAGGGGAAAGAGCCGTGCTAAATCAGTCAAGAACAGAATGGTCACCGAAGAAACAGAAGAAACTGCCCGTGAGGATCCCGTTTGCTATTTAATTAGCATCTGTCAATTAGAAGCCAATGACGAAATGGCAGGAGGGAAGGACGCCTGATTAATAAAATCATCATCCCAAATTGAAAGGGAAGGTCAAAAAGAACATGATGTCTCATTTGACTTTGTCTTGAGGGTCTTAAACACCTAAATTTCTGGAATCTTCTTGTAGACCTCATGAGACTAGGTTGTTAATCTGACCACTCAATTAACTCTGGGTATAATTAACTGCCTGCTCAGCCCTGCCTAGAACCAAAACTCTCTGTCAGCAAGATTAGTGCAGCTGGCTCACTTGAGGGGGGCTGACATGGTTTCCTCTCCTGCCTGCTGACTGGGGGGGATGATTATGAATCACCCTCAACCCTGGGTCTGTAGAACATGACTGTTCTTCTATGATTTGTCCAGAGCATGCCCGGGACCTGTGCTGTTTGAACAAACTTCACAGTCAATAGGCCAATTTCAGCAGCTAGTTTGGCAGCTAAACTAGTCTAAGTCATAAAAGGAAGGCCTCTAAAGCATATTCAGTCACTGAGAAACAGCCAACCTAGTTTCCAACAAATGACCCCTCCTGTGAAGTTTGTAAGCAGGGCATCTGTCTGCCGTCTTAACAAACGAGGCATAGATGCCAATCAGCGCTCTGCAGGGCTCCAGCGAACAGCGGCTGGCAAGCCACCACTTCTGAGGCTCTCCTTTCTCCAAGCTCAGCACAAAGTGAAACCTGAATTTGCTGGCAAAATTTAAATTTTATCCACCAAAATTTTTGCTTATTGAAGCACTGCTCTAGTTGAGGACTCAATGCTCTCAGTGCCAGTGTTTTCTGACAACAGTCTCACCCTACATCTTACTGCCATGCCTCTCCTCCATCACACGAACTTTTCTTGTAAGAAGGTAACCTGGAACAAGGAGATGCTGCAGCTGCAAAACAGGAACTATTTGGAAATACCCAGAATAATGATGAACATTTTAGGGAGAGAGGTAAAAATGTTTGGAAGATGTTAAGAGAACTGTAAACATATAAGCTATTGGTATTGTTTGTATTATATCTTGGTCAATGTACAAACGCAGTCAAAGCCTTCCAGTTGTTGATGTAGGAATCATTTAGGGTAAGCCAATACAACCTAAAACAAAAATGGTCAGTGGTTATCTTATTGAAAATATTCTCTGAGGACACTATGTGAGAAAAAGGCCTTTTCATCGATAATTCTATTTTTTAAGAAAAGAAAGACTGAAATTGAAACCCTAGCTAGAGGCTCTGGGGAGGCGCCCCAATGCTGAAGGCTCCTGAGAGGCATACCAAGATAAGATCGAGTTGTTGTGGAAGATTCCTTAACTCCTTTTTCTTCAGGACTAACTGCTGATATGCTCTAGGCAACATGTTCTTAGTAACATTTTTCAGGCCAGAAAGCTGCTCCTTGAGAACCAGCTCCAACAGGCTACCCACGCCGGTGCAGAACCTGACCTCAGAACCTCTCTCCTCCGGAGGGGAGCACGTTTACCAGCCCACCATTGTACCCAGAGCCCATTCTGGAGCGAGAGGTCCATCCACCAGTACATCCGGCTCAAGATGACTTGGCAACCCTGAGTTCCAAACTTAAACAGGGGAGGGGAATTCCAAGAATGGACGGGCTAAGGGGGACTGAGGTATAAGACCCGGAGCCAATCTCCCCATAAAAGTTCCCCAAGTCCCCAGCTCTGGAGGCTCAGTCTTCTGGTCGCTAACCCCACGTTGCTCCTTATCTGTGCAGATAATAAACTTGCCACTTTCTGTTTCTCTTGCAACTGGTGTCTCTTATTTCAATCAGCTAATAAGACAGGACCAGAACCCGAGAGGCGCTTGGTTTCAAAATGAACAATTAAATGGTAGAAAAAAATCTATTTTAAAATGTGAAGATATGATTTACTCAAATGGTAACCCATGGGAGAAATTTACATCATTTATCAAAATACAGGCATATAAGTCCATGATACTTTTGTGAACACAGGACCATTATGTGATTTGGACGTTGTGCAAACAACAGTGCTCCTGCGGCTGGGGCTCCTCCTCAGCAATGAAGTCCCATTCCTGTGACCCCAGGCCTGCCCATGGCCACATAGGGGTAATGGCTGCCGCCTTTCCACTCCAAAAAGCCCTTTCCCCATCTGTGCGCTTTGGGGTGGTGGGAGCTGTGCAGATGGGCTCAGGAGTGGTGATCCCAGGCAGCGGGACTGAGGATAATCTCCTGTGGCCCTTGCATCCTTGTGATCCAAACCCACAGAAGGGAGCCTGAGGAGCTTCGTTATGCATGAGCTTCTGTTCTGAGTTGGAGCCTTAAAGAATATTGGCCATTGTGGAGCCCGACCCCTTCCTTGTGCAGATGAAAGAGGCCCAGGGAGGTGCTTTGTTAGGTAAGGCACTCATGACAGAGCAAGGATTAGAATCGTAGATCTCTTATTATTCATTTTTCTGTAGGGAATAAAGTAAAAAGTATAGCCTTATGGGACCATGGAGGTACACGGAAGTTGCCCGAACATCTAAAAGTGAGGGTATGAAAATCTAAGAAAGAAAATTGCTGTCTTTTAAAGTTTCCTCAAAGGGACAGCAAAGTTTATTATTTAATTGACTAATTATAAAAAAAAAAGTCTCATAGTTCAATTGCCTTGAGACATGTAGGATATTGTTAAGGCAAAGCTTGGAAGTTAGACTGGTTCCATGTTTACCATCCATGTGATTCTTGTCAAATTATTTGACCAATTTGTGCTGTTTTCACCTGAAAAATGGAGGTGATAATAGTACCTACACCTTAGAATTGATGTGGGAATTTCATGGGTTAATATGTGAGAAGCACTTAGCATATTATCTAGCACATTGTAAGCACTCCGTGAGTGTCAGCTTTTGCAGGTATTTATTTCAGTCTGGGGCTGATGAATCCCTGTAAATCTTGAAACTTAAAAATAATGCATGTGGTGATGGTCGCACAACCCTGTGAATATAGTAAAAACCACTTAATTATACACTTTAAACAGGTGAATTGTGTGGTGCATGCATTATATCTCAATGAAGTTGTTACAGACAAAAAATAAAAAAGCAATGCAGAGTGAGAAAGAATTTTCCCTTAAGAATCTTCTTTATTGTGAATGTACTGAAATGGCGTAGTTCTATTTCTTTATAGAACCAGGAGCCTATCTACAGAAAATAGTGCCTATGGCAATTGCTTTTAAATTGCTGAGTGATTTCTCACAGCTGGCGATGGAAACTGCAATGGCCAATAGAAACTGCTCATTACTGCCCCTCCTTAAGCAGCACTCAGGGCACACGCCCTACCTGACATACCTTAATTACATCTCTGTTAGAACAAATGTAATTTTCCTAATTCGGAACTTCAGTGTCCTTTGGCTCTAAGGTATACCTGAGATTTGAGTGTTTTGAACCACCAAGTGTTTGAAACTGTGAAAATAAAAAAAGTACACTCAAACGAGAACAAACAGAGGCTATTTATTCAGAGCCTTGCTATAGTAAGGGAGTCAGTGGTCACCACTTGGTGGTTCAGCCACCACTTGGTGGTTCAGGTGGTTCACTTGGCAGAGACTCAGGCAGGCGGGGAAAGAGAGAGTTTTAGAATAAAAATAAGGGAAGGTTTAAGGTATGCTCTGACTGGAGGTACTTGCCATGAGGAAGCTGGAGGAGGGCTAACTAGAAGCAGAGAATCTTATGTGATTGGTTTATGGAGCATGGTTGGCTTTCTTTGGTTGGTCCTGAGTTGGAAGGGGAGGGAGGACGGATCCTATTAGTTGTTGACCAAGTCATGGCCATTCCGGGCAGATTACTGCAGAGAGTCTGGTTTAGCTTCCTGAGCAGGTTACTGTGGAGGTGTGGGTCAGAGTTCTGTTGGGATATATGGCCCGGCCATTGTCCTTGTATAGATTCAGTCTCCCAAAACAGATCAAATATTTGGCCAAGGATTCCTATTAAAAGAGAGTAGAATGTTTTACAATAATTCTTTAATTATAATGGCTTTCTATGGCTCCCAAGAATTATGATAAAAGTTAAAAGAGGTATTGGTAGAAGAAGGGAAAGAAATGCTATAAATGTAAGGAATGTGGAAAAGCTTTCATTTGTCCCTCTTCCTTTAGGGTACATGCCAGAGGTCTCACTAGGAAAGTTCAATATATATGTGAATAAAGAATGTAGGGAAATCTTTAGTCATTCCTCATATGTACCAGGGGGACTCTAAAATGTCCTTTTATGATCCCCACTCCCTGGTATTCATGGCTTTGTGTAATCCCCTCCCTTAGGTGTGGGCTGGCCTAGTGAATGGCTTTTAACCAACAGAGTATGGTAAGGTGATGGGATATCACTTCCATGATTTGGCTACATAAGGTTATGACTTCCCTCTTGCTGGCAGACTCTCTCCCTTGCTGGCTTTGAGGAAGCAAACTCCCATGTTAGAGAGACTCATTTGTCAAGAAACTAAGAGTTGTCTTTGGTCAACAACCAGCAAGGAACTGAAGCCCTCAGTCCAGTAACCTTCAGGGAATTGAAACTGGCCAACAACTATGTGATCTTGTAAGAAGATCCACCTCTAGGCAAGCCTACAGATAAGAGCCAGCCCTGGTTGATACCTATGAGAGACCCTGAATCAGAGGACCCAGCTAAGTCATATCCAGACTCACAGAAACTGTGAGATAGTAAATATGTGTTGTTTAAAACTGCTAAATTTGTAATCATTTGTTACACAACAATAGATAACTAATACATTATTCCTCACTCAACACATAAGAACTCATACTGAAAGGAAGCCTTTTGAATGCAAAAGTTGTGGGAAAGCTTTAAATGAGTTTTCAAAATTTATTCTACGTATGAGGGCATACATTGGAGAGAAATAACAGAAATGTAGGAATACCTTTTTTGTCCCACACACTTTCCCAGCTATGTGAGAACTCACCTAGAGAGAACATATCAAAGTAATGTACATGGGAAAGCCTTCACTAATTGTTCATATTTTATTGCATACGTGAGAAGTCACACTGTAGATAATCAATCATATGAATGTAGGGAATTTGAGACCACCTATAAGTCTTTTTTCAAATCTTATTCAACATATAAGATCTTTCACTATGGAGAGACCCCTATAAAGGTAAAAAGTGTAGAAAAGTCCTCAGTAGTTCCTTATCCCTTAAAACACTTATAAGAACTCTACAGGAGGGAAAGCAACATGGGAGAGCCTTCATGTATATCATTTCACTTATTGTGTACAACAAAATTCATATCAGGAAAGAAGTCTTATAAAAGAAAATTCTTTTAAATATGGATTTCCTTTATCAACAGCTCATCCTTAAAAATGAATCCCTAGCTCATGAACTTTCAATTTTTATATTTTGATTATAAATATTAAGGTGAAAATATCTCTGTGTGATGGTTAAGATTGTGTGTCAACCTGGCTGGGCCATGATTCTCAGTGTTTACATGTGATCACCCCTGTGACAGGATCTGCTGTGAGTAGCCAATTAGTTGAAAGGGAGTTTCCTTGGGCATGTGGCCTGCACCTGAATATAAGTGGACATTCTGGCTTTTGCCTGCTCTGGATCCTGAAGCTGGCTCCTCTTCATCTGACCTCTGGTTCTCGGGACTTGAGATAGCAGCTTACCTGCTGATATTGGGATTCACTGATCTTCACAGCCTATGAGCAAGAGCCCTGCTCTCTGACCTGCCAATCTTGGGTTTGCCAGACTTGGGATGTTCCAGCCTCTACAATTGCATGAGCCATTTCCTTGATATAAATCTCTGTATGTATGTATATTTATAAGCTTTACTGGTTTTGCTTCTCTAGAGAAGCCAGCCTAAGACTTCCTGCAATAGCCTTTCCATTTGTAGCATATAAATGTTGATATGTAGTGTTTTTATTACGTAGAGATTATTTTGTTCTATTAGAAAGTATTTTGGGCCCATGTGCGATTTGAAGTGTATTTTTCTCATTATCTAATTTTTAAATGTTGTTTTATTTTCAGATTATAAAAGTACATATTCATTGCATAAAATTTAATTTTTATGTTGAAATATAAAATAAAATCCGCTCAGCATCCCCTATTGTTAATATTTTGAGTTCTTTGTTTCCAGCCTTCTTTCTGTACAAAAGGAAATGTTTTAAAAAGAAAAAAAAAAGCGAATATAGACAGAGTTCATTGAAAGGAAAAGAAAGTCTTCTTTTGTCAGTAAAATAAGTTATACCTTGTAGATGATGGTAGTAAATAGTAATAGAGGGCAGAGACTGAATATGTATAATAAGACACACAGACTATGCTCCCAGAATACTAAGAAATCACAGAGTTTTAGTTATGTTTCACCTTGTGAAAGCAGTTTTGAATTTTTTACTTATTTTAAGGTCTAGGATGGAAATGCCACACCATTTTTCTTTCCCTTTCATTGTGTTCCTGCATAGAGATAAACAACTTACCCTTGGTCAGCCCTTCAGAAACCATATTAAGGTCTAGGAAGCTGAAGTACCAATCCCAAGTGTGGCAAATGTCTGTTGTGCTTCCTTCTTAGGTAGTTTAGGGACCCATTTTAAGTGCACAGTCCTCTCCATGCCTTATAATTTAAAATAGATTATTTTCTTTTCCAATCATAATAATGACAGAAAAATGCTAGTCTGTTGGCAGTTACTATAGTAACCAGGAGCAACTTACTTCTTTTAAATGGGAAATGGACACTTAACTCTAAGATTTTGCTTCACTTTCTGAAGCTAAAATGCAGTCATATGCTTTGTAAAGACTATACTTCTAAATAGTATATCATATACTGTGTGTTTTGTGTGTATGTGTGAGGTTTTGGTATGCATATGTATGCATAAATATTAATACAAATCCATAAGTGACATTGATCATAACTCATTTTTTGAACTACTTTTTGAAAGAGACATGTGAAATTACTTGAAATGCAAACAATATCCAAGAGATAGATTTAACACATGGCTTGTCTTTATTATGATTTTTTTGAAATTTACAGGAAGCTGTTACTTCCCTTAAAGAACTAAAGTATGCTTGATAGCTTTGAGTCATGCAAATGCATTTCTTTCAGAGAAAAATGAACTGCTATTAGTGAGATGACTGCCAATATTTACATTACTCAAGGCAGCCTGAACCAGAGCAAGGAGGGTGGGGGTAGGTGGGAAGAAGTCAAGTATTTGTAATCAAGAATAAAGTAAACATCAAGAGACAACCTGAAATACAAGATAAATCTGATAGCCCAGTATGTCCAATTATGAGCCTGAGGGTGAACGGATAGGATTCAGTAAAGTTCACTTTGGCTCTTGGAAAATACACTTGGAAGTTGACAGCTTTATTATGTAAAATGATTGGAAGACTTTGAAATTCCAGGCAAATTCATTAAAAAAAAAAAAAAAACCTGTGTAAAAAGTATATCTCTCTCTATATAGATATATATGCATACATAGATATACATATATATTCCTGTTCAAATCTATCATGGCATTTTAAGGAGTGCTGACTCCATAAATTCTGACTTTTATCAACAGCACTTCAATAATGTTCAGAAAATAAACTTCACAGGAAAACCTCGGGTGTTCAATTAGTGTTAAACGTTTTAGGGCAGAAACTGAGATAATGAAATTATGAGGACAACGCCAGCTTAACGTTTTGTGGCTCACAAGAGATTTATGCATTCCAATATTATGCATTCCAATATAACCTCAAGCTACGCATATGGCATAATAAAAAAGAATGGATTCCTGAAGAGAACACAGGGCAGGGAATTTGACTGTACTTGTCTTAATACTAGTTCTTTGTCTTGACAGACTAAAAACCTTGCCTCTTACATGCTCTCAGTACAAATTCAGGCTTTACTTTCTCCACACTCCCCACCATTATTGTTATTGAATTAACATTAGAGTGGAATTTAGCTTATTTCCCAAGAATTCTTTCCTCTTTAGTGCAAATTGCATTAGGCTCATGAGAGGTCCTGTGGGAATTGCTGGTCTAAAAAAATCAGTGGGGGAAATGCCTGACCTCTTCCCAGTCTGTACTAAACAAGAGCAAGTGGTCATCCTCGAATTAGTTTTCCAGAATCTCAGCGGGTGTGAAAGCGGAAATCAACAGTGGTACCTATCTCTATGCTAGAGGCATCTTACCCTGCTTGCTGGTCCTGGTGTGAGAATACTCTTTTCTAGGGTGGGAGGGGTCCCTCTTGGAAAAATCTTTCAGGATTTCTCTCAAGGCTCATTAGGTTGGAGGACTGCTAGGAAAATTGGAAAGCCGCTGAAACATTTCTGGCTATCAGGGCATCCTTCAGCAGTCTGAAGGAATTAAGGGAGTGAATGCAAAGAGGCTGCCAATGGGCGTGCTCCTAGTGGGCTCCCAAGCAATTTAACAGATTCTAAAAATATAATCTGGAAACACTGGGTAGCTTTTCTTTTGCTGGTTGAAGTTTATTCTTTTAAGGTTAAGGGTTGTGATGGTGAGCTAGGATGTCACCTTGGTTTTAGAAGATGACTCTTGGATAGAAATTATCTTTTGATTTCAATGACCTGTAGAAGGACATACTTCTCTTTTGGATAACTGTTACTGTCTAAGGTGAGGAGCCCTGGTGGCACAGTGGTTAAAGCTTAGGCTGCTGACCAAAAGATCTACAGTTTGAATCCACCAGCTGTTCCTTGGAAGCCACATGGGGCAGTTCTACTCTATCCCCTAGGGTCACTATGAGTAGGAATTGACTCAATGGCAACGGATATATGAGGTGAAGTATGTTTTCATACGTTACTGAAGAGATTGATCAAATGATAGTCCGTTCATCCAACATAAGCTTGTACAGGGGCAGAGGAATTAAAATATTACCACATCCTCATTCTCTGAAGTTCTGCAAGGGAGGAGTGAGATATAAGGAGATTTGGAGTCATGACCAAGGAGCCCTAGTAGTGCAGTGGTTAAGCACTCGGCCGCTAACTGAAAGATCAGTGATTCAAACCTACCAACTGCTCCACGGGGGAAAGAAGTGGCAATCTCCTTCTGTAAAGATTACAACCTTGGAAACCCTATGGGGTAGTTCTACTTATGTCCTGTAGGGTCGCTGTGAGTTGGAATGGACTCAATAGCAGTAAGTTCGGTTTTTGGGTTTTTGGAGTCATGGAGGCCTGGGTCTGGATTTGGCCTCACCTCTTGATCCAGTAAGTTTTTTTTTTTTTTTTTAACTTCTCTGAGCCTCGGTGTCCACCTCTATAAAATGGGGATGATGCTTATTTCAAAGGGCTGTTGCGAGGATTAAATAAAATAATGTATGAAAAAAAATTTTAACAGTGCTGGGCACATAGTAAAATCTCAATAAATGGCATCTTATTTTGTGCAACTTAGTTGAAAGGGTAATAATCTCTTAGAACCAGTTGCTGGCAATTGCCTTTGGTGAAGTACATGTCGGGAAAACCCTTCACTCTTCCCGGAAAGTGATGGTGGAAAGCCTTTTACTAGCTCTGCTGGGTTCTTTTTCTTCTGAGTAATGATGCATCCAGGATCCTACTCTCAATGTCAGGCTTTTGATAAAGCTGAGGAGAGGGGCATAATTATAGATCTGAAAAGAATTTCAAGGAACTATTCTGCTTCTGGAGCCCCGGTGGCACAGTGGTTAAGAGCTCAGGCTGCTAACCAAAAGGTTGGCAGTTCAAACTTTTTGAAACACTATGGGGTGGTTCTACTCTGTCCTATAGGATCGTTATGAGTTGGAATCAACATGACGGCAACGGGTTGTTATTGTATTCTGCTTCCAGAAATATAAAGATCAGGATTAATGGCTACCATTCGTGGAGTACTTGCTATATGCTAGACAACCTAAGTGCTTTAAAGCACACTTAAGCTTTACAACAGTGCAGTGAGATAGGTCTAATTTTATACCTATTTTACAGATTAAGAAACTGAGGCACAGGGAGGTTAGCAAGGAAGCTCATGGAAAATTCAGAACTCAAACTCAGGTCAAATTGAGAGCAAAATCCATTCTCTTAATTATGCCATAATGCAGCCTTGTAGCAATCTAACATAGATAGCTGTCCATTCCTTTCAAAATTTCTTTAAGGAGGAGGGAGACAGCTTCAGTGTTCAGTCGCCTTTATAATCAAGAAGTCTTTCTTATTTTCATCCCCATATAGTTGATTTGGAGCCCTGGTGGTGCAGTGGTTAAGAGCTCAGGCTCCTAACCAAAAAGTCAGCAGTTTGAATCCACCAGCCGCTCCTTGGAAACCCTATGGTGCATTTCTACTCTGTCTTACAGGGTCGCTTTGAGTCGGAATGGACTCTACAGTAACAGGTTTGGTTTTGGTTTGGGTAGTTTATTTGTTCTGATTGGCAGGCTATTGAGTTTGGAATAGGGAAAACTTGGTGTGCTCCTGATCATAGTAACTATTTTCAATTATATGAAGCTGAAGTCACCCTTCAGCTTTATTTTCTATCAGTGAAACTATCCCTGATACTTCACTTTTCCCTTATGGGGACTATTCTATCCCTGCATTATATAGTATTTCTACTTTTCTTCCACATCGCCCAATATGTGGAGACTAAATCTGGACGTTATACTTCAATAGCAGCCCGCTGCCTTAGGTTGGATTCCCAAGATGCAGATCCTGAGATGTTTGTATAAAAGTGATTTATTAGGAAGAGTTCCCAGGAACACAGGTGGGAAAGGTGGGGAATAGGGAAATGGGATCTGGAAGAGGAGGCCAGACAAGGATAGAACATGAAGTCCCATAAGGTTAATTTTAGCTCAATCCAGCAGGGGGAGCTCTGGAGTCAGTTCAGGCCACACCTTGGGCATCCTCATCAGGGACAAAAGAGCTGGCTATTCATACCTCCAGATCTGTCAGTCATTTTAAGAGGTTCTGTTATGGGGACATAAATGCCCAAGCATTTCTAGTTGTTCATGTGCACACAGCAGGCTCCTCAGACAAAGATGCAGGTGCTGGCTGTTGGGAGCCAGTGTGCTTAAAAATGGGAAAGAGATCTGAGGAGTTCCAGACTGAACATGGATGTCACCCACCATGCTGATTAATGCTCTGGAGAACAAAAGGCTTTTCCCCTGGTCTGGGCATTTCATATTGTGTTAATACTCCCCCAGGCCTATTTCCTTTCTCTCCTCTCAAGCAAGGAGAGGGAATTCCTCCCCTACCAGAGAAGAGGCAGAGCAGGGTTGAAGATCATGGGTTTTGTGGCAGAGCAGCTGGGTCTCATAAACTGGCGCTCCGTTGCTGGGTGATCTTGGGCAAGTTACTTAACCTTCTTAATCCTGAGTGTCCTCATCTGTTAATTAGTGATATAACACTTACCTCATAGGGTTGGTCTAAGGTTAGTGAGATAATGTATGTCAAGCAAATACCGCCAAGCCCTAAACCCACTGCCTTCACGTCAATTCCAATTCATAGCAACCCTATAGGGTTTCCAAGGCTGTAAATCTCTCAGGAAGCAGACTGCCACATCTTTCTCCCACAGAACGGCTGGTGGTTTCGAACTGCTGACCTTTCAGTTAGTAGTCGATCACTTTAACCACTGCACCACCAGGGCTACTTCAAGCAAACACAGATACATAGAAAATAATAGCCATTTTGTTACTTCTTTTACCTTCTCCCCATACTACCACAAAGGAAAGCAGATAAGAGGCTTCCTTTCAATAATCGCCAACCCTATCAAATTAGGGAACATCATTTTTAAGAGGTAGCTTCTGAGTTTCCGTGTCAGAAATACATTACCCTTCAGAGAAACAAAAAGTAACTGTTGGGTATATATGTGTCACTTTAATTTTTTTTTTTTCTTTCTTGAATTGTGTCAAGATTGATCATTGAGCTCAGGATCAAAAGGCTTTCCAAAAGGTTACCTATATTTCTCAATGCCACAGAATATTTCCAGTTACAGGCAGGCAAATTCAACAACTCGGGGCTGCAACACGTAAAGACCCCTGCCATTAGTTAAGCAGCTGCATGCCAGGGCTTCCGATAATGGAGGGCTGTGCTCTCTTGTCCTCAAACCAGGAACTGATTTTTCTTTTCCTTGATAGAGCACAGCTGTCAAGGCTGCTCACGAAGTGTTTTCTAATTTGAAAATAACAGCATGACCCTGTAATTGTTAGTAGCCTTATCAGTTAGCATCATGTAGAGAAAACACAAATAAAAATGTTACTTGGAAAGTGCTTGCCATGTTTAAATGCAAGAAGGGGAGGGGTCCTACAGGCTAATGTTATTTTCAGTGGCTGCTGACCACTGGATCAAATCTTGACCAGAGGATCCGTAAGCCTCTTTGAAAGACTCTAAAGTGCACCCTGGATCCCCAGTTATTCTTTCTTGAAGAGATAGTAGGAACTTGCAAATCACATCTCTACTTGGTCAAGTACAAGTTATCTGAGGTTAGAATATGTTCATTGCTGTCTTTGCTTTTTGTACAATAAACTCCTAATCCTGCTCTTTATATAATCCTGTACTTTATTAGAACAGTGTGCTCACACACACACGTGCATGCACACACACGTAACAAATTTCTCTCGCTTTTCCTCATTGCACATTCATTTTGCCCCTTCATTATACATGCGGGTCACCCTGGGCATTTCTTATATAAACACACGCATGTATGTGAAAGAGTCCTACAAAGCAATCCTTGTTCTATTATTTCCTTCAAGTAGGGTAATCAGAATAGCCCCATGCTCTCATCTCAAAAGTTGCCAAAAATTATGTTCACTTATGGCTCACTGTGGGGTCTCGAAGCCTCCTCACTACACACATGTTCCTCTCATTGACGCTAATGAAAGTTATGCAGGCGTGTGATGGGGAGGAGAGAGCCCTGTGGATGCTCTCTCCCACATACAGATTGGAAGGATGGATCGAAAAACAAAATATCGCTTTACTGTTTATTTTTATCACACCAGTTTTTATTAACCAGATCTCGCCTGATGAGGTCCAGGCCTCTCACCGGCATTGTGCTGATGGAGAACATGTGCAGCTAATCTCTGTCTACATGGAGCCACAGGCCAAGCTTGGGAAAGCTGGCGTGCAGGCAAGGCTTCTAAGGCTTCCATGTCCACGGTGGATGTGGAATTGCAAAAATCAGTTTTAGATTATTTGGTCCACACTGGGATTTGCTCTGTAACTGATGAGGATTAGAAGAGACTTTTGGCTGGAAAACTGCAAAGGGCTCTACGTGTCCTCAAAGAGTCTCTTGGACTTCCACAATTCTAGGGAGGAGCTGTTTCCAAAGGGAAACTGTAAACTGCATCAATCAACTTTTCCCTTCTAATTTTTTTTTTTCCTTTTCACAATAACAACAAAATAGTTAAGGTGACTCTTAAACCAGCCAGACTTTTTGTAGTAGAAAATGTGATCCTCAACCTGGTCTCAAGGGTATAGATGATTAGATATTCCAACCAATTAAAGAACAGCAATAACATCTTGATTCACCTCTAAGGTCCCTAAACATTCACCCCCCATAATTCTACTACTTTTCAAGCTACTAAGGACATTTTGTGTATTGCTTTTCGAAGAAGACCCTTAAACAGTTACACGTAATATGGAAAGAGATCCTTTCATAGTCAGGTGGGAATTATTTGTACTTCCGTTTCAACATATGATTAAATATGATTAAAGATATTGTGTTGCAATAACCTTGAAGAGCTGCCCTGGGGGAAACCATAGCTGATGGATTCATTAGTTTAAACTTGGGAAATGGATGCAGCTGCTAGGCCAAACTCAAGGAAAACAGGTAGCAGCGGTCAATTATGCAGCTCCAGGACTCAGCAAGACCTGTATCTGTAACTGAGCTGGCCTGGAAGCCATTGGTGTGGCCACTTCGGTAGGAATGACAGAGGCAAATACCTAGAGAGGGACCTATGCAAGGGACTGAAGCAATCAACAGTAAGAACAACTATAAATATTAATAATAACAAGAAGGTTCCTACCAAATGAGCTTGTAATTGGACTTAGCAACAAGCTGAATACAGAAGCTGTTTGTACCAGGCTTTTTCAATTCAAGAAAAGCATCTTTCTCTGACCTTAAATATCCTTCTACATGATCATTTTCTTAAATATCTGCACAGCATTTCCATATGGATGTTCCTTAAATTTACATTTGCCATTCCTGTTTTTTCGATATTTGGACTATCTTCTTACTGTGGACCATACTATAATATCTTTGCACATATTTTAAAAAAGGGGGAAAAAAACCCCAGTAAGAACAAGCACAGGTTTCATTCCTCGCCAGGGCCCATGGAGGCCAGAGGCAGTGAATGACCTGAGTATATGTTAACAGTGCAGCAAACATTTATCGAGAGCTTACTCTGTGCGGGGGAGTCCCTGGGTGGTGCAAACATTTTAGCATTTGGCTACTAACAGAAAAGTTGGTGGTTCAAACTCTACCAGAGGCGCCTTGAAAGAAAAGCCTAGCAATCTGCTTCTGGAGAGTCACAGCCTGGAAAGCCCTATAGAGTGCAGTCCTACTGTGCACACATGGAGTAACCATGAGTTGGAAACGAGTCAATGACAACTGGTTTGGTTTTTGGTTTACTCTGTGCAGGGCACCCTAAGCTCATTTAATTCTTAAACGAACACTAAAAAGCAGGCAGTGTTAATATCACCTGTTTTTTTTTTTTGTTTTGTTTTTATTTTTCCAAGTGAGGAAACTGAGGCTCGGAGATGATGTTAATAACTGGCATGGCTGGTATTCAAATTCAGGCAGTTTGATTTTAGGACCTTTCTTTTTACTACTTTGCTGTAAACCTTTCATTGATTCAAAGATGGCAGTCCCTAAATTGACCACTTTATTTATTTATTTATTTATTGAGAAACATTTAATGTGTTTAATGTAGGTCTGGCACAGGCAGACAGAGTAAGGACAAGTAGCAGTGCTTTGGAGAGAGCAGTGGTGGTAGACAGGGGAGGCAAAGAAGGAGCCTCGCCTTGTCGCCTAGAGCAGGGACAACTCCCCAGTAGCTAGAGTGAGCTTTAAAGAATGTGATTAGATCAAGTCGCCTTCCTGTTTCAAACACCGCAGTAGCCTTTTGCTGCAATTGGACTAAAATCTAAACCCTTTATTGAGGCTTCAGAGTCCCACAGGATCTAGTTTCATTCTTCTCCTCTTTCCATACTCCTGTTCATTCACTCTGGGCTACAGCCAGACATGCCTTCTTTTTTGGCTTCTCTACCATGTCCAGCTACTTTCCATCTCAGGGCTTTAAAATATGCTATTCCTTCTCTCTGAAGCCTCTTCCCCACATTTTTGTACTGCTGACTTCCTTGTCATTCAGGCCCCAGCTTGGATCTCTTATGGACCTCATGCATGGAATTGGGTAGGGGACACAGCAATAAAAAGTATCAGGATGTATTAGTCAGAAAAGTCTAGGTCATGCTGAGTTAATAGACAGCACCAAAATTTCAGTGACTTAACACAACAAAAGGTTTATTTCTTACTCATGCTAAGTCTGCTATGGGTCTGGTCAACTCTCCAGGAAGCTGTATTTCTCCATGTGATGGCTCAGCATTTGAGGACGCTCTGCTCTTCGGACAGCTCCATATCAACATGACCCAAAGAGAAGATAGACAATTGCATACCAGTTCTTAAATACATTTGTTCACAGGTACTGACTAAAACAAGTCACCTCATGTTCCCAGAAAGAAACGAGAACTAGAAACCTTGGCAAGTAGTAGTAGTGTCTGTCAAGCAGGTACAGGTCAAGGTGGGACAATGAAAAGAAACAATGAGGAAGCATTTTTAATGTGTGATAGTCTCTACAGCTGGTCAATATTCAGAAAGCAGTGGGGAAACTGGATTTCCAAAACCAGTGAAACCTAATGGAAAGAAGAAGCTCCAGCAGAAATCAGGTTGGATAGTCATCATCATATACGTTTTCTCATTATTTCTCACACTCCTGTGCTAGAAGTATTAGGGCACTAAGATCTTAAATACTCTGCCCTTAGGAGACCAAGTAAGTCAGCCTTCGCAATGGGAAGCTATTTGAAGCCTTCTGATCTATAAATCCATTTTCTATCCATTGGGTTACTGCTGTAAGCTTTCCCCATAGAGTATATTATGTATAGAAGAAAAACAAACCAAATGGACTCTTGTCAGACTTCTCAAAAGCCCTAGACCTTTGTGGGCTCAAAATGGAATTATTACAACATTTGTTATCAGGGTCTCCCTTGATCCATCGGTTGGTAATTCAGGGTGCAGTGGAACAGTCAACTAATTGGTTTACCATATAAAGTTTGTTATATCTGTGTTTGAAGACTGCATTTCCTGTCATCTTGTTCCAGGCACAATTCAATTCAATAACTTTGATCTTTCAACTCAAACAATTTCATAGGCCACTTTTTTCTTAGGAGCCTACTTAAATATTGAAATAAACAAAGGACCCTTTGCTGCAAATGTTAACCTGGGAACCATAGGATATACTTCAATTCAAATAGATAGCTTTTGGGTCATAACTCTCAAAAAGAAATCCACATTTTCTGACTTTTCTCATGACTCAGTGCAAAATCTCTTTCTTCTCTTAGGCACACATAATGACAATATTAGAAAATACCGGTAACTTACTTTAGAGATATAGACACATAAAAACAAAAGAAAATAATGAGTGATAGCTTCATTAGCATTTTTGGTCACAAAGACCAAACCAGTACATTAATTCAGTGATTCACTCAATAGGACCTTGAAAAGAAGCACGGTTTTCTGTGCCCAACCTTTATTCAGGAACACTTTCCTTACCTAGTAAAATGTGCTCCACTGAGTAGCCCAACATTTCTTTTATAACCGTAAAGGGTTAGGTTGAGTTATGATGTTGAGACTATGCTATTATGCTTCCACATCTACCTGGTTGTTCCACGGACGCCTCAAACACTGTGTGATAATTCTCCTCGTGTATATCCCATAAATGTTCTATTTTCCATTGCAGTTAGCTGTGTCTCATCCATCCCAGTATCCTTTGTGCCTAACATGTTGTTTCTTTAATGTTTATGGAATAAATGAAAACATATTTTAATGATATCAAAACTCCTACATATGTGTAACTATTTACTCTGGAAATATTAATAGTACTATTATTGTCATATGAAGACTGATAGAACAAGATGGTCTAAAATTACTTTCCTGGCTTTTATTCCTCAGTAGCCTCCTAACTCTTAGATATATTTCTACATGTAATTCTTTGTGTGGAACTATAAATGTATAGTGTGCATACATTCTTGTATTTCTTTTATAGCCTCCTACTCAAGAGATAAACTGTATTTTCTCAAAAAAAGTATGGAATTCTCATATCAGTGTTGTGTGTGTCTTAGGCTGGCTTCTAGAGGAGCAAAACCAGTAAAGTGTATATATATATAATATATATACACATATATAAAATAAAAACAAACAAACCCATCACTGTCGAGTCTGTTCCAACTCATAGTGACCTTATAGGACAGAGTGGAACTGCCCCATAGGGTTTCCAACAGCAGGATTCGAACTGCTGATCTTTTGGTTAGCAGCCGAGCTCTTAACCATTACACCACCAGGGCCCCATATAAAAAGCTCAATGCCACTGAGTCGGTTCTGACTCGTAGAGAACCTATAGACTTGGGAGAGAGAGAGAGAGAAGTTGATTTATCTCAAGGAAATAGCTCACAGAGCTATAGAGACTGGCAAATTCCAAGTCCATGGGTCAGGCATCAGGGTGGAGGCATCTTCTAACTCACGTAGCTGCAGGGGCTGATGAACCCAGGATTGCCAGGTCATATGGCAGCCTGCTGGCTCAAGGTCTGCGGAGGCTGACAAATCCAAGATTGGCAGGTAAGATGGCAGGCTGCTGGTTCAAGACCCAAGAACTAGAGATTAGATGATGATAAGCCAGATGCAGGAGCCAGAGTGAGCAATGGCCAGTGAACTTTGCCAGAATGTATATATATATATATTGGATGCAGGCCACACCCCTGAGGAAACTCCCCTTACAACAGATTGGCTGATCATATCAGATCACATCATGGAGGTGATCGCATTATGTCACAAAATGGAGAATAACTACATCATTACATAACTACCAGATTATATCATTATATAACTGCCAAACCACTGAGAATCATGGTCTAGCCAAGTTGACACACAACCATAACCATCACATGTGGTATTAAACACAGTGAGCATGGTACCCAGTATATATATATTTTTCTGTAGGCTGGTATATATTGAATGTGTTTGAAAATACATACATCTATGTTGTTGTTGTTAGGTGCCAATGATTCGGTTAAGACTCATAGTGACCCCATGTACGACAGAACAAACACTGCCCAGTCCTGCACCATCCTCACAATAGTTGCTATGTTTGAGCCCCTTGTTGCAGTCATTGTGTCAATACATTTTATCAAGGGTCTTCTTCTTTTTTCCTGACCTTCTGCTTTACCAACCATGATGTCCTTCTCCAGGGCCTGGTCCCTCCTCATAACATGTCCAAAGTACCATCCTCACTTCCAAGGAGCACTCTGGCCATACTTCTTCGAAGACAGGCTTGTTTGTTCTTCTGGCAGTCCATGGTATATTCAATATTCTTCACCAACACCGTAATTCAAAGGCATCAATTCTTCTTCGGTCTTCCTTATTCATTGTCCAGCTTTCGCGTGCATATGAGGTAATTGAAAATACCATGGCTTGAGTCAAGTGCACTTTAGTCCTCAAAGTGATGTCTTTGTTTTTTAACACATTAAAGAGGTCTTTTGCAGCAGATTTGCCCACTGCAATATGTCATTTGATTGCTTGACTGCTGCTTCCATGGTTGTTGATTGTGGATCCAAGTATAATGAAATCCTTGACAATTTCAGTGTTTTCTCTGTTTATCTTGTTGTCGCTTTTTGGTCCAGTTGTGAGGATTTCTGTTTTCTTTATGTTGAGGTGTAATCCATACTGAAGGCTATAATCTTTAATCTTCATCAGTAAGTCCTTCAAGTCCTCTTTACTTTCCGCAAGGGATATTGTGTCATCTGCATAATGCAGGTTTTTCATGAGTCTTCCTCTGATCCTGATGCCCCATTCTTCTTCTTCTCAGATTATTCGCACAGCATACAGATTGAATAAGTATCGTGATAAAATACAACACTGATGCACACCTTTCCTGATTTTAAACCACGCAATATTCACTTGTTGTCTTAGTACAATTGCTTCTTCATCTATGTATAGTTCTGCATGAGCACCAATTAAGTGTTCTGGAATTCCCATTCTTTGCAATGTTATCTATAATTTGTTATGATCCACACAGTTGAATGCCTTTGCATAGTCAATAAAACACTGGTAAACGTCTTTCTGGTGTTCTCTGCTTTCAGCCAAGATCCATCGGACATTAGCAATGATATCCCTCACTCCACATCCTCTTCTGAGTCTGGGTTGAATTTCTGGCAGTTCCCTGTTGATGTAATGCTGCAACCGTTTTTAAATGACTCTTCAGCAAAATTTTACTTGGGTGTGATATTAATGATACTGTTTGATAATTTCTGCATTCTGTTGGATCACCTTTCTTCGGAATGGGCACAAATGTGAATCTCTTTCAATCGGTTGTCCAGGTAGCTGTCTTCCAAATTTCTTGGCATAGCCCAGTAAGCACCTCCAGTGCTTCATCTGTTTGCTGAAACATCTTAATTGGTATTCAATCTATTCCTCAAGCCTTGTTTTTCGCCAGTGCCTTAAATGCAGCTTGGACATCTTCCTTCAATATTATTGGTTCTTGATTATATGCCACCTCTTGAAATGGTTGAACATCTATAAATTCTTTTTGGTACAGTGACTCTGTGTTTTCCTTCAATCTTCCTTTGATGCTTCCTGTGTCGTTAAATACCTTAACCATAGACTCCTTCAAAATTGCAACTTGAGGCTTGAATTTTTTCTTCAGTTCTTTCAGCTTGAGAAATGCTGAACATGTTTTTCCCTTTTGGCTTTCTAACTCCAGGTCTTTGCACATTTCATTGTAATACTTTGTCTTCTTGAGACACCCTTTGAAATCTGTTCAGTTCTTTTACTTTGTCATTTCTTCCTTTCGCTTTAGCTACCCTAAGTTCAAGTGCAAGTTTCAGAGTCTCTTCTGACATCCAATTTGGTCTTTTCTTTCTTCCTTATCTTTTTAATGACCTTTTGCTTTGTTCATGTAAGATGTCCTTGATATCATTCTACATCTCATCTGGTCTTCAGTCAATGGGTCAAATCTGTTCTTGAAATGGTCTCTAAATTCAGGTGGGATATACTCAAGTTTGTGTTTTGGTTCTCATGGACTTGTTTTAATTTTCTTCAGCTTCAACTTGAACTTTCAGATGAGCAATTGATAGTCTGTTCCACCCTCTGCCCCTGGCCTTGTTCTGACTGATGATATTGAGATTTTCTATGGTCTCTTTCCACAGAAGTAGTCAGTTTGATTCCTGTGTGTTCCATTTGGCTAGGTCTACATATATTAAAAAAAAAAAAAAGTCGCCGTTTATGTTGTTGATCAAAGGTATGTCGTTAGTCTTGCAAAATTCTATCAATCTCCAGCATCATTTCTATCACCAAAGATATTTTCCAACTGTAGATCCTTCTTCTTTGTTTCCAACTTTCTTATTCCAATCTCCAGTAATTATTAGTGCATCCTGATTGCATGTTCGATCAATTTCAGACTTCTAGAAGTTGGTAAAAATCTTCAATTTCTTCATCTTTGGCCTTAGTGGTTGGTGGGTAAATCTGAGTAATAGTTGTATTAACTGGTCTTCCTTGAAGGCGTGTGGATATTATCCTATCATTGACAGCATTGTACTTCAGTATAGATCTTTAAACATTCTTTTTGACAATGAATACAACACCATTCCTCTTCAATTTGTCATTCCCTCAGAGTGGACCATACAATTGTCTGATTCAAAATGGCCAATACCAGTCCATTTCAGCTCACTAGTGCCTAGTACATCAATCTTTATGCACTCCATTTCATTTTTTATGACTCCCAATTTTCTTAGATTCATACTTCGTACAGTCCATGTTCTGATTGTTAATAGATATTTCCAGCTCTTTCTTCTCATTTTGAGTCATGCCACATCAGCAAATGAAGGTCCTGAAAGATTTACTCCATCCACATCACTAAGGTTGACTCTACTCTTAGGAGGCAGCTCTTCCCCAGTTGTATTTTGAGTGTCTTCCAACTTGAGGGGCTCATCTTCTGGCACTATATCAGACAATGTTCCACAGCTATTTGTAAGATTTTCAGAAGTGGACTGCCAGTTTTTTCAGAAATAGACCTTCAAGTCCTTCTTCCTAGTTTGTCTTAGTCTAGAAGCTCCCCTGAAACCTATCCACCACGGGTGACCCTGCAGGTATTTGAAATACTGGTAGCATAGCTTTCAGCATCCAAGCAACATGCAAGCCACCAGAGTTCAACAAACTGACAGACATGTGGTGGAGTACATCTATAAATAGGAATAAATGTGTATGTTCTAGAGTCTATTGTCTGTGTATATATTTACTTATTTATAACTTACTTTACTTTATTTCAGAAAAATTATAAGACTACTGGACAAGGTGTATGTGTGTGTATGCATTTGTGTGTATAATATTCAATTTAATTAAAAGTAAATAGTTGAGAAAATAAGAGCAACAGGAAATCTAGGGGGAAAAAAGATAAGCCCATCAAGGAGGCTGGGACACAAAATACAAATCATGAGATTCTATTTACTTGCTCCAAGCCCTCTAATAGACAATGTGTAAACCCCAAACTCAATATTCCTACTCTTTTTAGGTAAAACTATGTGCTCAGGAATGGTGCAACTATTATTGGTACTGAGGCATGAAAGAAATCTATCATATAGTCCCCTAGAGAAGACACTGTGTAATACAGTTGATAATGTCTTCAACAATGTTGTTATAGCAAGTGCAATGAGCTTCACAGGACACCTTCTGATAATGTCCCTCAATACAGGCTGATGACATTGAACTCTGTAAAAGTAATTCTACAGAGGACTGATTTGATGATGTCCAGAGACGTAGCTCTCTGCTGGCTAGCTTAATCTCAAGATAGATTTTAGAGTGTCAGAGGCATAGGTAGTCATCAGTACGCCTCCATAAATTGTTTCTTCCAATTAAGCTTTGGAGAACTACTGCCTGACACTGAGTTCAAGAGGATACTGTCACAGTTGAGGACATGCCCTCAGGAGCTGTGGACTCCTACGGTCTCTGGAAATGTAGTAAAGATAGAGACTAATCAGGCTCAGAGATTCTGAAAAACTTACTGGCCATTGGATGTCCTCTAGTATGATTTCAAATCCAAGGAAAACCCATGACTAAAATATAGCCCTAACTTGTTTATGTAAAAGCAAATTCAATATAATATCAACTGAAAAATGTTTAAGCTTTTCTATTGCCTAGGGATATGCATAATGCATAAGTAAACGTACTGAAAATGTAAGGTTATTAATAAAAAAGTAAAGTTCTAAAAACTAAAACTTGATTTTAGGCAAATGGCTTTTTTTTTTTTAACTAATTCTGAGATCAAAATTGCTGAACTAAAAGATGAATTCAGCTGCAGTATATTCACAATAAAACCCAAAAGATTTATAAACCATTGAATGACCTAATCCCTGAAGCAGTGACCCAGAAGAAAATTGTATTCTACTATTTTCAGTAAATGTGAAGCATTCCGGAGCAGTTTACATGTATAACCAATAAAGAAAAGAATCCTGGAGTATGTACAAGTGGTATTTGGATAGTTACAAAAAGAATTCACCAACTATGGCGTGTCCATTGTATAAATGGTGACTGGGGAAACAGAAACAGCAGACCAAGAGGGTACATGACAGGGGAGCAAGCACTAGTGTCATTTATACTGGCCTTGCTGAATCTACACAAAGCTCTTCCAGAGCGCTTAGGGTTTTAAAAATCTGTCAGATGGCACCACAGCAGGCTAATGTGGTGGCATGTTCCGAAGGCATTAGTTTAAGCTTTTTTTTCCTTGCTAAATAGTGGGAAAAAGAGAATTTTAGTAATTAATAGGCACTTACCCTTCTTTCGTCATATTGTCAGCTTCATTTGGTTTCTATCTTGCCATTAACATGTCTAATGCATATGTCAAGCGGAAGCCTGACATGCTTGTGGCAAACAGAATATTATGTGAAGGCGGCAATGTGTTAAAACAATTGAGCGAGCAAGCACTAAAGTTTGCTGCTCAGGCCATATGTTGCAGTGTTTAATTTCCCGTAGTGGAGAAACGTGGTTGTCAGAGAAAAAGATGATGAATACATTTACTTTGGGCAGCTTATTACAATGAAGAATGACTTTCCAGAGGAAAGGAACAGGAGAATTAGGCTTGCATGGAGAACATATGGGAGGCATTCAGACATAAGCAAGGATAGCAGGACTGCGTGCTTTCAAATGAAAGACATTTAATCAATGCATGTGGCTGGTGTTGACATATGGAAGTGAGAAATGGGTTTTGATTTGGAAGACAGGAAGAAGGTTAACGGTAGTACAGGTGGTTACAGAATGATTGATACTTTGACTAACTAACAGAGAAAGAAAATGTAACTCTTTCAGTTGGGCAAGAGACTCCAGAGAACAATGTAATTTAGAAAAATACAGAACATGAAATAATCCAGGGCAGGTCACCTGGCTACAAGAAGAGATGACAGAACAAGCTGATGATCAAATGGTAGTAAAGGAATGCTCTGGGAAAGGAGCAGCAAGTAGAGACCAAGGGCTCTAATGGGGCGGGTTGGAAAGGGCTGATGCTGAATATGAACATTATCCATACCTAGGAGGAAATGACGGCTTGCGATTTTTCCCAGGCTTAAGTTGGCACATGCAAAAGCTAGACAGTGAAAAAAGAAGACTGAAGGAGAATTGACACATTTGAATTGTGGTGTTGGCGAAGAAAAGTGAATGTACTGTGGACTACCACAAGAATGAACATATCAGTTTTGGAGGAAGTACAGCCAGAATGTTCCTTGGAAGCGAGCATGGCAAGACTTTCTCTTGCTTACTTGGGATACATCGTCCGCAAAAGCCAATTGCTAGAAGAGGAAATCATGCTTGGTAAAGTAGAGGGTCAGGGAAAACGAGGGAAACCCTCCACGTGATGGACTGACACAACAGCTGCGACAATGGACTCGCACGTGCCGACGACTGTGGGGATGGTGCAGAACCAGGCAATGTTTTGTTCTATTGTACATGAGGTCATCACGAGTCAGAGCTGACTTGACGGCAACTAACAACAAGACGTTGGTAAAGCTTTGGTTTGCTCACCTACAGCAGACTTGGAGCATCAGAAATTGTACTTAAACTTGGAGAGAACCAACATCTGTCGATACACTGGGATGTGAAACACAAACTAGTATAATTTGAATATTTCCTCCCCCACAACAATGATTTATTTGTATGGAGTCTTATACATTCACTTTCCTTTTCTGGTTCCAAAAATATATATGAGAGAGCTCTTTAACAACTTTTACCCAAGAGCTATTTAATCCCATCCTTTCAGAGGTAAAAGGTAAAAGTCTCCGGAATTAGCGAAGCAACATATGATTTAGTATTTAATTCCTGAATTCTCCACTTGTTTTTGTTACTTGGTCAGGAGGATGGCCTTGGAAAGATAATGTTTCAGGAGGAGTGATTTTGATCGCTAATGATTCTTACAAAGAATATGTAATGACCAGATCCTACTCAAAATACCGTAAATACCTACACTCTGGAAATAGTGTGTAGGCAAAGATATTATACTAAATCGGTGCCTCGTAATGGTTCACTGAGAGTGTGATTAGAGTAATGGATTTAACAGTCAACATCAGCTCATTATTCTTTTTCTAAATCGAAAGGTCTTGCTAAACACTTGAAATGTTGATCTAGCTAACAAAATCCTTCTTTTATAAAAACTTAAACTTCTCATGGGTCAAAGAAGTTAGAAGATTCCCTTCAGATGTCTTAAGAACGAGACATCAAAATAAGTGCTGAACACAAGCAGCTGCTTTAAAGTGCCCACCTAGTGTGAGAAGGTGGGGAGAGAAATGGTGAGAGACCAGGGCTTTGAACCGGTTCACTCTGGTTCGAACCCCCACTGAGAATTTGCATTTCCACCTCCAGATATACTGAATCAGAATCTATATTTTAACAAATCCCCAGGTGATTCTTTTGTATAACAAATTTTGAGAACCACTGCTCTACTAGTGGTTCTCAGAACTGGTCCCCAACTAGCAGCATTAGCATTGCCTGGGAACTTGTTAGAAATGTAGATTATCAGCAGGGGTTCAAACCAGAACAAATCGGTTTGAAGCCCCTTGAGGGACTATTAATAATGGAAGATAGGGATTTTGAAACATTGGTATTTGCCTGTAAGCCAGAGAGTGGCCCATTTGGTTTTATATTTGTCTGTTTATAATCTTTAGTTCTTACAGCTTTCTAAAGATTAAGCTATAGCCAAGAAGAGCCTTCAACTTGCAGATGGTATTGATTAAATTCTGAGACAGCGTCTAAATTGATCTAACGTAAATTACACTTGAAACCAAAAAGTAAAAATGAGCGATTAAGGGAAGGGGCCAGAAATTCGGATAATTAAATTCTTCTACCAATTTTCCTGCGGAGAGGCCCTTACAACGATGAACAAACAGTGCCTCAGTTTCCTCCCTCAGAAAATGCAGAAAATACATCTTCCCCTTCTCTTCAAGTGCTATGAGGCTCAATTACTGTCTCAGAACTACTTGGAAATCTTCACACAAAAGGCGTTACGGATATGAAATGAAATGTTAGCATCCAATATCATGCAGGTTTCACTCTATTCCTTTTCAAGTGTCTACCACTTTCTTCTGCTTTTGACAAATATGCCTTTTGCCCTACCACCCTGGGTCCCTTGACTAATTCTCTACTGTCTAAAAATTGCACTTATAAAGTGACGGTGGACATGAAGCTGCAATCCCACCCCTTGAAAAATGATTTAAATCATATTTTTATCTGAACATATGCTGCATTCTTGAGAGTTTGATGAATGGCACAGAAAGTAGCAGGCCAAAACTATAACCATTATAGTTATCATAGCCTGTACAATGTAAGGATAGACAATATGAGCTCCATAAATGACATGGGTAGATCATTATCACTATTAAAGGTGTATGGACTCTATGCATATAGGATCTGAGAAATGAGAAATACGAAAGTCAGCTTGATTCTTGTAGGATCTAAGTGTAGTGGGCTAGAGGCATTGTGGTGATCTGGCAAATTGCCAGAGGGGAATGAATGGCCTATATGGGCAGTTCTGATATTTTTTCCCCTGCAAGAAAATCTAGAAATGAATTTTTACATGGATCCTTCAAAATTTTAAAAATTGACCATAAAACACACGTACACACACACCCCCTATGTCAGACAAAACATATATGCAGGCTACATGTGACCTCTAGATTGTTGGTTTACTACCTTTGACTTGAAAAATGTCATGAGTCACAATTATGTACTTTTCAGATAAACCCTCAGAACTGCTTTGGCCTTCTTACATTATAAAGCAAGATATCTATTTCTTTTATTTACTGCAATGAAAATTCTCCCCTTATGTAGAACTATTCTCAATCCAGTTCAACAACAATAATTCCTGGGGACCTACCAAGTGCTAGGCACCATCCAGAATACAAAATATGAATGATGAAAGCCCGGCCTTCAAACTGCTCACAAACCAGGAGGCGAGATTCAACAAATTCACTAATGCCTGTAACATAAGGAGGAATGAAAGGAGTGCCAAAACAGCAGCACTAACCAAGCACCACAGGACTCTGGCAGGGAGCATGCACGTTCAGTTGTGGGTTTCAGGGAAGAAGACTTCAGGGAGTGCACAGCTTGAAATGAGCCATGAAGGGTAGATGGTTTTTTGACAGAAGGAGATGGTGGAGGAGAGACTTTCTGGTAGCAGCTTGAGCAAGGGCATGGACGTGGGAGGGGCTGGGGCATGTTCAAGGAAGCATATTCAACCAAGTTTGACTGGAGCGTAAGTTGAATATGGCAGATTCATGGAAACAAAGGCTGAACAAAGCAGTGGGTGCCATTTTGTGGACAGCTTTGAGTGCCAGAGTGGGGTATATGAACCAGATAGTGTAAGTAATGAGGGGCAACTAAAGAAGGCTGAGCTGGATAGACTTGCAGCTTGTCAATTACTGCTTACATGAGCCTATCCACCCACAGATAGTGAAGACTTCCAGGTCACTGGCATAACTACAGTCAGGTCTTGAGCTAAAATGTGCCCAGGTGGGCTGTGCATTAGGAGTCTATCCCCACCAGAGAGTGAGGTCTAGAGTTAGGTTTACTTTCCTGAGTCTGACATCCACGTTACCTGGGGCAAGTCCCTGTGTATCCATCTTTCCCCTTAACACATACTAGAGTGCTCAGTCCATAAGATGACATTTTTCTCTATATTCCTGGTACGTACTCAATGACTGCTATTTAGTCTTGAACTCTAGAGTTCTGACGCAACCTCTATGATACTTGCAGGCTTGCTTTTTGTGAGAGTGTAGAAGGAATGCATTATACACCATCTTTGTACTTCAACCACTATTTGGAAACCATGTTCAATCTGTGTGGACTACCTTTCACAAAGCACGAAGCCTTTGCCATCTGATTAGAATTTCCAAGGCTCAGAGACTTCTACTATTGTGATCTCCCCACCTTGGTATGTTGCAGTTTGGACAGATGGCTATGATCCTTGAGGCCTCATACGTTGCATTCACATCTTGTCCCTTCTTTCCAGTGTTTTAAATTTAAAGAAAATAAAATTTAAAATTCAGTCCCCCAGTTGATTAGTCATATTTGAAGTGTTCAATAGTCTTATGTAGTTCACAGCTATATAGAACATTTCAATTATCACAGAAAGCTCTATTGGACAGTCCTGAAAGCATTATCTAATAAGCTTAGTCCTGAAATATGCAGATATGTTTACAGATATACACACATTTACGCGCAAACACACACGGAGCTAATAATATAGCTTGACCAAGAATGCTCATCTGCCTGGAATAGAGTAGGAGAATCAAGGAAGAAGAGAATGCTATTCAAGGGACTGGTATGAACATACAGGAAGAGATATTTGGCTTAAAAAAGTCATCATAATGGAACGTAACGTAATAAAACTGTGAAGAAAGAAAAAAAAGGAAAAGAATGTAGTCATAGACTATAATCCTATAAAGGCATCAATATAAATCACAGGAAATTATTACAACCCTGGGTAAGTATAAGCAATGGCCATATTTGGAATAGAGTTTCAAATTATATTGTATTATTCACAATAAAAGAAATTGTGGAACTCTACAAAGAGGTGTTATTGAGAGAAACCAAAATGCCTCCAGCCTGTAAACGTCTTGTTTGCTCATAAAAATCAGGGATATTGAATTTTTAACTTTATTCCAAAGGAGATTTAAATGTTCTCACACTTATGATGCTATCATAATGAAGCAAAACTTGTTGATATGGATCCTATAGTCCTTGTATGCTGATTGAAGACCCCTAGACTCCAAACCCTGGACTAGAATGTAGGCTCAGTGAAGCAAAGCTCCAGTGGCCTTCGTCTCCATATACCATCAGAGCCTAGCACAGCACCTGTCACACAGCAAACTATAAACATTTGTTTATTGAATGAAGGAAAGAAGGACAAGTGAGTGGATTAAGGCTTCTGTAGCCCCACATTAATCAAGGATAAAAGGAAATTGTCAAAAATGGAATGAACACATAAACATCAATATCCTAGGCATTAACGAGCTGAAAAGGACTGGTATTGGCCATTTTGAATCAGACAATTGTACGGTCCACTATACCAGGAATGACAAATTGAAGAGGAATAGTGTCACATTCATCGTCAAAAAGAACATTTCAAGATCTAGCCTGAAGAGCAATGCTGTCTGTGATAGGATAATATACATACGCCTACAAGAAAGACCAAGAAAGACCAGTTAATGTGACTATTACTCATATTTACTCACCAACCACTAAGGACAAACATGAAAAAACTGAAGATTTTTTAACAATTTCTACAGTCTGAAATCAATCAAATATGCAATCAAGATGCACTGATATTTACCGGCTATTAGAATGGAATGTGAAAGTTTGAAACAAAGAAGAAAGATTGGTAGTTGGAAAATATGGCCTTGGTGATAGAAATGACCCGAGAGATCTCATGATAGAATTTTGCAATACCAATGACTTCTTAACTGCAAATACCTTTTTTCAACAACATAAATGGCAACTATACATGTAGACCTTACCGGATGGAATAAACAGGAATCAAATCAACTATATCTGTGGAAAGAGATGATGGAAAAGATTAATGTCATCAGTCAGAATGAGACCAGGGGCCAAATGCGAAACACATTGTCAATTGCTCATATGCAAGTTGATGGCAAAGCTGAAGAAAATTAGAACAAGTCCACGAGAGCCAAAGTACGACACTGAGTATATCCCACCTGAATTTAGAGATCATCTCAAGAATAGATTTGATGCACTGAACACTAATGACCAAAGACCAGACGAGTTGTGGAAAGACATCGAGGACATCATACATGAAGAAAGCAAACCAAAACCAAACCAAACCTGTTGCTATCAAGTCGATGCCGACTCATAGTCACCCTATAGGGCAGAATAGAACTGTCCCATAGAGTTTTCAAGAAGTGCCTGGTAGATTCGAAGAGCCAACCTTTTGGTTAGCAGTGGTAACTCTTAACCATTGTGCCACTAAGGTTTCCTGAAGAAAGCAAGAGGTCATTAAAAAGACAGGAAAGAAAGAAAAGACCAAAATAGATGTCAGAAGAGACTCTGAAAGATGCTCTTGAATGTAGAGTAGCTAAAACAAAAGGAAGAAATGATGAAGTAAAAGCTGAAGAGAGGATTTCAAAGGGCAACTCGAGAAGACAAAAGTACACTATTATAATGACATGTGCAAAGACCTGGAGATGGAAAACCAAAACGGAAGAACACGCTCAGCATTTTCAAGCTGAAGAACTGAAGAAAAAAGTTAAGCCTTGAGTTGCAATATTGAAGGATTTTATAGGGAAAATATTAAATGATACAGAAAGCATCAAAAGAAAATGGAAGGAATACACAAAGTCACTATACCAAAAAGAACTGGTCGACGTTCAACTATTTCAGGAGGTTGCATATGACCTAGAACCAATGGTACCAAAGGAAGAGGTCCAAGCTGCATTGAAGGTACTGGAAAAACACAAGGCTCCAGGAATAGATGGAATACCAATTGAGATGTTTCGACAAATGGATGTAGCACTGGAAGAGCTCACTCGTCTCTGCCATGAAATTTGGAAGATAGCTATCTGGCCGACCGACTGAAAGGGATCCATATTTCTGTCCATTCCAAAGAAAGGTGATCCAACAGAGTGCCAAAATTATTGAAGAATATCATTAACATCACATGCAAGTAAAATTTTGCTGAAGATCATTCAAAAGTGATTGCAGCAGTACATCAACAGGGAACTGCCAAAAATTCAAGCTGAATTCAGAAGGTGACATGCAACAAGGGCTATTATTGACTGAAAGCAGAGAGTATCAGAAAGATATTTACTGGTGTTTTATTGACTATGCAAAGGCATTCGACTGTGTGGATTATAACAAATTACGGATAACATTGCAGAGAGTGGGAATTCCAGAACACTTAATTGTGCTTATGCAGAGCCTGTATTTAGAATAAGAGGCAGTTGTTTGAACAGAAAAAGGGGATACTGCGTGATTTAAAGTCAAAAAAGGTGTGTGTCAAGGTTATATCCTTTCACCCCATATTCAATTTGTAGGCTGAGCAAATAATCTGAGCAGCTGAACTACATGAAGAAAAATGAGGCATTGGGATTGGAGGAAGACTCATTATCAGCTTGTGATATGCAGATAACACAGCCTTGCTTGTTGAAAAGTAAAGACTATAGCCTTCAGTATGGATTACACCTCAACATAAAGAAAACAGAGAGTATCACAACGGGACCAATAAGCAACATCATGATAAATGGAGAAAAAACTGAAGTTGTCAAGGATTTCATTTTACTTGTATTCACAATCAATGCCTATGGAAGCAGCAGTCATGAAATCAAAAGATGCATGGCGCCCACTTTGAAATGTGGCATCTGGGGTCTTAAATGCTAACAAGCGGCCATCTAAGATGCATCAATTGGTCTCAACCCATCTGGAGCAAAGGAAAATGAAGAACACCAAGGCCACACGACAACTAAGAGCCCAAGAGACAGAAAGGGCCACATGAACCAGAGACCTACATCATCCTGAGACCAGAAGAACTAGTTGGTGCCCGGCCTCAATCGATGACTGCCCTGACAGGGAGCACAGCAGAGGACCCCTGAGGGAGCAGGAGATCAGTGGGATACAGACCCCAAATTCTCATAAAAAGACCAAACTTAATGGTCTGACTGAGACTTAGAGGAATCCCCGTGGCCATGGTCCCCAGACCTTCTGTTGGCACAGGACAGGAACCATCCCCGAAGACAACTCATCAGAAATGAAAGGGACTGGTCAGCGGGTGGGAGAGAGACGCTGATGAAGAGTGAGCTAATTATATCAGGTGGACACTTGAGATTGTGTTGGCAACTCTTGTCTGGAGGGGGGATGGGAGGATAGAGAGAGAGGGAAGCCGGCAAAATTGTCACGAAAGGAGAGACTGAAAGGGCTGACTCAAGAGGGGGAGAGCAAGTGGGAGTAGGGAGTGAGATGTATGTAAACTTACATGTGACAGACTGATTGGATTTGTAAACGTTCACTTGAAGCTTAATAAAAGTTAATAAAAAAAAAATTATATGAAAAAAAAAAGATGCATGGCACTGGGCAATCTGCAGAAAAGACCTCTTTAAAATGTTGAAAAGCAAAGATGTCACTTTGAGGACTAAAGTGAGACTGACCCATGGTGTTTTCATTTGCCTCATATGCATGTGAAAGCTGGACAATGAATAAGGAAGACCAAAGAAGGATTGATGCCTTTGAATTATGGTATTTGCAAAGATTATTGAATATACCATGGGCTGCCAGAAGAATGAACAAATCTGTCTTGGAAGAAGTACAACCAGAATGCTCATTAGAAGCAAGGTTGGTGAGACTTTGTCTCACATACTATGGACATGTAATCAGGAGGGACCAGTCCCTGGAAAAGGATATCATGCTTGGTAAAGCAGAGGATCAGAGAAAAAGAGGAGGACCCTCAGTAAGATAGATTGACACAGGGGCTTCAACAATGAGCTCAAGCACGATTGTGAGGAAGGTGCAGGACTGGACTGTGTTTCATTCTGTTGTACACAGGGTCACTATGAGTTGGAACCTAACAACAACAACATATTACTCTAGAAGTCTTAACCTTGATGCTAAAATAGAGACCTGTTAGCCTCTTTAGAGTCAAGCAGGGGACATAATGATTTTTTCTTTGAAATAAAAAAAAAAAAAAACTTTTTGAAAAGATAATGCATTCACATGTTTCTATGTACTTAGAAACATGCAAATATATACATATATATACACATACAGAAAAACAGTGAGAAGTTTCCTTGTCATTCCTGTACCTTGTTTCCCTCTTAATAGTAATTACTGTGCTTAGTTTCTTGCAAATGCTTCCAGTTTCATTATGTACATAAGAAAAAATTTAATGCATATTCTTATTTCTCCTCTTTTGTATACAAAAGGCAGCATACTATACATACTGCTTTGTGTTTTGCTTTTTTTTTTTCATTCACCAAGGTCTCTTGAAAAGCTTTCTATGTTGCTATAATAGTTCATTCTTTTTTTTTAAGTTGCATAATATTCTGTTGTATGAAAGTATGGCGCTTTATTTTACTGTTTTTAAAAGCAATTTACTAGATTTAACAATTTACATTATTTCCATTTTTTTGTCTTACAGACCACACTGCAGTGAACACCTTAAACATATGCCCTTTCATTCATTTGCAAGTGCACTTGCAACATAAATTTCCAGAAGTAAAATTGCAGGGGCACAAGATATATGCATTTGTAATTTTGATGGATTTTGCTAAATTGCTCTCCATATGGGGTTATGCTAACATACACTCCCACAAGCAATGTAGAGAGGGCCTGTTTCCTATAGCCTCGCCAATGGAGTGTGTTATCAAACTTCTGGATTCTTGCCAACTTGATAGGAGAAAATGGTATCTCAATGTAGTTCTAATTTGCATATCTTTTATTATGAGTGAGGTCGAACATCTTTCCAAATGTTTAAGAGCCATTTGTATCTCATTTTTGTGAACTATGTGTTTAGATCTTTGGCCCAGTTTTTTCCATCAGCTTGTTGGGCTTTCATTTCTCTATTTGTAGGAAATTTTTACCCACTAGGGAGATTAACCCTTTATTTATATGGGTTGAAAATATTTTTCCTAGTTTATAGGGTTCTCTATCCTTTGAATTTGCTTGTAGGTGTGTGTTTGCGTGTGTGTCGTCCATGTAGAAGTTTTTATTTTTAGTGGTCGGATTTATCAATCTTTCCTTTTATGGCTTCTGGGTTTTAAATCATAGTTTAAAAAAATTTTTTTCCATCCCAAGAATTAAAGTTTTTACCATATTCTTTTAGTACCTTTATGGTTTTATTTCTAATATTTAAAATTTTGGAATTTATCCTCATGTAGGGTAGAAGGTAAAGACCCAATTTATTTTTTCCAGATGCCTACCCTTTAGTCTCAGATGGTCCATTTTTTCCCTACTGATTTGAGGTACCGCTTTTTACACATACCAAATTTGGGAATGCTGATCACTAAGTTGAGTGGAGATTGGAGAACATCTTTCTTGCATTTTATTTGCCATTTGTGAAACCTACCTTCAGGGATAAGAAAGACATTCTCTTTGGCCTCTTAACCTTGCCACAATTCCCCATTAGGTTCTCTTATGACTCCATGAAACAAAGGCAAGAAAGGCAGAGTTCTGTTCACTTGGCATATAAATTTATTAGGGCTTAAAATCTCTATAGTCAGTGCTTCTTGGGCTCCAGGTTATGGTAGGGGAATAAGCTCTATCTTCTTAAAGGAATTGCAAGGGCAACCATTCCAGACTACTAGAGAGGAAGCTTTCTTTGGAGGACAACCCTCAGGTAAATTGCTTTGCCTCTGAGTTTCTGCCCCTATCTACAAAAGGAGGGAGCTGAAATAGGTGCTCTCAAAGGTCCCTTTAAGCTCTGACATTCCATGAATGGTAAGCAGGAACCATCTGATGAGAGCATTTCAGCCACGCTTCAGGAGAGCTGGATCGTATTCCACACTCGGTCACTGGCTCCAACACATAAATCGTGCCATCTGATGAGGTCAGTGCCAGAGCTGTGTGTGTAAATTTGAGGCCTTGGACTGACCACTTGTGAAATGGTTAGAGAATGGGGGCACGGACATAGAAAGATTTATGATGTAGCGAGAGATTTGCAAGACTATGAGGGAATGAGAGAAGGCATGTATGTATGCTCTCTCAGTGTAATTTCTAAACCTGTAATAATCCATCTATCTGCAAACTTTTGAACCTGTCCTATTGCCCTCCCAGGGCTCATATACTTTGACAGTTTCAAATATAGTATGAGCTCTTCTAATGTGAGAGTAAAGACTCTTGCTCATTGCAAGGGCAAATTTCAAGATGACATGGTCAAAGATGGTGAAAGGACCAAATGTTGGGAGTAGTTGTTTACATTATCCTAGATAAAGAGGCCCATGGGTACCATATCAAAAGCTCTGTTTGTGACATTCAAAAAAACCCAGCCATCTAGCAGCAGGAGGTGTTGGATGGTCTGGCAAACACTTGTTTTTTTATGTAGATCCTAAAAGCATCACAGATTTAAATCATAGATCAGAATAACATCTCTAAAGATGGCTAGAAGGCAAACATATTTGAGTATAAACAACATGCATTAAAAGTACGAATAACCATCTTCCTGTATTAATCGCATCAAATGATTTTGTTTTTCTACAGTATGCAGATGTCTCTTGCTAAGCAAAGTAACACATTTCTATTTCAAGGCTATTAACAGTGGAGCAACTGTAACACTACCAGAGAATTTTTAGAAATCGTAATGAAATTAAAAGGCAGATAGAAAAAAGGAAAAAAAAAGGAGGCCTACTTTAGAACTATGCTAGTTGATGGCATTATCATACTAAACATATATATATTTTTTCCAAGTACATAATACCTTCCATAGATTGATGTTAGGCCAGTATACCATAACTAATAGGAACAGAGCTTTGAAGTTTTTTTTTTTTTTTTAAAAATCCCCATATTAAGGGAACAAAATGATTTTCTTTAAAGCATCGAGACAACAGTTACTCATATATTATGACTCTCTATTGAATGTGTAAAAGTTATTCCATGGGTGAGGCAGCAATGGATGCTTAAGAATGCACTGTGAAGGTTCTAATAGCATCAGCCAATGCATTTGCTGGCTAACTATTGTGTCCCAAATGCATTCCACTCTGGAAATTAAGTATTTCTATTTTACCTACTATGTCTAATAATGGGGATAAAGTTATTTTTTATTTTTTTTAGCTAAAGTGACTTTCTAACTACTGAGTTCTTCAAAATTTACCTCATTTTTTAGCTGTGCTTATTTTTCTTGCCTCAGAATAAAGTTTTGGAAGAGTCAATGTTATGATATGGTGATAAATCATAACATTAATTGGGGAAAGTATTTCAGCACAGATTTAGATGTTTTTAATAGAAGAAAATTTCATATTCTGTTTAATAACTCCATATAACAATAGTGAAGATATATGCTGCCAAAATAAAACACATACATGTGTGAAAACCCTAGTGGCATAGTGGTTATGAGCTATGGCTGCTAACCAAAAGGTCAGCAGTTAGAATCTACCAGGCACTCCTTGAAAACCCTATGGGGCTGTTCTACTCTGTCCAATAGGGTCGCTATGAGTTGGATTCCACTCAATGGCAAAGAGTTTTTTTCACATGTATGTGTGTGTGTATATATATATATCCTCATATATATCCATAATATTAATATATACAAAACATACATGATTGTATATATATGCATATGTATTATATATATATATATATCTCAAAGCCCTGGTGGTGCAGTAGTTAAGAGCTTGGCTGCTAACCAAAAGGTTCACAGTTCAAATCTACCAGTTACTGCTGCCCTATAGGGCAGTTTTTTTCTGTCCTATAGGGCTGCTATGAGTCGGAACTGACTCGATGGCAACGGGTATTACTGTAATATATATATATTATAGTTCCTACCGTTTTCTAATTAGAGGTACATGAGGTATATAAAACTCAAATGAAAATAATAAAAAATGCTGATTTATTTTGTCTTTGGAAAACACTATTGTGATGGGAAAAATAATTATTTATCATATGCAAATATTATCTTTAGCTCCAGGAAATCAAGGGAATTTAAGTTGAATATACAAATATTGTAAGTGGAATAAAACAGACAAAGGACAAAGAAATGAATAAAAACAAACCAGTTACGTTGGTGGTTATGAGGTTATGTGTTGTTTTTGTTTGTATTGGAGAGATATTTTTAACTCTCTTATTCAGACTGTATACCACCACTGCATTCCTATAAAGCATAATGCGAAATCTTATACCATGTCATAGCATAATTTGTTATTGTTGGGTTGCTTGTGATAGTGGAACTTCTGGCAGGGGTTTTATTTTAGAGAAATGTTAGTATTCAATTTCATGCGCATGAACTTCATCTTAAAATGCTTCGCTCAATTTATGCTCCACTCTTTTGACCTTCAAACATAGTTTGAATATTCACCAAAAATATCTCACCGAAGGTGGATGTACTACTTCTACCCAAAGTAAAAGTAAGGTGTGTATGATGGAGTTATTTTATAAGACCCACTGTCGGTGCGTTTCTTTGTCCTTGCAAAATTTTGGCCACCAAAGTCTAGCCTATACAATGGACACCAACCAAAGAAGCCAGCTGATACTGCTTTCCTCTGGCGCAGTAGAAGAGAATGCATCTATGTCTTCAGTGTCAGTTGTCCCCATTCCTAGGTTCTCCAAATTAAAAGCTAAATAGAGGATTAATAGGCTGGGAGATTATATGTCATTTCTTCATTTAGAAGATGTTTGTGTTGAGGACAGGGCCCGTAGGAAACAATATAAAGCTACGATTTCAAACTGGGTCCTCTAAGGATATTAAAATAGGACAATCCATTTCAATGGGTTGCAGACTTCCAAAAGTATTCTAATTCTCCCAGACATAGCTTTTGTAAAATTTAAATAAAAAGCTCTAGTTCCCTTCTGTTTTTCCTGCCTAGCTCCCAAAAACTTCTAAGAGAGCAAAGCAAGAGAGGACTCCAATTATCTCCAGAACACTCGGGGAGCCTTTCTAAGGGCAAAATGCAATTTGTGCTACAGCAAAACGCCTCCAACACATGGTCTCTAAGTGAACTTTGATCATGTGCCTTCGATTTTTTTTTTGCCTATCAGAAATATTCTTTCTTCCTTTTTTCCTGCAGAGTCAACACACGATATTAAACAGCCTGTCTGCAGTATCTAATTAACAAACTGACTGCAGAAGATCACTTACAACATAAAATATTAAATCATCCTAAAAACTAATATTCTCCACACCTCATAAATTAAAATAAGCAAGAGACTGAAATAAAATAAAACCCTGATGCATATCATTCTGGGCCTTTGGCCCCCAAAGACGCTCTACTCCTTGAAGCATTTAACCGTTTCAAGGAAAAAAATGCACACACACATACATATAGATATACATATATCAAGCAATTTCAAAACACTTTCTTCCCCCAGCCTATACTTCATCATAGTAACTCTAACTTGAGACCTCAGCCTCTACTCCTCTTGATCTTAAGCTTCACAAATCATTTTAAGTTCAGATATGGAGCTCATCAGTTAAGTTTCTTTTCATTATAGTTGCAAGGCAGGCTTGGAGCTCAGTTCTGTTCCCATTGGCTCAATGGTCATCATTTATCTGCTTTGTATATTTAGGGCATTATTTAACAGAAGCAGCAATCTGTTTGAAGAATGCAAGGGCCATTTGATACTAACACAGAGAATGATTAATCAAAGAGCACTTGGTCCTAAAACATCAAGAGAGAGCTGAGGTCATTAGTGGGGCAAAATCAGGAAGCAAGGCTTGCCTAAGAAAATGAGATGGGGCAATACTTTGAGGATTTAAAAAAATAAATAAGAAGTTATGGCCGCTCATTTTCAGTTTCTACTTTAAAGGACCATTGCATTAAGAGATCTGAAGAAGTATTATTTTATTTCTAAAGCTAGAAATCATTTTTATTACAGTAAAAAATGAAACTATTTGCATCCAGCTATAGCTGAGCCCATCAGTGTCTCTAACAATAATTACTTCTTAGTACTGGAATGTTTAGATGATTTCATATTTTAAATGTGAAATATCAATGCAGAACCAGGCATTGGATATGAGATAGAGCTGGACTAATTAATTGGTACCCTAGTGAGACTTCTTTGGTGCTCCAAGGTAAGGCCTTCTCTGCCAAAGAGACAGAGGTTTAATGTAATTATCCAGACATCATTCTAAGTTAGTTCAATTTTCTACATTGTTTTGGCAGCCATACCCACCAAGCATTTAACCCATCATATATCAGGGAAAGTGTTTTACATCAGGGAAAGTGTAACTGAACACTCCTAAAAGAATAAGAAAACAACAATCATCTGAAGTTTGGGTTTTCACCAGACGTATTAGTTTCTTATTGCTTATGTGACAAATTACCAAAATTTAGCTGTTTAAAATATTAAAAATGTATTATCTTTCAGTTCTGTAGATCGGAAGTCTGAACAGATTTCATTGGGCTCAGATCAAGGTGTCAGCAGGATGCATTCTTTTCTGAATGCTCTAGGGGAAAATCCATTTTCACGTCTTTTCTAGCTTCTAGAGCCCACCTACTGTACTTGGTTCATGGTCCCCTTCCTCCATTCTCAAAGCCAGTAATGGTCAACTGAATCCTTCTCGAACTGCCATTTCTCTTGTTCTTTCTTTGAATTTCCTCTTTCACTTTCAAGGACCGCCTTGGTCATCCAGGATAATCTCCCTGTTTTAAGAAGCTGATTAGGAACCTTCATTCCATCTGATACCTTAATTTGCCATTGCTATATAACCTGCCGTAATCACAGGTTCTGGAGATTAAAATGTACACTTCTGAAAGATCATTATTTGCCTACCATCCAAAGTTTTGGATGTAAGTATTTTATTTGGAAAGTGATCCCAGGAAGCACTATGAGGGAGTGGAGAATGAGACACAGACAGAAGAAAAGCAAATAAGGTGTGTGTCTATTGTGGGAAATGTGAATCAATCTACTGGGACCCTTGAGAGAACATGTGGAGCATTGCCTCAGTGTTGTACTTACCCACCAACTTTTATTTATCCACCAACTTCTATTATATATAGCTTAATTGTCACTCGAGGGGTATTAACCCTCTCATTGCATATACCTTTCTCCGTGGAGTTAGAAAAGAAAGCTGTAAGTAGTTCTAATTTACAAATATCACAGTACCCTGTCCTAGAAGATGAGCAGCCCCTTGCTTCTAAAAAAAAAATCTAAATATTAATCTCATTAGATACTCACGCCTTACACAAGTCATATGACCATCCTTGAGCCAGTCACTGTGGATAAAGGGATAAGGTGATATGATTGGCTAGGTCTGAGTCAAGTCCCCTAAGCCCTTCCTTGTTAGTCACACTAGAGCCACATGGGGTGGGGGAAGAGCAGTTCTCCAGTGGAAAGAGGGGTACTGTGCAGGCAAAGACAATCAATGGCTACTGGAAGAATGAAAAGAGGGTTCAAAGAGGCCAAAAAACAAAACAGGCTCTGGGGGTCACAGCTGCAATAAGACCCCCTGGCATCTAGAGGAACATGGAACATGGCTACAGGAAGGAAGAAAGCAAAAACTCCTTACACATGCATTACCACACCAACGTCAGGCTGTGGACCTTCCTTGATGTATCACTTTAAGCCTGGACCCTAGAAGCACACAATGAAGGTGGTGGTGTGGAAGAGAAAACTTGAGAAAGGGCAAGAAAAAAATGAGTCATATCAAAAAGAAAGGAGAGTGCTCGCTTCGGCAGCACATGTACTAAAATTGGAACGATACAGAGAAGATTAGCATGGCCCCTGCGCAAGGATGATACGCAAATTCGTGAAGCGTTCCATATTTTTACCCTAAGAATCATGTGGGACTCTATCAAGAAGGATAACCTGCGGGTGATTGGAGTCCCAGAACAAGGAGGGGGGACAGAAAACACAGAGAAAATAGTTGAAGAACTCCTGACAGAAAACTTCCCTGACATCATGAAACACGAAAGGATATCTATCCAAGATGCTCATTGAACCCCATTTAAGATTGATCCAAAAAGAAAAACACCAAGACATATTATCATCAAACTCACCAAAACCAAAGATAAACAGAAAATTTTAAAAGCAGCCAGGGAGAAAAGAAAGGTTTCCTTCAAGGTAGAATCAATAAGAATAAGTTCAGACTACTCAGCAGAAACCATGCAGGCAAGAAGGGAATGGGACGACATATACAGAACACTGAAGGAGAAAAACTGCCAGCCAAGGATCATATATCCAGAAAAACTCTCTCTGAAATATGAAGGCGAAATTAAGATATTTACAGATAAACACAAGTTTAGAGAATTTGCAAAAACCAAACCAAAGCTACAAGAAATACTAAAGGATATTGTTTGGTCAGAGAACCAATAATATCAGATATCAGCACAACACAAGGTCACAAAACAGAACGTCCTGATATCAACTCAAACAGGGAAATCACAAAAACAAACAAATTAAGATTAATTAAAAAAAAATACACATAACAGGGAATCATGGAAGTCAAGAGGTAAAAGATCACAATAATCAAAAAGAGGGACTAAATACAGGAGGCATTGAACTGCCATATGGAGAGTGATACAAGGCGATATAGAACAATACAAGTTAAGTTTTTACTTAGAAAAATAGGGGTAAATAATAAGGTAACCACAAAAAGGTATAACAACTCTATAACTCAAGATAAAAGCCAAGAAAAACATAACGACTCAACTAACATAAAGTCAAACACTATGAAAATGAGTATCTCACAATTTACTAAGAAAAACGCCTCAGCACAAAAAAGTATGTGGAAAAATGAAATTGTCAACAACACACATAAAAAGGCATCAAAATGACAACACTAAACACTTATTTATCTATAATTACGCTGAATGTAAATGGACTAAATGCACCAATAAAGAGACAGAGAGTCACAGACTGGATAAAGAAACACGATCCATCTATATGCTGCCTACAAGAGACACACCTTAGACTTAGAGACACAAACAAACTAAAACTCAAAGGATGGAAAAAATATATCAAGCAAACAATAAGCAAAAAAGAAGAGGAGTAGCAATATTAATTTCTGACAAAATAGACTTTAGACTTAAATCCACCACAAAGGATAAAGAAGGACACTATATAATGATAAAAGGGACAATTGATCAGGAAGACATAACCATATTAAATATTTATGCACCCAATGACAGGGCTGCAAGATACATAAATCAAATTTTAACAGAATTGAAAAGTGAGATAGATACCTCCACAATTATAGTAGGTGACTTCAACACACCACTTTCGGAGAAGGACAGGACATCCAGTAAGAAGCTCAATAGAGACACGGAAGATCTAATTACAACAATCAACCAACTTGACCTCATCGACTTATACAGAACTCTCCACCCAACTGCTGCAAAATATACTTTTTTTTCTAGCGCACATGGAACATTCTCTAGAATAGGCCACATATTAGGTCATAAAACAAACCTTTGCAGAGTCCAAAACATCAAAATATTACAAAGCATCTTCTCAGACCACAAGGCAATAAAACTAGAGATCAATAACAGAAAAACTAGGGAAAAGAAATCAAATACTTGGAAACTGAACAATACCCTCCTGAAAAAAGACTGGGTTATAGGAGACAACAAGGAGGGAATAAGGAAATTCATAGAAAGCAACGAGAATGAAAATACTTCCTATCAAAACCTCTGGGACACAGCAAAAGCAGTGCTCAGAGGCCAATTTATATCGATAAATGCACACATACAAAAAGAAGAAAGAGCCAAAATCAGAGAACTGTCCCTACAACTTGAACAAATAGAAACTGAGCAACAAAAGAATCCATCAGGCACCAGAAGAAAACAAATAATAAAAATTAGAGCTGAACTAAATGAATTAGAGAACAGAAAAACAATTGAAAGAATTAACAAAGCCAAAAGCTGGTTCTTTGAAAAAATTAACAAAATTGATAAACCATTGGCTAGACTGACTAAAGAAATACAGGAAAGGAAACAAATAACCCGAATAAGAAAAGAGAAGGACCACATCACAACAGAACCAAATGAAATTAAAAGAATCATTTCAGATTATTATGAAAAATTGTACTCTAACTAATTTGAAAACCTAGAAGAAATGGATGAATTCCTGGAAAAACACTACCTACCTAAACTAACACATTCAGAAGTAGAACAACTAAATAGACCCATAACAAAAAAAGAGATTGAAACGGTAATCAAAAAACTCCCAACAAAAAAAAGCCCTGGCCTGGACGGCTTCACTGCAGAGTTCTACCAAACTTTCAGAGAAGAGTTAACACCACTACTTCTGAAGGTATTCCAAAGCATAGAAAATGACGGAATACTACCCAACTCATTCTATGAAGCCACCATCTCCCTGATAACAAAACCAGGTAAAGACATTACAAAAAAAGAAAATTATAGACCTATATCCCTCATGAACATAGATGCAAAAATCCTCAACAAAATTCTAGCCAATAGAATCCAAGAACACATCAAAAAAATAATTCACCCTGATCAAGTGGGATTTATACCAGGTATGCAAGGCTGGTTTAATATCAGAAAAACCATTAATGTAATCCATCACATAAATAAAACAAAAGACAAAAACCACATGATCTTATCAATTGATGCAGAAAAGGCATTTGACAAAGTCCAACACCCATTCATGATAAAAACTCTTACCAAAATAGGAATTGAAGGAAAATTCCTCAACATAATATTTTATGCAAAGCCAACAGCCAATATCACTCTAAATGGAGAGAACCTGAAAGCATTTCCCTTGAGAACGGGAACCAGACAAGGATGCCCTTTATCACTGCTCTTATTCAACATCGTGCTGGAAGTCCTAGCCAGGGCAATCAGGCTAGACAAAGAAATAAAAGGTATCCGGATTGACAAGGAAGAAGTAAAGTTATCACTATTTGCAGGTGACATGATTATATACACAGAAAACCCTAAGGACTCCTCCAGAAAACTACTGAAACTAATAGAAGAGTTTGGCAGAGTCTCAGGTTATAAAATAAACATACAAAAATCACTTGGATTCCTCTACATCAACAAAAAGAACACCGAAGAGGAAATAACCAAATCAATACCATTCACAGTAGCCCCCAAGAAGATAAGATACTTAGGAATAAATCTTACCAAGGATGTAAAAGACCTATACAAAGAAAACTACAAAGCTCTACTACAAGAAATTCAGAAGGACATACTTAAGTGGAAAAACATACCTTGCTCATGGATAGGAAGACTTAACATAGTAAAAATGTCTGTTCTATCAAAAGCCATCTATACATTTAACTATACATTTAACACACTTCCGATCCAAATTCCAATGTCATATTTTAAGGGGATAGAGAAACAAATCACCAATTTCATATGGAAGGGAAAGAAGCCCCGGATAAGCAAAGCACTACTTAAAAAGAAGAAGAAAGTGGGAGGCCTCACTTTACCTGATTTCAGAACCTATTATACAGCCACAGTAGTCAAAACAGCCTGGTACTGGTACAACAACAGGCACATAGACCAATGGAACAGAATTGAGAACCCAGACATAGATCCATCCACGTATGAGCAGCTGATATTTGACAAAGGACCAGTGTCAATTAATTGGGGAAAAGATAGCCTTTTTAACAAATGGTGCTGGCATAACTGGATATCCATTTGCAAAAAAATGAAACAGGACCCATACCTCACACCATGCACAAAAACTAACTCCAAGTGGATCAAAGACCTAAACATAAAGACTAAAACGATAAAGATCATGGAAGAAAAAATTGGGACAACCCTAGGAGTCCTAATACAAGGCATAAACAGAATACAAAACATTACCAAAAATGATGAAGAGAAATCCGATAACTGGGAGCTCCTAAAAATCAAACACCTATGCTCATCTAAAGACTTCACCAAAAGAGTAAAAAGACCACCTACAGACTGGGAAAGAATTTTCAGCTATGACATCTCTGACCAGCGCCTGATCTCTAAAATCTACATGATTCTGTCAAAACTCAACCACAAAAAGACAAACAACTCAATCAAAAAGTGGGCAAAGGATATGAACACACATTTCACTAAAGAAGATATTCAGGCAGCCAACACATACATGAGAAAATGCTCTCGATCATTAGCCATTAGAGAAATGCAAATTAAAACTACGATGAGATTCCATCTCACACCAGCAAGGCTGGCATTAATCAAAAAAACACAAAATAATAAATGTTGGAGAGGCTGCAGAGAGATTGGAACTCTTATACACTGCTGGTGGGAATGTAAAATGGTACAACCACTTTGGAAATCTATCTGGTGTTATCTTAAACAGTTAGAAATAGAACTACCATACAACCCAGAAATCCCACTCCTCGGAATATACCCTAGAGATACAAGAGCCTTCATACAAACAGATATATGCACACTCATGTTTATTGCAGCTCTGTTTACAATAGCAAAAAGCTGGAAGCAACCAAGGTGTCCATCAATGGATGAATGGGTAAATAAATTGTGGTATATTCACACAATGGAATACTACGCATCGATAAAGAACAGGGACGAATCTGTGAAACATTTCATAACATGGAGGAACCTGGAAGGCATTATGCTGAGCGAAATTAGTCAGAGGCAAAAGGACAAATATTGTATAAGACCACTATTATAAGATCTTGAGAAATAGTGAACCTGAGAAGAACACATACTTTTGTGGTTACGAGGAGGGGAGGGAGGGAGGGTGGGAGAGGGTTTTTTATTGATTAATCAGTAGATAAGAACTGCTTTAGGTGAAGGGAAAGACAACACTCAATACATGGAAGGTCAGCTCAATTGGACTGGACCAAAAGCAAAGAAGTTTCCGGGATAAAATGAATGCTTTAAAGGTCAGCGGAGCAAGCGCAGGGGTCTGGGGAACATGGTTTGTGGGGACTTCTAAGTCAATTGGCAATACAATTCTATTATGAAATCATTCTGCATCCCACTTTGAAATGTGGCGTCTGGGGTCTTAAATGCTAACAAGCAGCCATCTAAGATGCATCAATTGGTCTCAACCCACCTGGAGCAAAGGAAAATGAAGAACACCAAGGCCACACGACAACTTAGAGCCCAAGAGACAGAAAGGGCCACATGAACCAGAGACCTACATCATCCTGAGACCAGAAGAACTAGTTGGTGCCCGGCCACAATCGATGACTGCCCTGACAGGGAGCACAACTGAGAACCCCTGAGGGAGCAGGAGATCAGTGGGATGCAGACCCCAAATTCTCATAAAAAGACCATACTTAACGGTCTGACTGCGACTAGAGGAATCCCGGCGGCCATGGTCCCCAGACCTTCTGTTGGCACAGGACAGGAACCATCCCCGAAGACAACTCATCAGACATGAAAGGGACTGGTCAGCGGGTGGGAGAGAGACGCTGATGAAGAGTGAGCTAATTATATCAGGTGGACACTTGAGATTGTGTTGGCAACTCTTGTCTGGAGGGGGGATGGGAGGATAGAGAGAGAGGGAAGCTGGCAAAATTGTCACGAAAGGAGAGACTGAAAGGGCTGACTCAAGAAGGGGAGAGCAAGTGGGAGTAGGGAGTGAGATGTATGTAAACTTATATGTGACAGACTGATTGGATTTGTAAACGTTCACTTGAAGCTTAATAAAAGTTAATAAAAAAAAAAAGAAAGGAGAGACACAAACAAAAAAGAAACACATTAGAACATGAGTAGATAAGGTAATAAAGAGAAGAATAAGCATTGGAAAGTTAGGGCAAGATGGGTAGAAACAAGTTATTAAAAAAAAAAAAGCAGGATTAGGGCACAAAATTAGTAGGACCTGGTGGAATAATTCTAACAAATTCCAAAAAAAAAAAAAACAGGGATAAATCAGGCATTCTGGTAAGCGCCATTTTACTGGACACTTATTTACTAGGCCTTGTATATAAATTGTCTATCTATAATACCCTGGTGATATTGTGGTTAAGAGTTTGGCTGCTAACCAAAAGGTTGGCAGTTTGAATCCACCAGCTGCTTCTTGGAAACCCTATGGGGCAGTTCTACTCTGTCCCATAGGGTCACTATGAGTTGGAAATGACTTGCTGGCAAAGGGTTTGGTTTATCTGTCTAACTTGGACCTTCTAGTGCTAGGACTAGGGGTTGTCTCTGAATGGTAATGCATCTAAAAAAAATTCCAATCTGACTCCTTTGTGTTTTGAAAAATGTCTTTTATTTTACTTTGAAGAGGTTGCAAAGGGGCATTTTAGCATATAACACATTGACAAGCTTCCTAAAAATTCTCTTTACTCTTCCCTCTCCCCAAAGCTCTACACTCCGTGCAGTTACCTCAATCTGTCTTTGGTATCCCTCCCTCCAACTTCCAGCCCCTACCAGCCCTCTGTTTCAGTCTTTCGCTTCTTTTCCTGCCTATTGGATTTTTTCTTTTCCTCTACATGTAGCTCCTTGCCCTTTCTCTACTCAATGAAGCCAGGCGCTGAAATGCATAGAGCATCCTCTAAGGCAGACCGAAAGGGGCAGAGGCTCTGAGTACTTATACTTTAGTATTCTTGGCCCTGCTTCCAATACTTCATCTTGTTTAATCCCAATAACAGATTTAGGAGGTAGGCAAATTATGACCACTCGATAGATGGGACAACTGAGGTTTAAACTCAGATCTATCTGATTCCAAAGTCCATGCTCTTAAATACCACACTACTCTATCTGTCAGTGGTTCTCAGACTTTGGCATGATTTAAAAGTCACCTAGGGATATGGGTTAAGCATGAAGATTCCAAGGCCCTACCCCAGAGATTCGAATTTAACTGGTCTGCCTGGGGCTCAGGAATCTGCCTAACAAGCGCTCAAGTGGCTCTAGTGCAGGTGATTCTAATATAGGTCAGACCCAGAACACACTTCAAGAAACACTGCTAATAAAGCCTTCGCTTGGGGTGATCATGTGGAATTGATATAAGATTAAGCCATTGTATGCATAGCATTGGTTTACATTTTTAAACACAGCCCGTGTCACTTCCCACAGATGTATAGATTGTACGTATTTCAATCCTGTATAACCATTTGTGGTCTCTATTGGTTTTGTGTATCATGCACTAATAGACACAATATTCTTAATATTTAAAACAATTCACAAAATAAGAAAAAAATCTGTCTCTTTGATATGGTTCAGAAATAATACACAGACATACTCCATGGTGCTTAAGGCTTAGAAACAATTATAAAAAGCCATTGTGAACTCTAACAATGACTGTAATTAAGAAGAGCACTTCTTCTCTAGTGGCAATTTTTTTTTGTGGGGGGGAAGAAAACGCTGAAAGTTCAGCTAAATCACAACCCTCAGACGTTAAGAGCTCTGAAGGGCTTTTGTTTCTAGGTTGATATTCATACTGGGAAATTTTTATTCTTTTGAAGCTAGGGTGTAGTTGTCTCTCACAGAAGCATAGACAGTGATTTTTTTTTTTTTAGAATGGGCCCAAAGTACCTAGGGGCTAGAAAAGACTCTGAAAGCTGGAGGTAGAGAGAGCTAGAGTGATGAGGGCATCTAAAGGAAAACATTTCCTATTTCACAACTTTGTCTTCATTCAGTCTTTTCTGGGCTTTGGGTGGGGAAAACCCAGGACTGCTCACAGGGCTGCCTTCCCCCACACCGGCTAGCAGTCCTGGTGGGGGCTCAGGTCCTTTTTGATTTCACACCAATCTTCACACTTTACTGAGTGTTCCCACAAAATGGTGGTGGTAGCAGAGTGGTGTGTGTAGAGACTTTGGAGCCAGGCCAGTGTGGGTTTGAATCCTGGCTCTTACCAAACGGGGAAACTTGAGGAAGCTTCGGTCCCTCCCCTGTAAAAGGGAGATGATAACTCATAGGATTTCTGCAAAAACTAAATATACGTAAAGTCCTTAATGGGTATCTAAAATATAGAAAATAGCCTTATGAATTTAGCTATGATAAGGTATTTTATAACTTACACTAAAATTTGTCGTATACCATTAAATGGAACATGTGTGCACTTGTGCACATTTCACTCAACACATATGAATAGAACACCCATCCTGGCCCCATCCCGGGCTCAACAGCGAGTTCATCAGACTGCCCTGCCCTGGGGAACTTACGCTCTAGGGAGGAAAATAGGCATTAATCAAATGCTAGGTACATTTTGATAAGGTATTATTGGACCCATTTGATAAGGAAATAGAAACTCAAAAGAATTAGGAAACTTGGCAATGATCCAAGACCTGTATGCAACAAATTAGAAAGAGGAATGAAACTGTGCCTTCTTCCAACATCCATATTCCCTTCACCACCGTGTGGTATCAGCAAGAGAGGGTTGATTTCCCATCCCTTTTTAACCACCTTTCCCTTCTCCACCACCACCAAAAGGCCTGATTGTGTTCCTCATACAATGCCTAGTGGGTAAACAATTTCTGATTGACTGGATGCATGGATGATTATGATTTGTTTGTTGTTGTTTTTAAGTGCCCTCAAGTCAGTTCTGACTCACAGCAACTGTATGTACAACAAAACAAAACACTGCCCAGTCCTGCACTGTCCTCACAAATTTGTTCAATGTTTGGGAAGTGTAGGGGCAAGGAGAGACCTTTAATTTATGTGTTTTTGTTTGTTTTGCTCAAACCTAAAATTAAAAACAAAAATCAGAGACTGGGGAAGAACAAAGGTCTTAAAACATGTATCAGGTATTTCAAACCCACCAGAAGCTCTGTGGGAGGAAGGTGTGGCAGTTTGCTTCCGTAAAGATTTACAGCCTTGGAAACCCTATGGGGCATCTCTACTCTGTCCTGTAGGGGCACTATGAGTTGGAACCGATTCCAATGGCAATGGGTTTGGTTTTGGTTTTATATTATGCAAACATGCCCGAATGTCATACAATAAATAGGAACAAGCTTTGATCTATATCATGGCTCATGGCTAAATTTGGTGGGAGAAAGAACACAGCATTGCTACGCCAATGAAATAAAGCATTCTTTTTATTGTTTAACTTTCTTAATTTAAGTCTTATAGTTGTTTCTGAAAAGTGGATAATGTTTACATATGTAAACAATATCAGAGGAAAAGATTTAAATATTCACAATAAATATGTACATAGAAAGAAACAAAAATAATTAAAAGATTATTGACTATGCTATTGGTTTCAACTTTCTTCTGCATCTCATCTTCTCCAAGGAAGTTGAGGGTTCATTCTCTCTTTGTGCTCCTGTCTACTCTCTAGTGATAACATAGAAACCAGAAGTAGAGCAGTAAAAATGAGGTGAGAAGAGAATAGGGAGGAAGAGCAGACCCTGGGAGAATGAAGTCTCTAGACCAAAAAAGGTGATTCAATAGTAGAATTCTTCCTTCCAAGTGGGAGACCTGGGTTCAATTCCCAGCCAATGGGTCTCATGTACAACAACTACCCATCGTTAGCAGAGGCATGTGTTTTGCTATGATGCTGAACAAGTTTCAGTGGAGCTTCCAGACTAAGACAGACCAGGAAGAAAGGTCTAGTGATTCTAATTCTGAAAATCAGCCCATGAAACCTCCATGAATCACAATGGTCTGATCCCCAAACAATGATGGGGATGGCGCAGGACTGGGCAACGTTTCCCTCCATTGTTCGTGGGGCCTCCATGAATCGGGGGGTCTACTCAATGCCAGCTAACAAAAACAAGAGACCAAAAGGGTATAATTAAAAATACGACCATTTATATGGTCTTCTAAGGCTTTTCTGTTTTGCTTTGTTTTTCTGCATTCAACCGAAACAGAGAATTATAAAGAATTTAGCAAAAAAGAATAAGAATATAATATCCAGATCTAAGATTATTTAAAAGTAGGCTAGTACCTGCATGAACAACTGTCCCCTTTGCCATGAGACCAGAAGAACTGGACGGTGCCCAGCTCTCATTACTGAATATTTCAGTCAAATATCCTACAGAAGAATCCTGATCAAAAGGGGAAAAATGTAGAACAGAATTTAAAATTCTCATGGAATCCAGACTTTACAGAGCCACGGAGGCTGAATGAACCCCTGAAACTATTGCCCTGAGATAATCTTTAAACCTTAAAGAAAAATGTCCCCTAAAGTCTTCTTTACAGTTTAGCTTAACTAGTAAAGAATGATTGCCTTGAGCACTGTGCTCTTTTAAGATCTATCTATATGGGATCAAACTGATAACAGCAACTAGAAAGATTAGATAGGAAACTTAGGGGGCAGTAAGTTTATGTTAATGGGGAAAGAATAACTCAGAAAAAAAAGGGTAAGAATGGTTGCAGAACTTGAGAATGTAATTAATGTCACTGAATTGAACATTAGAAATTATTGAACTGGTGTGTGTTCTGCTGTGTATATTCTCAACAACAAACATAAAAGATTTTATATATATATACATATATAGCCCTGGTGGCACAGGGATTAAACTATATTTTAATGCAAATAATGTGCACGTTCTGGGTTTGTTTGCTGGCTGCACCCTCCCCCATGGAACATTTTCGTAAGTGCACTACGCTAATTTTTTACAGCAACATGTGGAAGAGGATTGGCACGGCAGCACTTGTAAGGGTGCCTTGTGGGACAGGGAGGGCAGGGCGGCCAGCAAACAAATGGAGAAAGCACATGTTATTTGCGTAAAAATATGGTGAGTATGTACATACACATATATATATATATGCACACACACACATATACACTAGTAACAGAACCAATAGCTCTTACCGGGAAAATGGATGAAGGTCAGCTGGGCCCATGGGGAGATGCACTAATTCTGTCAAGCCACTGGGACAGAGCTAATTAACTTAATGTCCACCCAAAGGGCCTTTGGTTTACCAGAGCTTTATCAGGCCCACCCTCAGCTTTATTTCCCAGACGCATGACAAACACCACCTGATTAGTTACAGTAAGTATTTTTTTCTTTTTATGTAGATTTTTCTACTTACGTAATAAATTCATTTTTTCTAATGTTGAGATCTCAATAGTCTTGATCACAACTGGATTGCAGTCCTACTCTGCTTTCTTTTCCTTAGAGAAGAGGTTCTTAACCTGGGCTCTGTGGATTGGCCCAAAGGCTTCTTTCTGGGAGCATCTACAGTTGCATGTGCACTTAGCTGTAGATGTATTTTTACCTGATAAAAGTGTCCACTAATTTCATCACATTCTCAAAGACAGCTAAGAACAAAATAAGGTTGAAATACACAGGCTTCCCAGTCTCTAATTCCTATCTATCACCTGTAAACCCACTATCTTGATCCTTAACCCCTGCCCTTGTTTGGCATCATCTTTAGTTCTTCTAGGTCAAAACAGGTCTTTTCTGAATTCTTCGTCACCACCATTCAGAAATATACACCAATTGCATGTGGAAAGGTCTGCAGAGTCTTCCAAGCCTTAGACAACTACTAATTAAAGTGCTTGGATCTTGGGTTATTTTTCCATTCCTGAGCAAGGCGCTTACGCCATACGTTTTTTTTTTTTTTTAATCAGGATTAAAACTACAGGTTTGAGTCCAACCTAGCCGCATGAGTTGGTATAAAACTTGTGTTGAAGTCAAATGTTCTCTGCAATACATTTTTCATGAGCCTTACTTTAAAAGGAATACGAAGGCAGTGGGGTCCTTCACTTTTTCCGTAAAGCCTCTATGAGCCTCACGATTGCCTGCCATCACTGAGAAACTCAAAATCCCCACTCCTTCACTGGGGTGTAGGGGGAACTCCCCTGAGAATTTCCCTAGTCTTCCTCCAGGTGTCAGTACAGGCCTACGCATCTTCCCTCCCTCCCAGCCCCTTTCCTGTCCATTCATAAAGTGGAGGGTGATTTGTGTGTGATCTGCCTCACTGTGAATTGTAGAGGGAAACGGCCATCTTTGCTTGTCTCTGTACTAGATTTGTTTTTCTAATTTCTTTTTACTTGAAGGTTTACCAGCTGCTTTATTACCAGAGCGAGGCTTCCTTGCAGTCTCTTTTCTTTTTCCTCTCCCCCTCTGCTCCCCTCCTTTTTGTTCCTAGAGACAATCAGTGTCTCTGGTCCCAGCTGCCACTGCTGATTTTTCATTACAGTTTAATTTAAAACTGGGATTGGAATGGAAATGTCTTTTTGCCATTTGGGGTTTGCAAGGCCTGTGGTTTTATTGCCAAAGGCACAAATGTTAGTTACTACTGTTTTTCCAGAATTTGTTGGGGAGAGTAAGGGGGTGTTTGAGGGTGGGAGGGAAGAAAGACAGGGTGACCAGACAGAAGTGGGAGGGAAAGTAGAGGGGAAAATCCCTCTCAGAAGGCAACATTATTCTGCATATTGTTTTGTTTGATGTTTTGAAGAACACGAATTGGGTTGGGAAGAGGAGAAGAAAATAGTGTAGCATCTCTCAAAATGTATGCCTATAAAAAACAGGTCAAATATTTGTCAACACTGAGGGAGGGACGATCATACACACACAGTGGGATTGGTCCCTCTTTGGAAAAGATTTTTTTTTTTTTTTTTTCAAGTAATAGAAACATCTCCAGCTATTCAGATTGCCATAGCTTTACATGTGAGCGTCCAAGGAAGGACTAGACCGAATCAAACCTCGGAGGAAACAAACTGTTTAAACATTTATACATTCTCACCAAAAAGGAGACATTGGGCATCTTTCTCTGATAGCTTCTGTTTTCTCTCTCCTTTTATACTCTTGGGCTCAAATCCTAGGGTTTATTTACGATCCTCCCTCCAACTATGAAATCCAGTCCAGCTATGCAATTAATGTTTCCTATAATCTCTTAGAAAGCTCTTCGTGACCTACTGTTTTGATAAGTTTAAGACCAAACAATCCCCTAAAATTGATTACGTTTTTACTATCTTTGAAAAATTAAGAAGGAAGGACATTCTTCTCTCAAAGTAAGCCTGAAACAGGAGGTGGAGAGAAGCTGAAGAGTTTGCATGCCTTGATTTAAATATTTAGCACTGACAGTGGAAGCAGTTGTTTCCGGTTTTGGGGAAATCTATAGAAGCCAGGATGTCTTATCTGTCATGCTAAAAACAATTACTGTCTCCTCTCCCAGCAAGAATCCTTTTCTTCCGGGATATACCAGTTTCGGATGTCAAACTGAAGGCTCCATTATCTCTACAGATCACGCTGACTCCTCACACACTGAACATTTCAACCTTCTCTCCAACTGGCCTCAGGCGGCTGTGGGATCTGCAAACCTGTCTGGGGTAGACACATCTCCCTGTCAGGGAGCAGCTCAGAGACACGGGGCACATTGCTCCACTCGCTCTCCTTACGTGTAAAAAAACTTGCTCTTGGTTTATCAGGGCATTTCATCCCAAGCATACATTTTTTTGTGGCCTGACATTTCAGTTAAGTTCCCTTTCCTGATTCACCCCATCCGTGCCTCTCCCACTTGCTGGTGTTTTCTGTTTCCCAGTTGGAAGGAGGAGGTAAGTGACTTGAGCACCCACAACAGTATTCCACAGACAAATTTCCAAGATTGTTGTGGTTGTCTTTGAAATTCACACTGACATTCTAGCAGTCAGAGTTTCCTCACAGAAGCTATTTCATTGAGAGAAATGGTGATATTTCTCATCTGCAGTTCAGAGTTCATGACAAACAAAGGAGGAAAGTAAACAATAACAATGGAAACCATTTTAACCCCAACAGCTGCCCTTTCCCCACTCCAACAACAACAGCAGCAACATAAACTTTTTTCCCTACGCTGTGTCTAATGTGGTTAACTCTAACATATCCACAGCTATCATGCCAGGAAACGTGTGTGTTGTTGAATTGCCCATGCAATTCTGAAATACGTGCAGAGGAAACGCCTTCACCGACTGCTGAATGAGATTTGAAACTTCAAAAAGCTGATTGACATTTGAGAAGAGGAGTTGTTTTTGCATACGTGCGTGATTTTCCTGGATGAAGAAAATTTCTCCTATCATCTTTGGTAGGTCATCCCTCTTCTATAAGACGAACTTAAATACTAAGCCTTAGGCTCTAACGGCTGGTCTGCTTGTGCTGTGCGGGATCAGTGTTTTCCTGCTCTGGGATACCACACGTTGTGGTCAGCTCCCGCAAAGCAGACATCGTTGCCACGTTTTCTTTCTGTGTTTACTGAAGTGTATGTAGGGAACTATGGACAGAGCATTAGTTGTCTTGTTTGACAGGAAAATGGGCTTTTGGTCTTGTTTTGTGCTTGCAGGAATCTCCTCAGAAATCTCTTAGAAAATCTCATAAACCTAGGTTAGCGGCCACATATGGGATCCATTACCTCCTCATTTCTGCTTGTTCTTAGCAAATTTTTGTCTGGTGACAACACATGAACTTTGAGGTGTTTTTGTTTTGCTTCACACTATGGAGAACTCTGTTGACTTGCTTTAGTTTTGAGAAAATATTTAGCCAAAAGCATACTGTGGTTGGAGTGAAACAACAAATTGCAAGTAAAACTCAGTGGAACATTTGGTTTGCAAGGAAACGTGGGGACATTTTTCTTTGAATGCCAGGGGGATTCCAGAGTTGCTCATGTTCTGGGAAAATTTTTCCTTCCTTGACGAAACTGAGCAAGAAAACTAGGCTCTTTCTCTATGTCCCTCCCTGTCTCACCGTGTAACTTTGGGAGGGTGGACTGGTCTAAACTTTGGTTTCCTAAATATAGAACAAAACAGCAATTTACCCTTTTGCAAGACATGCCAATACCCTCAGATTAAAAGGTGCTAAATTATTACATCATACCAATATTCGGACCTAGACTTACCTCTGTATGTCAAAAAAAAAAAAAAAAAAACAGATTGGAGGATGTTAACTCAAAGAGGGAAGACAGGCTGGAAATTTTAGAAGAAAATTAGCTTTTCTTTTTCTTTTTTTTTTAAGTAATTAATAAACTAAACACAACAATCAGTGCTTTCACCCACAGCCAGCATCAGGGGACTTCAAACATTGCCTTTGAAGTGGACCCCCAGTAGGAAGGACCCCACTGTTCAGCTCCTTTATAGTGGTAATATACTGTCTGGAAAAAAACAGATGCCAAGAAATTGCACAGATTGTATCTCTGAGCATCTGAAATCCTAAAACTTCAGGGGGCCAATGAAGGTCCCAGCCTTTTGAGTTTTTTTCCTAAGTTAAAAAAAATAAAAGGGGGCCTAAAGTATTAAATTGGAATAGGCACTTCATTTCTTTCCTTCATTTCTCCCTTCACCTCAGGAGACCTACGTTAAATTCCACTTAGATCACAGCTAGACATGGATTTGATGGTCTCAAACCACCTTTTAACTGCACATTCATCCCATAAATAGAAGATGAATAAAGACGTCAAACTTCGTCCATATAATATTCTGACACACAGGGCTCTGTCTGTGAAAGAGGAACCCAGATGAAGGTGGGCTACAATGGATTCTACAGAAAGGAGAGTGTCAAGATACCACAGTGAACTTACACACATAAACAAGAACAGTGTGGTACACAGCAAGAGCTAACAGGACTTCAGCTGTCAAGGTTGCTCTGAATGGACATTTGCAGGAGGAGAGCTATTGGGCTGGTATAGTATGAGTACCATGTGGGCTACTTTCCTAAAGCCATTCTCGTCAAACGTGGTGCTTAAACAGCTTTTTCTAGTGCAAACAAAGTAAGACCTGTGCTTAAAGTAAGGCATCTTGAGAACAGATTCAGCTCTTTATGTTAAGAGTAAAAACGCATTGTAACTGATTTGGGGATTACATGATTAAGATTTATTCCTTTATCTGTGTCCTAAATAGGCAAAGAACCCGGCAAAGAACCCAATGTAACAACCAGAAAGCAAGGGATACACTGCCAAATATTGATAATTCCTTCTCTGGAATACTTGGGGCTATTTTTAGTTTGTTAATGTAAAAAGCCAGTGAGATGAAAAGTGAAGTGCTCCGTTTCCAGAAGAAAAACCAGTCGAATCTTCATTAATAATTCCTTGTTGAATGCTCCGTGGGCCTTTATCTGACAGCCTGACAAGCTGAACTAAACAACAGAGACTATAGGAATGTAAAAAGATGTAATCCTAACACCAAACCTTCTGAAGATTTGGCTGTCATTTTACATTAAAGGCAAGGAGGTAAAAACCTCCATTGAAACAGAAAGAGCTTGCAGCGTGATTATAGTGCTAGAATTTAGTAGGGGAAGAAAAAAGCTTGTATCAGAGTTAGCAAATGGTGGTATTAAAGGGTATTAAACAACTGAGGTTGCTTGTCAAGTCTGGCTTAGGATTTTTGAAAGCAAAAGATATCATGCAGGTATGATGAGATACAATTTAGGGATTCCTAGGCTTGGTGACAAATCTTTGTTATCAATAAAGACTTACTATGTAACGAGACTTACTATGAATAAGGAAGATGGAAGAAAACGGATTCCTTTGAATTATGGTGTTGGCAAAGAATATTGAATATACCATGGACTGCTAGAAGAATGAACAAATCTACCCTGGAAGTACAGCCAGAATGCTCCTTAAAAGTGAGGATGGCTAGACTTCATCTCAAGTACTTTGGATGTGTAATCAGAAGGACAAGTCCCTGGAGAAGGAACACGCTTGGTAAAGTAGGGAGTCATCAGAAAAGAGGAATATCCTCAATGAGATGGACTGATACAGAGGCTGCAACAATGGGCTCAAATATAGCAAAGTTTGAGAGGATGGTGCAGGACTGGGTAGTGTTTCATTCTGTTGTACATAGGGTTGCTATGAGTTGGAACTGACTAAACCCAAACCCACTGCCTTTGAGTCGATTCTGACTCATAGCGACCCTATAGGACAAAGTAGAACTGCCCCATAGAGTTTCCAAGGAGCGCCTGGTGGATTTGAACTGCTGACCTTTTGGTCAGCAGCAGTAGCTCTTAACCACTATGCCACCAGGGTTTCTGCACCTAACAACAACTACAATGTAACAGGTGTTGGGCTAAAAACTGTACAAAAACTGATCAGAGATATAGTCATTGCTTATGTTTCTATATCAGTTTGCACTCTCCAACATCTTTTCACATTGAATTTTCATGACAATGACACGAAGCAGTCAAAATAGACATTAGTGCCCTTTCTACAAGTGCAGTGTGGTGAAATGGATTGTTTTTTAATGGCCTTTCCTGCCATGGTCTTGTGACTCCCACCAAAAGATTTGGTGGGGTTATGCAAATGAGATGGTTGTGGCCCACCAAGGGGTTTGGGCAGCTTACTAATAATGCAGATAAGATGCATGGCACCCTCATGGGGGTGGGATCATGCAAATAAAGTGTATGGGACCTTAACAAGGGGATTGGTCAGTTTCGTTACCTTAAAAAAAAAAAATTTTTTTGTTTTTAAAGTAAGTTTCATTACCTTACTAGGCTTAAAATGAGCCATCCCAGAGGCAGACGGGGAGACCTCACTACTACTAAGAATAAGAGACAGGAACGGAACCTGTCCTCTGGACCCGGGGTCCCTGCATTGAAGACCTCCTAGACCTGTAGATAGAGAGCTGTAACACCGGAGGTGGCAAGAGACAGCAAGAAGTGGCAGCAAGCATGGCAGAGAACTGGCAACAGCAGCATCAGGAGACTAGCAGGAGATGGTGGGCTTCCTGGCCCAGAGTGAGAGAGTTAAGCACCTTCGGGAAGGAGGCTTTCTGGTGGAATAGGGTGCCTCTGGGCACTTGTTGGCCGAGTTACTCTTGCCCACCCACGGAGCAAGAGTGCTGAGCACCTTCCAGCCAAGTCTTACTGGTGGAGTGGGGTGTCCCTTGGGACTTACCGTCAGAGCTAAAGAGCTTTATAACACTTGCTGCACCAGAGCAGAGGCCAGGCTGAGGGGCTAAGGGGCCAAGGGACTGAGGGGCCGAGAGAGGCCTGCCTGGGGCATGGCTGAGAAGAAGCTGTCCTGAACAAAGAACTCTATCCCGAGTTGTTCCTGATCCTAACTTGTAACCTGTTACTTCCCTAATAAACCCCATAACTGTGAGTATGGTCTATGAGTTAGTTCTGTGTGGTCAATGCAATGAATTATTGAGCCCAGGAGAGAAGTACAGAGTGCTGTGGGAGGGACGGCTGGTGTCAGAGCTGGTAAAAAGGTTGGAGGGTGGAGGTATATTTGATCTCCGTATCATAGTAGTCAGCTTTGGCCTGTTGATCTTCACTCTCTTTTCCCTTTGTGAAATTAGAGGAAGTCAGATGCTGCCATCACACAATTTCAACATGCAGAAATCATCATTGAGAATCAGTGAAGGATTTGTCCAAGATTATTTAACTGGTAGATATCTGGCTTGAATCTAGATCCAGGTCTTCTGCCTTTATACCTATGCTCTCAATATATTTGCAAATAAAAACAAGTACAAGTAGCAAAAACTTGGAGAACCGAATGTCCATCAAAGGCCAACATTTGCAGGAAAGAGCTGGAGTTAGGAGGCTCTTTGAAGTCAGCAAAGTCAAAGTGCAAGAAACTATGGGAACACATTTACATTGTTCTTCTAAGTTGAAGGTCATCTTGACTCTAAGGTGAAGGTCATCTTGCCCAAAACTTAAGCAAAATCATGGTAGAAACGGTCCGTTATAGTGGTACTTTTCCAAGATCACACGATAATAATAATATGATAAAATAATATAGCTCACACTTATGAAGTGCTTACTTTGTGTCAGTCTGTATTTTAAGTCCTTTACATTGATTGCTTCATTTACTCCCTATGAGGTAGGTTTTAATATTAAAACCAAACCAAACCCATTGGCATCGAGTTGATTCCAACTCATAGTGACCCTATAGAAAAAAGTAGAACTGCCCCACTGGGTTTCCAAGGAGCAGCTGGTGGATTTGAACTGCTGACCTTTTGGTTAGCAGCCAAGGTCTTAACTACTGCACCATCGAGGCTCCAGGTTTCAATACTATCCCCATTTTGTATTAGGGGGCCCATGACTTTATCTGCTAGAATTCTTAATCAGGAGCAAAAATGGTAAAAATCATTATAGAAGTCTATTTGGGCCAACCTTTGAAGTAGCTCACATACCTCAACCTACAGCCTTATGTGTGTGTGTGTGTGAGTGTGTGTGTAGGTGGGGGTACTGGGGACCAGGGAGCCATCTCCTTCGCCTCATTCTCTCCCTTACTTTATCATTATTTCCTGAGCACACCCTGTCATGTGCCCCCTTTGTTAATAACCTGCCAGTGCTCTCAGAGCAAAGGTTGGCCTGCAGCTTTCTCCCCTTCCTGCCGCCTGTCAGGAGAGGAAATCACAACTTGCAGAGAGACCTGACACAGGGGGAACTGGATAGCACCAAAAGGTCAAGGGTAAGAATGCAGGGAACAGTGAGAAATCCCAGATAGTGTCCAGCCAGTGCTTGGCAGGAAAGGCTCCTTCACATGTGCTTCTCCTGTTTGCTATCTTTGGTTCCTGCAGGAAAGAAAACCACAGCAGATTTTGCTGTAACCGCGGTGTGCACGCAGCTGCCCAAGCTGCTAGAGAACAATTGAGAGCTTTAGGAGAGGCACAGTCCTAGAGTCTGGGTTTGCCAATCTCCTGGACACACACACACAAAAAAATAGGCCAGGAAAATTAACTGAAATTGTGTGTGGTATTGGTAAAACAATGCCAATTTATATTTAATTCACTACCAGGTCCTATTGTTCTAATAACGTAAGTGGTAAATCACATTGTGGGCGTAACAATGGCATCCAGCAAAAACACTTTATGAAAAGAGCCCATTATGAAACCACCCTGTAAATTCATCATCCAGACTTCCTTCAGTGCATCTCATTCCAGACTGGGCTGCTGACACCATTATATATGGGGTGTGTGGCCTGCCCACCACCTCCTTCTCTATCCATCTTGGCTGCTTCTGCTGTGCCATGAGGACTTGACCTCTGATGAGAACACACCTTCCCAAGAGAAGTAAGTGTGTCCTGATGTCAATCTCCTCTCAGCCAGGTTTGCTCAGGGGTAAGGTCTCCCAAGTTATAAAAGAATGACCAGATGCAGGCAACAAAATGCCAAACCAGGAGGTCACAGGTTAATGGTTTGGGCATTGATTGTCTTGCCATTGATGCTTCTAATTCCCATTGTTGCTGTTGTTAGGGGCCATCGAGTCAGTTCTTACTCACATCGACCCTATGTACAACAGAATAAAACACTGCCCAGTCCTGTGCCATCCTCACAGTTGTTGCTGAGTTTGAGCCCATTGTTGCAGCCACTGTGCCAATCCATCTCATGAAGGGTCTTCCTCTTTTTCGCTGGACTTCTACTTTACCAAACACAATGTTTCTCTCCAAGGTCTACTCTCTCCTGATAACATGTCCAAGGTATGTGAGGTGAAATCTTGCCATTTTTGCTTCTGAGGAGCATTCTGGCTATATTTCTTCCAAGACAGATTTGTTCATTCTTCTGGCAGTCCATTCAATATTCTTTGCCAACACCATAATTCAAAGACATCAGCTTTTCAGTCTTCCTTATTCATTGTCCAGCATTCACATGCATATGATGAGGCACTGAAAATACCATGGCTTGGGTCAGGAGCATGTTAGTCCTCAAAGTGACATCTTTGCTTTTTAATACTTTAAAGAGGTCTTTTGCAGCAGATTTGCCTAATGAAATGCATCTTTTGATTTCTTGACTGTTGCTTCCATGGATGTTGATTGTGGATCCAGGTAAAATGAAATCCTTGGCAACTTCAATCTTTTCGCTGTTTATCATGCTGTTGCTTATTGGTTCAGTTGTGAGGATTTCTTACCTCAACATAAAGACCTTCATCAGTAAGTGCTTCAAGTTCTCTTTGCTTTCAGCAAGCAAGGTTGTGTCATCTGCATATGGGAGGTTGTTAATGAGTCTTTCTCCAATCCTGATGCCACGTTCTTCCTCATATAGTCCAGCTTCTCAGATTATTTTTTCGGCATACAGATTAAACAAGTATGGTGAAAGGATGCAACCCTTCTGTACACTTTGCCTGATTTTAAACCACACAGTATCCCCACAGTATGCCCTTGTTTTGTTTGAACAACTGCCTCTCGGTCTATGTACAGGTTCCACATAACCACAATCAAGTGTTCTGGAATTCCCATTCTTTGTGATGTTAACTTCCATTAAGAATTATGGAGGAGAGGAGAAGTCACGCTTATTATCTGTGTCGTATTCTCTTACTGGCAGTGAATATTGCTACCTATTAATGAAGCTTCATGTTTCCAAGCATGTAATGGTAAAGATCATCTAATTTTAAACCTAGAATGTGCTTTGACGATCATTTTGTCCAACTCTCTCGCTTTAAAGGAGAGGAAACAGGTCCTGCGAGGCTAATCACTTACTTGAGGAAGGTCGTTTAGTAGCAGAGGGCTACACCCATAGTTTCTTAATCCCATTCCACCTATGCCACACTGACAAATTAAAAAGTATTAAACAGCTTCTAACACCTCAGGAGCCAGAGTGTAATGTTAAATCTGCACTGCCTTGAGAGTGTATGGAATCTGAGTCAATCAGTGTCCAAAGGCTATGGGCAGACTTTCTTTCAAAAATGCAAATTGCTATCTACCAAATAAAATGAGTGTAAGTTTGAGGAAGTTAGTTCAGCTGGAGCTAATAGGCAGTAGAGTTAATTAGTCCAAGGGCATGGGTCCAATTTCCACAAGGGCCAATTAGCTTCACACAATGGAAAAAAACACTGTTTCCTAGACTTCGACCGTACCCCAAACTCAGCCAGGCAGGTCCCAGGGGAAACCAGGGGAGGGAGTGAAGATGACACAGCACAAATCCCCCTCCCCTGCTGGAAAAACAACTCAAGGCATTTCTCAGTGGAATCACCTTGCTCCATCCAGGGCAGATGTTTTGTTAAAATGTTGTTAGGGTTGAAATATGGGGCTTCCTTGGTGCTAGTTTTCACATTCATTCTCTTTACATCTTTGTGAAGTGGTAGCAACAGGGATTTTTATTCCAGTTGTGCATTTTAGGAATTAAGACCCTAAGCCCATTGCCATTGAGTCAATCCCAACTTACAGTGACCCTATACAGCAGGGTAGAACTGCCTCATAGGGTTTCCAAGGCTGTGGTGCAGTGGTTAAATGCTTGGCTGCTAGCTGCTCTGCTGGAGAAAGATGTGGCAGTGTGCTTGCATAAAGATTACAGCCTTGGAAAACCTATGGGGCAGTTCTAATCTGTCCTATAGGGTTGGTATTGGTTGGAAATGACTTGATGGCCAACAGGTGTGTGTGGTGTATGTAATCTTTGTAGAAGCTGGCTGCCACATTTTTCTCTCACGGAGTGGGCTGGTGGGTTCAATTTACCGACCTTTCAATAAATGGTTGAGCCCTTAACCACCATGCTACCAGGGCTCAACTAAGACCCAGAGAGGTAAGGTTACCTTTTTAAAACCAAGATCAGTGTTATGGATTAAATGGTTCCCCCAAAAGATATGAACCCCTGATACCTGTGAATATAACCTTGTTTGGAAATAGATGCTGTCTTAGTTATCCACTGTTGCTAAAACAGAAATACCACAAGTGGATGGCTTTAACAAACAGAAATTTATTTTCTCATAGTTTATGAGGCTATAAGTCTGAATTTAGGGTGCCAGCTCTAGGGGAAGGCTTTCTCTGTTGGCTCTGGAGGAAGGCCCTTGTCTTTTCTCAGCTTCTGCTCCTGGGTGATTGATCTTCTTGTGGCTTGGTAAGTATCTTACCCCATCTCCCCTCTGCTTACTTGATTAATCTCTTTTATATCTCAAAAGAGATTGACTCAAGATATACCCTACACTAATCCTGTCCCATTAACATAACAAAGATAACCCATTCCCCAAATGGGATTATAACCATAGACATAGAGGTTAGGATTTACAGCATGTATTTTGAGAGGACATAATTCAATACATAACAGATGTTATCAGTTAACATGAGAGGTCATACTGGACAAGGGTGGGTCCTAATCCAATCTGAATGATGTCCTGTAAAAGAGAAGAACAGACACAGAGGGAAGAGAGTTCTGTGAAGATGCATCTACAGGCCCAGAACACCTGGGCCTACCAGAAGCTGGGAGAGACAAAAAAAGATCTTTCCCGAGAGCCTTCAGAGAGAGCATGGTCCCTCTGATAGGCTGAATTTGGAATACAAGTGTCCAGGATCATAATACAATAAATTTCTATTCTTACAAGTCACCCAATTCATGGTATGTTGTTAGGGCAGCTCTAGGAAATTAATACAATCAGGCAATAAGAGAACATCAGATTCGATACCTAAAACTTGGTCTCCTGGACTTCTCACTAAACTAGATGGACAGCTTCTAATAGGCACAGTTACTGCTTTGCTGACACAAAAAGAGGAAAGGCCCTTCGAGTTGCATCCGTGTGGTAGGTGATTGCCCAGCTGGAAAGCCAGCTTTTTTCAATGATTGGGCCAAAAAGAAAAAGAAAAAAAAAAAAACGTGGTCACAATTCAACTGCAGTTTCTTTGGCAAAATGTAAACAGGCACAAGTGAGAGGTTTCTTGTAGTCCTGCCTAAAAGGCCACAGCCCTGTTTCACAAGTCAAAATCTCAGACACAGGAATGAGGACAGAAGGAAGGAAAGAGTGGCCACAGCTGAGAAAAGAAACTTGAAAACAGACAGGTGAAGGCACATTACATAGTGCTCCACGTTTATATAGATCTTTTTACTCTTTTATTGCCTTGTTTCTGGCCATCCTAGTTTGTGAAAAAGGTGACTAGTTATCTAGACAGATTTTATCCTTTATAGAAGTAACTAGGAAGCTGTCAATATGAACATAGGGCAGTTTGAAAGAGGTATTCGTTGACTACCATTAAGCGGAGCCATGCAACTGAATGGTAAACTTAGACCTCCAAAAGAGGATGTCTGTGGCATTTCACACTCTTCCCCAAATAACATAGATTTTAAGCATCAAAATGCAGATTGCACCTCATTTTGAGTATGTTGTTTTTTGACAACTCAAACAAATTAGCCATTGTTTAAAAAAATTTTTTTTACACATTATTACACAATTCAGCCAACACTTAGATAAAATTCTATTGAATCTAAGAATTCCTGGCCATAATGCAGAGAATTTTGGCAGCTTCTCTTTTACTCTTACCTAAGGTATTTTTTTTTAAGGTATTTTATTAAGTGCTTATGGTTTCTTTGAGACTTATATTAATAACTGAACAGAAAGCAGCCAAGACAAGCAGCAACAGCTTCTCAAAAGACAGGGTGAGGCAACCTGGCCCACTCTTTTTCCATGTCTAACATTCGTTTGGGTGGGAGTTCTCAGGCTGGCGAGGTTTTCTCTTTGTGTCTGTATCAGAGCCTGATCTTATCTGATTGTTCTGGGCTAGGAGAGTGTTAGTAAGGTTGGAAATTCCAGTTGAGGCCTGACTGAGAATTGGGTTATTGTTTGATCTCAGCTAAAGTGGTCGCAAAAGGTAAAAGTTATTAGAAGAGCCTCAGGTTATCATCTAGTCTAACCCTCGATCCTGTGGGCAAATCTGCAGAAATCTAGCCTTCCAATATCTTTTCTCTATCTCTAATTATAGGAAGTTCATTCTTTGTCAAGGAAGTCAATTCCAGTTTTAGCCAGTTCTAAATGTGAGAAAGTTATTTCTTAAAATAAGGAGACATATGCTTTCCATGTAACTTTGAACCACCGGCCCTGGTTCTGCCCTCTACAGCCAAAAAGAATAAGTTAAATTTCTCTCACCTTATAGCTTGTTATGCATGAAAATACACCCATCTTTTCTTTATTAGGAGCCCTGGTGGCATAGTTGTTGAAGAGCTGGACTGCTAACTGAAAGGTTGATGGTTTGAAACCACCAGCAGCTCTGTGGAAGAAAGATGTGGCAATCTGCTTCCGTAGAGCTCACAGCCTTGGAAACCCTGTGGAGCAGTTCTACTGTGTCCTTTAGGATTGCTCAGAGTTGGAATTGACTTGAGGTCAATGGGTATTATGCATCATAAGATAAAGTTGAATAAGACCTATATCCTCACCTCGAGAGTCTGCATTCCATTTGTGTTTGTTATCTTCAATCTAAAATCCTTCAGTTATTTCAACTTTTCATAAAACATAGAATTCTCCACAATCTGGTTATCCTTTTCTAGACTTCACAATGAAAATACTATTATTAGGAATAGTTACTAAGGATTCTCTGTGTGTCAGGTCCTGGGCTAGGTCATATAATATTCTCAACCACTCTACAGGGTAGGTGTTGTCAACCTTGTGTTCAATGAGAAGAAACCTTGTATTAGTCATGAGGAATTGTGGCTCATAGAGATAAAATAACTTGTCTAACGTCACACAGTTAATATGTGGAGGGTAGGGCATCTGAGGAGCCCTGATGGTGCAGTGATCAAGAGCTTAGCTGCTAACCAAAAGGTCTGCAGTTCAAATCCATCAACCACTCCTTGGATGCACTATGGGGCAGTTCTACTCTGTCCTGTATGGTTGCTATAAGTCGGAATCAACTCGATGGCAATGGGTTTGATTAGGGCATTCGAAGAAACGTTGATTTCAAAACTTTCATTTGAGGGAGTTTTTTTAAAGGAGGAACATCTGAAATTGAAGACAGTACCTAGTATCTGCTTAGACCGTAGTAGCAAAGACCACCTTCTCCCTTATGTGACTACAAACTGCTCTTAACGCAGTAACCATTTCTTTTTTTGGACACTATTTTTTTGGATGACCCCCACTCTATCATAACAAACATAGTAAACATTGTTAGCCCACATGAAATGTATTTTTGTAGTGAAAATTTTTTAAAGATTTTTTTAAATCATTTGTTTTTGAAAAAAAAATTTTTTTATGAGTAACGTTTAATTTATGATTGGCAATGATTCCTTGGCAAACATCATGCATACTCAGGAATTCTTATAAAATGAGAAAATCCAACCTACAAATTGTTTCCCAATGTAATGAAATTTTTTTATGAAGGCGACATTTAACAAATAATAAAGTTGACATCATGTTACATCTTGTAGATGTTTAATTAAACATTTATTCATTTCCATTTATCAGTTTTCTATTTTGGAAACAATAAATCTTCTGAGATCTTAAAACATTTTTTATAGGCTTTCGAAAAGAATACAGGCTGTAAGTGCTGAGTCGTTTGTGCCTAAAAATGACTATGACTTTTCACTTTCTTTGACCAAGATAAAGAGTCAATGCAACCACGAATGCGGCTAAAGATAGAAATAGCTTCTTTTGGATACTACACTGTTGATCTATCTTTCTGTAGCCCAACGTGGCTTCTTCTGGTCACCCTGTCTGTCCATCCTTCACATTCTGGAACCAGATAAAAGAATACTGTATTGAACAAAAACTTTGGGTTTCTTCTCAGCTTCCCTTGGTCACCTCCAGCTTTCTCTTTCTTGGTCAGCAGCCCACTGATGCTGAGTTGCTCCTTCACTTCCAGTCTTGGATGAAATGTCACACCGATGCATTTGGCTTTTTCAGAGGCCACAGAGAGGCTGGATAATGTAACCTGAAAGTATGGGGCATTTACCTGAATCTTGTCCAATAGGAAACAGAAGAAAGGAAGAATCCGGATAAATTCCCTGTCTTTTCTGCATTCTTTGCAATTCTTCCAGAGAAGTTCTGTTGCCAAACAAACACTCCTCTAGGCAAACTGCTGTGTTACTCTGCCACTTGTGAAGTTGGGCCAGCATGGAAATGCATCGCATTGTATTGCTTTGCATCTTTCTTTACCTTATATCTTTTTTTCCTTCACTCCCAATATCCTAGGTTTATACCTTAATTCTTGCCCCTGGCTCTACTTTCTAGAGAATCAAATTAATAGAGTGCCAAGCACCAAGTTTCATTCATGTCTTTAGTACTGAGTAGCTTTCCTTGACCTGTTCTTTAAACCATATCCTGGCTGCTTTTTCAGCCAGGCTGTTTTTCTGATTTTTTCTTTTTGCTTTCCTGTCGGTTTCCATCCCCAGCTCATCCTTGGATATCACTTTTTGCAGGGTAGACCTAGAAAATATTAAACTTCCTATTGACTAAATGTCAAAGGCTACTAAGCTAGGTCTCTCATCTTGCCTTTATACGGTCAGATTTCTGAACCCAATAGCAAGACCTTTTATTTATCCCTGTTGAATTTAATCATTTTAGTCAGCTCATTATTGCTCTTGTCTGTCAAGAACATTTAGAATCCTGATAGTCATTTTCCATATTCTTCACAGCATTGTGTGATCCACAAATTTGATGAGCTTCCCCCCCCACCCGCCCCTTATCCACTGATATTAGTTTATATAGGTCATCACAGCTGAGAGAATCCTGGGACAACCTGTAGAAAACCTCCAAGCCCCTAATCTTCACCTTTTGTGCATATTTGTTTTTTTAATTACTGTTACAATTGTCCTTTGCCCTCAGGCCAGGTAACTCAATTCCATTCTACGGACACATTTAACACACTCGACTGCTAATCAAAAGGTTGGAGGTTCCAGTCTACTCAGAGGCACTTGGGAAGAAAGTCCTGTGCTCTACGTTTGGAAAACCAGCCATTGAGGACCCTGTGGAGCACAGTGTCTGCTCTGGTGCACACAGGGTTACCATGAGTTGGCAATGACTGCACGGCAACTGGCTACCTGGTTAGCTCGGACGAGCCACAATGTTATATGCCTCTTCTTGGAAAACAAATATAAATAAGATGCTACAGAATTTTTATTGGTGAGAATTTCTCTTCTTTAAAGGAAGATAGGCCTACGGTAGAGATATTGCAGAGAAAACTGGCCTTTTGGGCACTCCTAAAATCACACAGCGTGGGTGGCACCTATTTCTTCTATATAAAATATGCTGATTATGATCAGGGTAAGAAAATTCAGTTTAAGAGTTTTTTTTCTTTTTTAAGGAACTAGAGTTTTTTTTTTTTTTTTTAGATAAGCTAGTGGAAAAATCACCTTCTCCCACAGAAAATTTGGTTTATAAAGAAGGTGTGATTTTAGAAACTAAAATAGCCTGCTCTCTAAGCACCTACGGGTGTCAATTAAAAGTCTTTGCCAATTCGCAACGTCCTATCATGGTTTCGAATTACTCTGTCACAATAATTGTTTCTTGTTAACTTTGAAGGCAAGAGTGAGAGGTTTGTTGAATGGCAAGAAGAGCATCTGGCATTTCTGGTTTAGTATCTGAAATTTCAGCAAATGTCAAACACACATTTCTTAGAAGGGAAAAAAAATCATTGGGAAAAGAAAACTAAAAGAAACTATTTGAAAGTAACGTTACATCTGTGCTCTCAGAACCATGTGAAAAGTTGTCTTAAATTCATTGTTACCACTTAAAAATGAACTTTCCTTGCAGTGTGAGAAGGATGCTACTGCTAAGAAATCGGAGCAAGCTGTTACACAGAAGTAAAATGAGGAAAAATGCAAGGCTTTGAAAACAAAGTAGTGATAAAAACCTTAGATTCAATAACCTGAATCATTTAGGAGGTACCATAGTGAGATATATGGAGAGAAACAGAAGCCAAAACACAATGTGATCCACAAGTCAAAGTAAATCTTCAAGGAAAAACAAGACCATCATTAACAGGGGACTCAATGGCAAAGAAAGCCAGTGGTTAATGTTCACCAGGAGGCCAACTAAATAGGCTGGGAGCATGCTCACTGTTCTTTTGTAATTTAAAGGGCTCTGAAATCACAGACATGCCTCCCTCCCCTTTAATTTATTTGTCTCTTTGCTCTTATTTTAATTGTTTCAGCCTTATAGAGTATGGATACGTAATTCTGATCCTTTTTGTAAGCAGACAGCCTGTAACTACATAAGCACATACATGCAGAACACATGCACACGTACGCACGTACATGGAGAATATTTCATTAATAATCTGCTAGATGCTGAAAACACAAGTTCCCCTGATGACGTCTGGACAGTGATAGAACTGAGATGGACAGCCAAGCCTAAATCAGATGGGAGTGGGGTGGGGGGGCACCAGGGAGGGAGGCAGCTGCCCAGTAGCTTCCTGGCAGTGGCCTCACGGGTGGGAGCTCAGTAGCATATTCCACCACAGGGAACCAAAGAGGAGGAAAACAGAAGAAATCAAGGTTTACAATCCAAATAAATCCCAAAGGATTTATGACTTAATCTTAGTGCAATATCACTGGAAGAAACACAATCCAGTTAACTGAAAGTAATTTAAAAAGCAATTTTAATCTTTACTTGTTCTCTCAAGGAACATTAAAGGGGATCCAGTTCATAATCTACAGCGATACATAGCAAAACCCCCTTTCTTCTCCTTTTCAATTCTCTTACACATACAACACCTCCACACACTGGGTCTCTGGAGCTTCTCTTTTCCTAAAAGCCTCTATCCGCCCCCACCCCAACTCACAGACACAACAGCTGTGAAGACTCTTCTTTTTCTTCTTTCCCTGGGGTGACCCAGACACATCTGTCTGTGATGTTCTAAGTAGGCTAGAGACCCCGTAGTTCCCTGTTGAAGGAAGCTCAAAGACCCCACTCCCCACCCTTGGAAATGTAGTTCTCCCACTGACTGCCCCTCCCCTGCTTTTTAGTTCATTTTGTAACATTGCCAGATAAAATACAGGATACCTAGTTAATTAGAACTTCAGATATATGAAAAATAATTTTTCAGCATAAGTATGCCCCATCCAACATGTGGGATATACTTATATTGAAAAATTATTCATCATTTATCTGAAATTCAAATCTAACTTGGTATCCTCTGTTTTTATTTGCTAAACCTGGCATCAGAATCCTTTTAGAGAATATCATTCACCAAAATTCTTGCTCCACTTCAGGGAAAAAAATAAGGAACCTTGTAGATACTTCCAGAATGATTTGTGAGAAGACTGAAGTGGTCTAGAATTTCCACAGAATGAGGCAGACTGAGAATAACACTTTGTGTTGTTATTATGGACATGGACTACTTTGTCCAGCTTCAGCCATAAGAAAATCCTTGGAGAAAATTAATTTACATGTGTTATGGATTAAATTGTGTCCCCCCAAAATGTGTGTTAACTTGGTTAGGGCATGATTCCCCATTTTGTGTGATTGTTGACCATTTTGTCATCTGATATGATTTTCCTATGTGTTGTAAATCCTACCTCTATGATGTTAATGAGGCAGGAATCAATCCACAAGATTGTCTTAAGGCAATCTCTTTGGAGATATAAGAGAGAGAAGTAAGCAGAGAAACATGAGGACCTCATACCACCAAGAAAGCAGCACTGGTGCAGAGCGCATCCATTGGACCGGGAGTCCCTGTGTGGAGAAGCTCCTAGACCAGGGGAAGATTGATGACAAGGACCTTTCCCCAGAATGACAAAGAAAGAAAGCCCTTCCCTGGAGCTGGAGTCCTGAATTCAAGCTTCTAGCCTACTAAGCTGTGAGAGAATAAATTTCTCTTTGTTAAGGACAGCCACTTGTGATTTTTCCGTTGTAGCAGTACTAGATGACTAAGAAAACACATATAAATGAACTGTTTTCATACACTGTCTAGAAGCATAGGATCTGTCTAACACAGCACATGGTATACAGTAAGTAGGAGTCTCTGGGTAGCGCCAATGGTTAAGTGCTGGACTAGTAACTGAAAAGTTAGCAGTTCAAACCCACTCGGAGAAACTTCTGAAAACAGGCCTGCCTCTGAAAGGTCACAGGCTTAAAAACCCTGTAGAGCAATTCTACTCTGCACACATCATGTCACCATGAGTCGGAATCGACTCCATAGCAACTAACAAAAATAACATACAATAAACAAACAGACAAAGAAACGTAGAGTAGAACTGCCCTGTAGGGTTTCCAAGGCTCTGATCTTTAAGAGGAGCAGGCTGGCCTATCTTCCTCCCGTGGAGCAGCTGGTGGGTTCAAACTACCATCCTTTTGGTTAGCAGTTGAAAGCTTAACCACTGCGTCACCAGGGCTCTTGTTATAACATACCATAGGTGGCACAAAATAGTTGTTTTTTTGAGTAGTCATGATGAAAAGATTTCCATCTTCATCTAAAAAAAAAAAAAAGTTCCCTAAATACATATTGATAGTATTAATTGCATATTGTTTCATGAGAGCATGGGTTTTGTTTTAATATAAATGTATCAAAGTGCTAACATCCAAATGAAGAGTTTCCTCTGCAGAGGAGTCACCTTGGAAGGTGATGTATTTACTCTAACCACGCTGCTCCAAACATCTTGGAGTCTTCTCAAGCCGCTTTCAGCACCCATTTATGGCCTACACATAAGAATCACTCTTCTTGTTTTATGGTCTCTCTGTGTTTTGTCCTTAAACTGTATTAGCCATCTGGGTCTCCCGCCTTACCTGCCGAGCTTGGCTCTAAATGACTTTTGGCTATCTCCAAAGGTCATATCTATCCTCCAAGGATGAAGATTCACAACCCTTGGTAATACAGTGACACCTCAATTAACAAACCCCCTGGGAGCAAAGCTCTTTTATAATAAAGTACCTGTATTAAAAGTGAAACTAACTCCTTAGAAATCTTATAAAACAGAGGGGCCTGAATGTGTTAACGGGACAAAAACCCCTTGTCAAAGAGCTTCTGTTTGTCCCTGTCCTGTTCAAAACAAGAAAGATCGATTCTACGCTAAAGCAGAAGTGTAGGGGGCCATTTTGCTCACCACCTTTCCCCTCTGATTGCTCTTTCTCACCCCTGACTTGGTGGTAATTGCCTCCTCCCTTTGCCCTTTCCAATTTCAGATACTCAAGACCCTCTCCACACTTAAAAAACCATGAAGAATTTACACTTACTGCTTCATTACCTGATTGTATTTTACTGGGAACTCTTTCATTTGAAAATGTTTTTTTAGAGTACATTTCAATCAATGTTTTACTTTAACCAGCAGCTTGAATTGTGGTATTAAAACCTTTGTGCCTTGTTAGAGGAGAGACAAGAATCATCAGGCATCTGTGGATGTAGTTTAGGAAATGAGAGTGTGGCTGTAATTACTATCTACTCCCGAGGGATCAAAATGTTATCTTTTCTACTCAGGGTTCCCTTTGTTCTGGACAGAAGGAGGAAAGGTGTGCCAAGCTGGAAAGGTGGGCCAAGCTAAGGTTGCTGGGAGCCTATTTCTTCCTCCATTATTCCTATGGGAGATGTTATACCTATCTCCTTTGAGGGCCTTACCTGCCACTGTAGAGTATCCAAGAAAGCAAAATCCTCCAACGTGGTACCCAGTGCCAACATGGTAGAGGGCAAAATAAAAAGACATGGAGCTTGGTGAATGTGCCTTCCCATTTGTAAACCAACCCAAACCAAACCCATTGCCTTTGAGTCGATTCCAACTCATAGCGACCCTATAGGACAGAGCAGAACTGCCCCATAGAGTTTCCAAGGAACACCTGGTGGATTTGAACTGCCGACCTTTTGGTTAGTAGCTGTAGTTCTTAACCGCTACACCACCAGGTTTTCCCCCATTTGTAATGAGAACAAAATAGTAGCTTCTTCATCTTCAAACTCTGTAAAATCCTCCTAATTTACATCACTGACATCATTAAAACCAACTGTACCGCACCTTAATATCAGCACAGTATCTTTATATTCTTTAAGATATTTCACAACAAAATTTTGGGCAACAATCTGGAAGATTCGGTATGCAATTACCTTAATTCTTTTCTTCTTAAAAGTAAACTTCTAGCTAGTACATCGCTGAGAACATCTAGCATTTAGAGGTTCAGGAAAGTGACATGTGGGGGTGATGGTAGATGTTTAAATGCCGTTCATTCTTCTATATGCAGGGAGAAGTGGAGGTGTGCCTGCCTTATTCACTTCTCTCTCTAGGCCCTAAAAGCAGAAATAAGCAAAATGAGGATGCATTGTGATAATGAATAATAATGATGCAAAATAGCAATACCTGTCTTCAGATTGTGATGGCAGATTCTGAGCCTTTTTGTATGCAGATGAGGAGGTGGATTTTTATAGCAATTCTGCCTTCAGGCCCAAATGCCCTCCCACACCTCACACCCACTCCCAAACACTTAGGGGTTGGAAAGGTGACTTTCAAATTAGTATGTCAGAGATGGTACTAAATTAGTTTCGTGTGCCTCAAAAAATTATCCTGATTATTTTAATTGGCTGTATTTATATAATCGTGAATAACAAGCATTTACTGAGTGTCAAAAATGATCTGTGTTGAAATCGTGGAGAACGTTGGAACAAATGACCATAAGTGACTTTTTCTGATGAATATATCTTCTAAATACTTAAAGAGAAATGATAAAATCATATACCTGGGAACAGAACAAATGACAACACCTTTCTTTATCCTATAAGACAAAAAAAAGAAATGATAATGCTCTAATATATCAGTAAGATCAAGCTTATGTAAAATCTCAATTTTTATTCAATCCCCCCCAAAAAGAAATTTTCCCAAACCAGTCATTAATTCAAGTCTTCTCAGAACCTAGTCTAGGAGATATATTCTACACTGACTTCTCCAAAAAGTCCCTCTTTTCTTAATGTATTGAAATAGTTTGAATGGGGCTGAGAAAAATATCCTATCCAGTTGTTGATTCAAAACTCTTTTTCTCTGTTCGTCTCTTCTATAGAAGTTCTAATTTTTGCCTCCATGGAATTTGCCCTCAACTGTAAACCATATGTTTGTGATTTTACTCTTAATAAACAGAGAAGCAACCTAAAGATGATTCTAGAAAATTCCAGGATGTATAAAAGTTATCACCAAGGTTATAAGATCTACTGTTTTCACTCTTTAATAACCAAGAAAATGAGGAAAACCAATTTATGCAGGCCATGTGGCTAAACCATCCTTCCAATTCTAGAACTGTAAGATACTTCAGGAGGTGATGTCTGATATTATGACTACATTAAAAAAAGACATTTTATAAATTAATAACTGATTTGGAGTCTTAACATATCTCTAAAGAAAGGAAGGAATGTTCAAAAAGAGTATATTCCATGTAGATTAGAAATTGTAACATTTTTTTCTATAGAAAATTATTAAAGATTTAAACATGGATTTTAGATATGCTAACATTTGCACTGAGAGGAGGACGGGTGAAGTTGTTGTTTTTGTTGTTAGGTGCCGTCGAGTCAGTTCCGACTCTTAGCGGCCCTATGCACAACAGAACGAAAGACTGCCCAGTCCTGAGCCATCCTTACAGTCGTTGCTATGCTTGAGCTCATTGTTGCAGCCACTGTGTCAATCCACCTCATTGAGGGTCTTCCTTTTTTCCGCTGACCCCGTATTCTGCTAAGCATGATGTCCTTCTCCAGAGACTGATCCCTCCTGACAACATGTCCAAAGTATGTAAGACACAGTCTTGCCATCCTTGCTTCTAAGAAGTATTCTGGTTGTACTTCTTCTAAGACAGATTCGCTCGTTCTTTTGGCAGTCCATGGTATATTCAATATTCTTTGCCAACACCACAATTCAAAGGCATCAATTCTTTCTCGGTCTTACTTATTCATTGTCTAGCTTTCATATACATATGATGCGATTGAAAATACCATGGCTTAGGTCAGGCACACCTTAGTCTTCAAGGTGACATCTTTGCTCTCCAACACTTTGAAGAGGTCCTTTGAAGCAGATTTACCCAATGCAATGAGTGTTTTGATTTCTTGACTGCTGCTTCCATGGCTGTGGATTGTGGATCCAAGTAAAATGAAATCCTTGACAACTTCAATCTTTTCTCCATTTATCATGACGTTGCTCATTGGTCCAGTTGTGAGGATTTTTGTTTTCTTTATGTTGAGGTGTAATCCAAACTGAAGGCTGTGGTCTTTGATCTTCATTAGTAAGTGCTTCGAATCCTTTTCACTTTCAGCAAGCAAGGTTGCACCATCTGCATAATGCAGGTTATTAATGAGTCTTCCTCCAATCTTGGTGCCCCGTTCTTCTTCATATAGTCCAGCTTCTCGGATTATTTGCTCAGCATACAGATTGAATAGGTATGACGAAAGAATTCAACCCTGATGCACAACTTTCCTGACTTTAAACCAATCAGTATCCCCTTGTTCTGTATGAACAGCCACCTCTCGATCTATGTAAAGGTTCCTCATGAACACAATTAAGTGTTCTGTAATTCCCACTCTTCACAATGTTATCCATAGTTTGTTATGATCTACACAGTCGAATGGCTTTGCATAGTCAATAAAACACAGGTAAACATCCTTCTGGTATTCTCTGCTTCCAGCCAGGATCCATCTGACATCAGCAATCATATCCCTGGTTCCACGTCCTCTTCTGCAACCGGCCTGAATTTCTGGCAATTCCCTGTCGATATACTGCTGCAGCTGTTTTTGAATGATCTTCAGCAAAATTTTGCTTGCATGCTATATTAATGATACTGTTCTATAATTTCCACATTCAGTTGGATCATCTTTCTTGGGAATAGGAATAAATACGGATCTCTTCCAGTCAGTTGGACAGGAAGCCGTCTTCCATGTTTCTTGGCGTAGACGAGTGAGCACCTCCAGCACTGCATCTGTTTGTTGAAACATCTCAGTTGATATTCCATCAATTCCTGGAGCTTTGTTTTTCGCCAGTGCCTTCAGAGCAGCTTGGACGTCTCTCTTCAGTACCATCGGTTCCTGATCATATGCCACCTCTTGAAATGGTTGAACATTGACTAATTCTTTTTGGTATAATGACTCTGTGTATGCCTTCCATCTTCTTTTGATGCTTCCTGAGTCGTTTAATATTTTCCCCATGGAATCCTTCACTATTGCAACTCGGGCTTGAATTTTTTCTTCAATTCTTTCAGCTTGAGAAACGCCGAGCGTGTTCTTCCCTTTTGGTTTTCCATCTCCGTTCTTTGCACATGTCATTATAATACTTTGTCTTCTTGAGGTGCCCTTTGAAATCTTCTGTTCAGTTCTTTTACTTCATTAATTCTTCCTTTTGCTTTAGCTGCTCGGTGTTTGAGAGCAAGTTTCAGAGTTTCCCCTGACATCCATCTTGGTCTTTTCTTTCTTTCCTGTGTTTTCAATGACCTGTTGCTTTCTTCATGTATGATGTCCTTGATATGTCTGTCAGTTTGTCATACTGTGGGGGCTTGCGTGTTGCTGTGAAGCTGGAAGCTATGCCACCGGTATTCAGATACCAGCAGGGTCACCCATGGAGGACAGGTTTCAGCGGAGCTTCCAGACTAAGACAGACTAGGAAGAAGGACTTGGCAGTCTACTTCTGATAAGCATTAGCCAGTGAAAACCTTATGAATAGCAGCGGAACATTGTCTGATATAGTACTGGAAGATGAGCCCCCCAGGTTGGAAGGCACTCAAAAGATGACTGAGGAAGAGCTGCCTCCTCAAAGTAGAGTCTACCTTAATGACATGGATGGAGTAAAGCTTTCGGGACCTTCATTTGCTGATGTGGCTTGACTCATAATGAGAAGAAACAGCTGCAAACATCCATTAATAATTGGAACCTGGAATGTACAAAGTATGAATCTAGGAAAATTGGAAATCGTCAAAAATGAAATGGAATGCATCAACATCGATATCCTATGCAGTGAGCTGAAATGGACTGGTATTGGCCATTTTGAACCAGACAATCATACAGTCTACTATGCTGGGGATGACAACTTGAAGAGGAATGGTGTTGCATTCATTGTCAAAAAGAACATTTCAAGATCTATCCTGATGTACAACGCTGTCAGTGATAGGATAGTATCTATACGCCTACAAGGAAGACCAGTTAATACGATTATTATTCAAATTTACGCACCCACCACTAGAGCCAAAGATGAAGAAAAAGAAGATTTTTATCAGCTGCTGCAGTCTGAAGTTGATCAAACATGCAATCAAGATGCATTGATAATTATTGGTGATTGGCATGCGAAAGTTGGAAACAAAGAAGAAGGATCAGTAGTTGGAAAATAAGGCCTTGGTGATAGAAACAATGCCAGAGATCGAATGATAGAATTTTGCAAGACCAATGACTTCTTCATTGCAAATACCTTTTTTCACCAACATAAATGGTTTTTTTTTTTTATACACATGAATGTTGCCAGATGGGACACACAAATCAAATTGACTACATCTGTGGAAAGAGACAATGGGAAAGCTCAATATCATTAGTCAGAACAAGGTCAGGGGCCGACTGTGGAACAGACCATCAATTGCTCATATGCAAGTTCAAGCTGAAACTGAAGAAAATCAGAGCAAGTCCATGAGAGCCAAAATATGCCCTTGAGTATATCCCACCTGAATTTAGAGACCATCTGAAGAACAGATTTGACGCATTGAACACTAGTGACCGAAACCAGACGAGTTGCGGAATGACATCAAGGACATCATACATGAAGGAAGCAAGAGGTCGTTGAAAAGGCAGGGTGAAGTAGAACTGAGTAATACTAGAAGCAAGGAGAACCAAGAAGGCAGCATGATGAGCAGTGAGATTACTTTGAAAAAAACTGGATAAAACAGTAGGAGAAAACTTGGTCAAGGCTTCAAGGAGAAAGTGTAAAAGTCAAAAAACAAATGAAGGGAAAAAGTTATATAGGGGAACTGACCAGAAAGCTATGTTCACAGGGAAAGCAAAACTAATTGAAAGAAAAGAAAATTTCTAAAGGAGAATAGGATCATTACACTGGAATTAGCATAAGTGTGTATGGTTTACACCCAAGATCATTTCCCATAAGATTTAGGTGGTTATGCTTGTCTGTCTACAGCCTATTACCAACGAGTGTCCAGGACAGGTGTCACGGGGCCTACCAGCAGAGTCTGGAAAGATATAAAGGGCGGGATCCTAGAAGTGTAGTCTTTAGGAGGTGATATCAGAAATTTACTGGAGTTAGATCACCAGGAAATGTTCACACTGGGAGTTATCTTGGGCCTCTAATAATAGCTCTAGTGTCTCTTAAGGAAGCTCAGTTTCTGGTCCTGGCTGTGCCTGATTTGCCATGTGACCTTGGCCAAGTTGCTTAAATCCTTTAGAGTCTTAGTTTCCTTGTTTGTGAAATGAGAAGTGTTTTTTGAACTATGTCCTCAGAGTCCTACAGCACTGAGTAGGTGTCTCTGGGTGGCTAATGGGTATGCAGTAGGAATGAGGTTCCATTGTTGACTCCTTCTGTGAACACACTTTAATCACTTTTAATCCATTTTACATGTTGTGGGTCCAGATATAATTTCCTATTGTAAAAGCCTTTCTGCTTTAAAAAGGTCTGAGAGCTTCTAATGAGCCATTACAGGAGCCCTGGTAATACAATGCTCAAGTGTTCGGCTGCTAACCTAAAGGTCTAGGGGGAAAGACCTGGTGATCTGCTCCCATAAAGATTATAGCCTAGAAAACCCTATGGGGCAGTTCTACTTGGTCATATAGGGTCTCTATGAGTCAGAATTGACTCTGCGGCATATAACAACAAGCCATTAGTCTGTAAAGCTCTTTTTCTTTTTTAACTATAAATTTCTACTATTCTACATGATTCTTTTCCACAAAACATTTCTTGACACCTCTTGTGCCAAAATAAACACTGAGCTGTGGGAAAGCATCAGTGGTCTATTGCCACAAAAATGCTGACTAACAATCACAAAACCTAGCAGCATACAACAATAAGCACTCATTGCTCATGTGTCTGCAGGGTGGTGAGTTAGGCTGGGGATCTTCAGGTCTCGGGAGGCACTCAGCTAGTGACTTACACATCTGATCTCAGCTGCAGGTGTGCTGGCTCTTAGCCAGGCAACTCGGCTCTCCTTCATGTGTCTCTCACATTCCTTCAACAGGCTAGCCTGGTCATGTTTTCATGGTGGCAACAAAAGGTAAAGAGAGGGACTGGAAAAGGGAAAGGGCTTTTTCAAGTCATTGTGTATGTCATTTTCATGGGCTAAAACAAGTTACATGGCCAAGTCCAGAGTCAGTGTATGAGGGGACACTTATTTGCAAAGGATGTGGATACAAGGAAATATGAAAAATCGCCATTAACGCAATTGTCTATCATAGGGAAACTATGAGTCTTATGCTCTTATAAAAATGGCCAAATAGACCGAGCTACTGAATCTACTATGGTGGCTTACATGTTGCTATAATGCTGGAAGCTATGTCACCAGTATTTCAAATACCAGCATCATGGTCAGGTTTCAGCAGAGCTTCTAGACTAAGATAGATTAGGAAGAAAGGCCTGGTAATCACTTCTGAAAATTAGTCAGTGAAAACCCTATGGGTCACAACAGAATATTGTCCAGTATAGCGTTGGAAGATGAGTCCCCAAGGTTGGAAGTTACTCCAAACATACAGTGGCCACAAAAACATACCTGAGCATAGCAATGATTGTGAAGCTGTAACAGGACCAGACAATGTTGTTGTACATGGAGTTCCTGTGAGTTGGATCCAAATTGATAGCAAACAACAACAGGATTTATATAGGTTGATCAATGATAAGAAAGGTATCTGAAGATAGCCTGGTTTGTCGGAATGGAAATATTGCCATCAAGCCTGTAAGCAGGAGTGTCTGCCAGTATGACAAAGATTATTCCTGTAATGAACCCTTGATTTTTTCTCTAAATCCCTCTTCTAAGCCTTTCAAGGTTTTTCATTAGGTACCAGTGAGGCCACGTCATTTACGCATTTAATTGTTGAGAATGAAAATGTTTGTGCAAAGAAGAGGGAGAAAGGATAAGAACCACTGCAACTGGGCAAAGCCCCTTCTACTCATAGGTTTATAATCAGAGCGAATATGAGATTGGATACTTTCCATCCCCACATGTCTATCAGAGTGTAAAACTGCGTGCAGTCTCTCACATACAAGCCCACTGAATCGTCTTCTGCTAAAGCAGAGAAAAGGTGACCTGTACCAATGCTGGAGGAAAAAAAAAAATATGCCGCTGTTGGAACGGTAATTTTCATTATGAGCACTTTTTGTCTCACCTGTTGTTTTTAGAATCTTCAAGATAAAATTCTACAAAGCAGTCCAGACAGTAAATGTTTTTTTTTAAGTGTGGTAAATACATATGTAACAAAACAGTTGCTATTTCAACAATTAAAAAAAAAAATTTCTGTCGAGTTGATTCTGACTCATAGTGACCCTATCGGACAGAGTAGAACAGCCCCACAGAGTTTCCAAGGAGCGCCTGGTAGATTCGAACCTTTTGGTTAGCAGCTGTAGCACCTAACTACTATGCCACTAGGGTTTCCACGTACAATTTAGTAACATTAATTATGTTCATCACATACGTTGTCCAACCATCATATTATCCATTTCCCTTTTTTTTTTTTTTCATTACCCATAATAGAAGCTCAATGTTTTGACTGAAGTTAGGAAACACTGCAAACACATCACAGATTTTCCACCAGATTAACTCTAGGGTTTGTGAGCATCAGGGCTAGGAGCCCTGCCTCACCCTCAGAACTGAAGCCAGGATCTTTCTTCCCAGTGATTCCTTCAAGCTGACCTTGAAATCTGGGCCCTGGGTGAGTGATGTTTCAGTGGGAGACACTGAATAATCTTTATACGATTAAACAACAACAACAACAAAACCTTTGACCTTGATAATCACCTTGCCAATAACATCAACTTAGATAACAGGTCAATTCGAGCTTACTGTCAGAGAAGTGGGTCAAGAGCAATATTGCAAAGATTGATGAGAACTCATGTGCTTGGCTCAAGTATTGTTTTTAGTAGTGCATAAATAGCAGTTATTTCTCTAGATAGGTGTCTGTCAAGCTTTCTCTCCATGAAGGGTCATTTGGGATGTCACATCCAATTCCAGAGATGTCAGTTAACAGCCTACAAAGTGTTCCTGGGATAACCCCTCTCAATAAGAAAAACATGTCCGGGGCACTGTAACAAATATGACCTTGTCATAGACACACACCAAGGCAGCCACTCAACATTTCTGCTCCTCTTTAGAGTTCTGAGTGACAACTGTGGCCAGACGAAGGTGGAAAGGGAACAAAAACATGAAACAGTGATTTCCAATACATTTTTTTCCCATGTCTTGGAGCGAAAAATTACACCATTATGTCGTTTTCGTGATGTGCTCATCAACAGGAGTGAAAAACTCATTTGTCATCTTTTGGTCTGATAGAAAATCAGAGTTTAGGGAATTCAGCTGGGCTGTCAGCATTTTTTGCTGTCAAATAGAACCGCTGAAGGAAGGCAGCAAGAACACAGGGCCAATGAGAGCTGTGGGGCCCCACTGCCAATTCTCACTATAGAAATCCACGGAAAGATCTTCAGTTCCTCAGCAGTTCCAATCCAATTTGCTGAAGCTGTTTATCAAGGGCCCATGCAGACAGGATGTAAATATGCCACTTAAATCTGCAAATACAATAATGAAAACTGATATTTGTAATTGTATCTGTGTGGTACCACTGACTCAAAACTAAATGGATTTCCAACCTAATATTGCTAAGTGAACCCTGGAAAAATGGGAGGCCCATTACAGTGGGAGAGTGGCATCCCTTCTCACATCCTGACATGATACAGGCATCTCCGTTGTTTTGCATGATTGAAATATTTTTATCTGTCTCCTGAAATTGCCTTGCCACCAATTTATTCCCATCTATTGTCCTGGAAAAGTATACGGCATTATAAGTGTTCCTTCCATTTGCTGTACTCTGGGGAACAGCTGTTGTGCCATGCCAAGAAGAGGGTTCCAGATGGTGGTAAGAGACTTATGGACGCTCCCCCTCCTATCTGCAATTCAAACATCTTCTCAAGGGCAGTCTCCACAGAGTTCTTTTTTATTTTAAAGGATTTGAAGCCTAATTCTGTCTCTTACGGTCAGTGTGTCCCTCGAGAAATGATGGGAACCATTGTAAATCCCTACCACCTCCTGGCCTTAGCTTGGTGCAGTGCCCCAATCCAAGAAACATCGTTCCAACATGAAAAACCACTAAAACACAATTAAATCTTCACTCTAGTCTCTCTTAAATAGGTACCACCACCAGCTGCCACTGAGTCAGTTCTGACTAACAGCGACCCCATGTGTTGCACAGGAGAACTGTGCTCTACAGCATTTTCAGTGGCTGATTTTTCAGAAGCAAATTGCCTGGCTTTTCTTCTGAGGAGCCTCTGGGTGAGATGAAGAACCCCTAACATTCTGGTTAGTAGCTGAGCTTAACCATTCGAGCCTCCCAGGGACTCCTTTCTTAATGACTATCGAAATTTGTTTATGACCCATCTTTCCCTTTCAGTATTTCACTCACTAGGTGTCTTTTCTGGCTGTAAATACCTCAGAACTCTTCCTTTACCTCAACCCACACAGATTATCTAGTCTCCTCTCTTTTTTCCTCTCAGATTTGGCTCTTTATTTTGTAGAGTGACTTGGTCTTTCTACCCCTACCCCCCACTCCCTAGGCTCTGCCACAAAGAAGACCCTAGACTGCCTGAGGAATGAAGAGTCCCTTCCCTTTTCGGGTGACAGAAGAGGAGCCTGGAGGAATCTCAAAAACATGAAACAGTTTCTTCTTCTAAAATTTCAGATACACTCCTTTATTAGTTTCCTGAGCCCTGGTGACACAGTGGTTAAGCACTTGGTTGCTTATCAAAAGCTTGGCAGTTCGAACCCACCAGTGGCTTTTTAGGAGAAAGCTGTGGCGCAAAGATTACAGCCTTGGAAACACCAAGGGGCAGTTCTATTCTGTCCTATGGGGTCACTATAAGTCAGGATTGACTTGGCAATGATGGATTTTTGCTCTTATTAGTTTTCTAGGACTGCCGTAACAAAATACCACAAACTGGTCACTTATAATAACAGAAATGTATTGTTTCACAGTTCTGGAGGCTAGAAGTTGGAATTAACATGTCCGTTGGTAGGGCTATGTTCCCACCGAAGTCTCGAAGGGGGAGATCCTTTCTTCTCTCCGCCAGCTTTTGATAGATTCAGGCATTCCTTGGTTTGTAGATATATCTTCACATGACATTCCTCAATATATTTGTCTCTCTGTGTCTCTCTTCTCTTTTATAAGGAGGCTACTCAGATTGGATTAGGATCCACTTGACTTCAGTATAACTTCATGTTAGTTGATGTCATCTCCAAAAATCCTACTTCTTCAGATCAGATTCACAGGTACCAGGGGTTAGAACGTCAACATATATTCTCGGGGACACAATTCAATCCTTAATAACTCCTGAGCCTCAACTTCCTTGTCTATTGAGTGGGTATAATGGCAATCAGCTTACATCTCAGTGAAAATGGTCTATGAAAAGCCTGCTCACAGTAGGTGCACATGCGCTGCTACACAGTATGGGTTATCTCTTTCCCTGTTCTCACTGGCACTTTAAAAATCCTCATGTTTTGTTACGATGATTTGTCCTTCTCTGAGTGATTTCCTTTTTTTTTTTTTTGTAGTTGCATTAGTTTAGGATTATTTCCTTATGTGGTAACTGTCATTAAATCATGTTATAGTGTACACTGTTTTACACTTTTAGCATTTTGAGGGCATTTTCCTATTCCCTATAATACAAAAAAAAAAAAATTTTTTTTTTTTTATAATACCTATGAGAGTATTTCAAGTATATTTAGTGCTCACTAAATGTTGGCCCAAACTGTACCACTTGATTTTAGTATGAATTGGATCTCAACCACTTCCTAGACACACATGTCACATCTGGCACGACTTAGAGGCACTTTAGAAACCCCAGGAAATGACCGGATAGAGATAATGAGAAAACTGCTTGAAATGACAACACTGTTCATCGGATGAGATTTAGCATTACCGTATTCCTTTGAGGGAGAAAGCTTCACTTTGGTTGTTTTTCCAGCAACAAATGTACTTATTGTTTCTAGGCATGCAACACTGTAGTGAAACTTGGCAAAGATTTCTGTGATAGTTTATAAAATATAAATGATTCAGACAAGAAGAAAATTTTAAATCCCCTTAGAAGAAGTTTCTGTCCAGCATAGTTATGTGTTCCTTTTTGATAAAGTTAAACTTTGATATTACTTTTACCCAGATGTCCCTCTCCTCTCCCCTCGTAGACAAGGGGTGGATAAAGGATTCAGATTCCTGAGTCTTGTTTGAGAGTAGCATAGGCTTTCAAGAGTTGTATAAAATTAGTCCTTGTGGTGCCCAAATTTATAATATGCTTCTTTTTCTCTTTACCCAGACAAACTTTGTTAAAACTTCAAGATGTTCCTATTTTGTCCTGATTTTCTCGTATTTTCTCCTTCTTCCTCTGTACGCCACCTTATCTGTAACCTCCTCAGTAGAAGGGGAGCTTAAGTACTCAGAATCTGCCCTGTCCTTTTCACATGCAGTATTTCCAAGTGGTTACTTCTTATGTTGTTCTTTTTTTCTTTTTTTAGATATTAAATAGTAAATCCTCAGAACATGCAACCCTGCCACATCTTGGGATTCACATGTAGCCATCACAGGAAAGATTCCATTTTTCTGGAGTTGTTTTCCCTCTTTGTTAGAGAGCCCACACAGGTTTGCCAGCAGGCAGGAGGACTTGAGAGGGAAATGAGAGGCAACCATCCACCTTCCACCCCTGCGAAGTCTTTAAAGCAAGTCAGCAGATACTTCTAGAATATAAATGAGAATCTATTTCTTTATGGAACTCTCCCCTTTCCTTGCCTTTACTCATCCCCACCAAAAGTAAAAGTAATTTTAAGACTTTTCCAGTTTCCATGATAATCTCTCAGAAACAACCCTGTATAAAGAAAACAGTATTTAATGTTACTTTACATGTATCTTTTGGCTATATAAATGATACATAGTCAAGATAAAAAATGAGGAAATGCAGAAAAAGTCACTTTAATCACAGTATATAGAAACAGTTGCTAACTTTGACATGTCTCCTCGTGTTTTGTATGTGCGTGTGTATGTGTATGGATATACATGCATATATTTAGCATTGACTTTAATTTGCTTAAATCATTAGTATAAACAAGTAAATTATATTGCTATTTTTTCCCCCTACCACTCCTTACTATGCTAAAGAGAAATATTTTTTATAAGCTGGATGCTTAGAGAGTTTGAAGGCATATTTTCAGAAAGCCAGTAATTTGGGAACTTCTTACAGACAGACTTTTGAATGGTACAAAACAAAAAAGAGCAGAAGGCAGCAAAGGGTAGAGAGAATGTTTGAATAATCAGCTGTGTTGTTGAAGCGGATGGAAGAGGGAAAGAGTCAGCCTATCACATCTAAGCCCTATTCAAAAGAGAGTGGTCTCCACGCCATGGCAGGATGCCAAAAAGCAGTAAGAAAGGAGCCATGCAGGACTGCAACACGGTGCTCTATAAATACATTTTCCAATTAGTCATAAGTGTTTATTCATCAAGGCATACCACAATGCTTTTGGTAACTGAGTTGTACAAGCAGCTGTAATTGGCAATTGAGAAGCATCAATGCCAACGTTTTGATGCCTAATCCTGAAATTGCTTATGCTCCACGTTTCCACTGAATGGTCTGTCTATCCTGGAGTGGTGTCGATAGAGTGCCTATGACTACAGTTTGTGCCCTTTATGATCATCAAGCATTAAATTAGGACCATTGAACAGTATCCCAGAGCTAGCCCCTTTTCCTGACTGATCTGGGGAAGAGAAGCTGAAGCAAATTGAAAAATGCTATTTCAACAATGCTAATGAATATTTTGTTTAAGCCATAAAACGATGCTTCAATGGGTGGCCAACTTAAATATATTTTTCCAAATCTTCAAAAACACGGCAGAGGAAAAGAGTCAGTATCAGAAACCCTCACACGAGTTTCCACAAGAAGCTCATTGGGCACATTATAAGTGGCCACAGATGGGCAGGGACCCACAGGAGATCATGCGGATTTTTGGAGAAAGCCTGGGTGACAGCTCCTGCTAGCTCTGTTTTGGTACTTGCCACATTTGCCTTCTGGCCGTTAATCTGGAGCAAGTTTCATGTTAGATAAGAAAATCCAGTCAGAAGAAGAATCTCACAGGATGTTTGTTTTCTGACCTTTAAAGAGAAAATCTTCAGGACTGGCATTCTTTCAAATTAAAAAAAAAAAATTTTTTTTTTTTTTTTGCACTTTTCTGTAGTACAGAGCTGCAAATGATTACTTAAAAGGGTCTTCTCCCTTTATTCTCCAAAGTTTTCAGGTACTTAGTGTGAGAGCCTTGTAACAAATCAATTTGCACTGGAATCCCCAGAGGTGGGGCTTCTATCAGTTTCTTCGAGGAGACTTCTTAGGCTAATAGGACCCAGCAACTTATTCAGAAGGACGGTGCAAAATAGAAAAATGGAATTTCAGGTCACAGAAAAACTTTGTGGCAGAATTACCACTTCTTGCAGACAGAAAATCAAGCTTATAATAGAAAGAAAGCCTTATTTATAATGGGAAGAGGAGTGTAGCCAAAATTAGGCTTTGAAAATAGCTTTCTGATAACACCTATTTGACTCTTGGAAAACAACAACAACAACAAAAGCTGTCATTAAAAAGAAAATTACTTCACTTTCCCTCCAAGTTTAAAACATACACTTTATTTCAAGAGGTAAAAAGAAACCCACTGATTTTGGAGCATAAAACTCCTGGTATGTGGAGAGCTACAAATACTATAACTTGAATATTCAGGTTATAATCACAGAAGCAAAAGCTATATCACCTCACAATTGCCCTTTGCCTGGGTTTAATCCAGGTAGTTAATCCAGGTAGTGAAGCTGCTTTGAGACCACAGACCACTGTCATTCTCTTAAGCTCCACATCACTCAAGCATGGCCACACCAAGGATCCAGAGTCCACATTCTTCATCGACAGACTTCCTAATCTGGCAGATATAGGACATTCAATCCCTTTTCACAAGAACTATTAAGTTCCTTTTATGTGCTCGGCATATGCAGCCTGGAAGATTGCTGCAGAACTACAAAGCCAAAGGGTTAGAAGGTGAGGTATGTGGTATACATTCCTCCTAGCCAGCCTGGCACTGGAGCTAATTAGAAAGTACCCAGTCACCTGTCCAGGTCACCTTCCTGTGAAGCATCAGGGGCTTTGTCTGGGCAGGTCACAGCGCAAGCAGATAATTGGCTAAGAACATAGTTGAAAAATTGGCAGTCTGGGAATCTAACATCATAAGGAATTCATTGGGCATATTTGGAACTGTGGCAAGAAAGGGTTTTAAGAAGGTTGATGTTCTAGCTGCTGTGGAAGATTATCAGAGGCTGTTATATAAGGAACTCTTATAAGGCTTATAATTTCATCTGCCTCTTCACAAGACCCCAGAGGTCTAACTGTGAGTTTCCTTCCCTGCTCTTTCCAGATATGCACCCCCATTCACCCAGCAGGAATGGCTCCCCACTTGATCAGTTTCCCATTGTCTGTACCAGTTGCATCTCACCCAGTCTTCAATCTAATGGGTTTTCCAACCCATGAAATTATTCAAAGAAGCCAATCACATCCTGCTGCAGGAAGTAGGGTTCACCTCACCCTCTTGTTACTACAAAGTCTGCCTCTCATAGCCCTTGCTAGTTCATTCTGCTCCTGAATGCAGCTCCTATGTGGCCCTGTATGGCTTGTGGTATTCTCTCCCCTCATGACTGTGAGTATATGTGACTAATAAACTGCTGCCAATCTCATCTGTCCACTGTCAGGTGCTGTATATTCAACCATCCCCAAAACCTAGGGTGGAGCTTTCTCCTTTACCAACAGGGTGAAGAGAAGATGAACAAAACATTCCTGGAGCTCTCCTGATGTCTTTTAAGGCTGATACATCTTGACTGGGTCAGCTCTGCTCTGCATTAGTAGCTTCTCTGAGTTTAAGAGGTCCTTATCAACTCGGGCCAGTCACTTGCACAGTGCCCATAGTTAGGGCTATGTTTTTTGCATGTACTGGTGCACAAACTGCTTGTATACTCCAGGTAGGTCTGGCTTCATGAGTGTGTGACCATATGGCCCCATGCTTGGTTTAATGCTCTTCTGCGATCATCTCGAAATTCTTAATTTTTTTAATGTAGGGCCTTGTATCTCCAGTTTGCACTGGGCCCCATAAATGATGTAGCCAGTCCTGACTCCAAGCCCACATCTCAGGCTGGCGTTTTATCTGCCCTACCCAGAAGTTTTCTATTCCTTCCTAATCAGAATCACTAATTGTAAATAGTCAGAACCTGTCCTTGAAATACAGAGAATATTCGTGGTAAGCTGGTATATGGTTTTCTTGAGATGTGGCCAGGCCTTTCATGTAGAACAGAAAAAACAAAAGCTATTCATCATGATAATTGGGACCCATTGATTTGAAGGGCAAGACTGGTGCATTGCTAATTAATTGGGTACGTGTTTTTTGTTTGTTTGCTTTCTCCATATGGATTTAGATTTCACTCTCCAAGGAAAAAATTTGAAGCTTTTCCTTGGGAAGTGAGCTTACTTTGATATGTCCAGTAATAAGTGGACAACAGGCCTGTAGTTGGCGGGAATACTGGAAAGGAATTGGAGGGTGCACACGTGCCTGACACCTAGAAAGGGAGCCCTCCCTGCTAAGTCACAGGCTGGACAGCTATCCAAGCAATACCACAGGAATAGGCCTAGGGTACAACTCAGGACAACTTAAACTGGGATATTGTTCAGGTGGTCAGACTTAGTGGTTGAGAGTGTTTCATGTGGGATGGAGTGGTGTTTCCCCATGGAAAGGGGAGAGTTTTGAAGGAGAGACACAAAAGGGCTGGGTGTGGGCAGGGGCTGATGATCCAATAGGCAAGGTAAGCCTGTGATGGCTACATGTGAATCCCAAGATGTGGCAGGGTTGCATGTTCTGAGGATTTACTATTTAATATCTAAAAAAAGAAAAAAAGAACAACATAAGAAGTAACTATTTGATATGATATGTGGTGAAATATGGATTTCGCCACATATCTCTGATGTGGTGAAACCTATGTGAAATTGTTCACTATGGTTTGGTAAGTGAGCACAAGTAAGCCTGTATTTACCTTGCTTAATGGGTCATCTGCCACTGTCATGGACTGTAAATTTGAAAAGAGTCTTTGATTCTGTAGGAAGGTGCTATGGGGCTGGGAGTGAGACAGATGCCAGCCATACCAAGAAACAGAATCTTTGATGTGGTGAAAAAATGTGAAATTGTTCACTACAGATGATCTTGTAAGCAAAGTAAGCACCATGCTTATCTTCCCTATTGGATAATCTGCCCCTGGGTGTGGATATGAATATGAAAGCAGGAAAGCCAGGGTAGAAGCCAGAGGAAAGATTGGGGGGAAGGGATTATGTGTTTAGGCTATTCTTGATGATAGTCAAAGGAAAGCCCAAGTTAACTGGAATGTCATCCTTTGTAATTCCTATATTTCATATCTGTGTAAAGTTGCCCTACTGTGAGGACCATGGTCTTGGGAACATCTAGCTCAATTGGCATAACATATTTATAAAGAAAATCTTCTACTTTCTACTTTGGTGAGCAACATCTGGGGTCTTAAAATCCTGTGAGCAGCCATCTAGGATACTCCATTGGTCTCACCCCTTTGGGAGCAAGGAAGAAGGAAGAAAACTAAAGACACAAGGGAAAGATTAGTCCAAAGGACTAATGGACCACATCTACCACAGCCTCCACCAGACTGAGTCCAGTACAACTGATGGTGTCCAGCTATCACTACTGACTGCTCTGACAGTGATCACAACAGAGGGTCCCGGACAGAACTGGAGAAAAATGTAGAACAAAATTCTAACTCGAAAAGAAAGACCAGACTTGCTGGTCTGACAGAGACTGGAGAAACCCTGAGAATATGGCACCCGGCCACCCTTTCAGTTCAGTAATGAGGTCACTCCTGAGGTTCACTCTTTAGCCAAAGATTAAACAGGTCCAGGGAATAAAACAAGACTAAAGGGGCACACCAGCCCTGAGGCAGGGACTGGAAGGCAGGAGGGAACAGGAAAGCTGGTAATAGGGAACACAGGGTTGAGAAGCGAGAGTGCTGACATGTCATGGGGTTGTTAACCAACGTCATACAACGATGTGTGTACTAACTGATGAGAAACTAGTTTGTTCTGTAAACCTTCATCTAAAGTACAATAAAAAGAAAAAATTCTGGAAAAAAAAATAATAATAAGGTTGCCCTAGCTGTTCATTACAGAAGCTGACATGTGCACATACTGCCTGTTCTATAGCTTGTGAAGTCTGAAGGGGTACGCATGTGGTGGGGAAGTGGTTGAGGTAAGGGGACTATTCTATTACTTCTTCTGTTTCTAACCCCTGTGCAAAAGTGTCCATCCAGGGAACTATGGCTTCAAGCTCCAGGGAATTATGGTGACACTGGGGGTGCTGCTGGCAGCTCCATGAAGACCTATGAGTTCAGGGTCAATTTGAAAGAGAATTTACACAAAAGAGACAGTAAAACCAAATCACTGCTACCCCTATGTGTTAGATACAGGTTGCTTTTCTCCAAGAAGGGAGAAGGGGGCCTGGTGAACTCTGGATTACACAATTTATCTAACAGGACTAAAAATTCCTCACTGATGTTCCTTTTCATTGTATACTTTGTGAGCCAAAGGCTTTACTTTATATAAAACACAGAATGCTATATACTATAGATATCATAGATATATCATAAATAGAATAGATATAAACTAAAAAAACCCATTGTCGTTGAGTCAATTCCAAATCATAGCAACCCTATAGGACAGAGTAGAACTACCCCATAGGGTTTCCAGGAAGTGGCTGGTGGATTTGAACTGCCGACCTTTTGGTTAGCAACCAAGCTCTTGACCACTGCACCACCAGGACTCCCAAATAGATACTGGAATTACATTGAAATAATCTACTGAATTAAATAAAACAAGGTGATATGCTGATATTTATTAATATTTATAATTGTTATTGTACTGTGTGTTTAGCCATAAATAGCAAGTGGTTCGCAGGTGATTGAAATTAATGTTGCTTTTACAAAGTCATTTTAAGTTTTGGCAGCTTTTCTTCTTTCACTTGGCTCATTTGTTATTATTGATAACCAAGGGTGCTGTTTCTTTCTGTTTGGCCATCTCTACAGCTGCTAACCAAAAGTTTGCCAGTTGGAATCCACCAAGTCGTTCCTTGGAAACTGTATGGGGCAGTTCTAGTCTGTCCTACGGGGTTCTATGAGTTGGAACTGACTCAACGGCAATGGGTTTAGTTTTGTTTTTTTGGCCCTGCTCTGTGACTCCAAGGCTGACTCCCGTGGACTACATCATCTAAGCTACCTTGCAGGCTGACTTCTGGTTGGATTTGGTCAATGAGAAGCACCAGTAGAAGATCAGGGAGTAGAAAGAAAGAGGTCAGGGATTATCTTTTCTGCTTAACCACACCCTCCAAGTCCCCTTATCTCTGTCAGTAGCTATATCTCTTTGTGAACACCAAACTAGTTGCTGTCGAGTTGACTCTGACTTATGGTGACCCCATGTATTGCAGAGTAGAACTGCGCTTCATGGAATTTTCAAGGCTATGACCCGTTGAAAAGAGATCACTAGGCCTTTCTTCCAAGGTACCTCTGGTTGAGTTTGAACTGCCAACCTTTTGGTTAGTAGCTAAGCACTTGTTCGCACCAGCTAAGAACTCCTCCATGACCACAGTGGCCATGAGATGCGCCCTCCCCTAAGGCTGCAGTTCTCAAAGGGCCCTGGGACTCTATTTCTTTACCCTTGTCCTTTAAGCCCTGGGTGGTAAGGGATTTCCGCTGTCACCAGCCTCAAGGTGACTCCCTAGCTTTGCTGACTGCTTTCATCCTGCCTTTACCTCTACAAGAGTCCTTTCTTAATGGCTACCCAATTGAACCCAGCTGGACCTTGGCTGATACACCAGGAAAGCATAGGCCTGTTTTCTTCATGTTGAATGCAGGCCTTTCCTCAGCTTTTCCTGTCTCAATCGCATACACACAAAGTTTTTGAACCTGCTCTCCAATACTTGGGATTCTATCTGGATCTCACGAATTCCCTTTCTACTACATCACTTGCATGAGTGCGTGTACTTATTTCTGAGGCTCCCTAAAATTTTTCTACCACCTCCAAAGCTTCCTCCCTTTTATTGTCATCCAATTACAGTACTCTCTACATTTCAAGATTTTCGAGCAGCAAATTTCCAGAGTCACATTTAGTACACAGGGCTAAGGGTGGGTAGCCTATGAGTGAGGGTGGGTACAAAGTCAGGAGCTGTGTGACCCCAGCCTAGGCCTGGAAGAGGGTAGTGCTATTGCTCCAGACTTGCACACTCTTGTACCTCCTAGGAATAGGCCTCCAGAACCTGCATCTAGAAAAACTCTGATGCTTTCTGCCTAGAGAGGGTTTCTGAAGGTGGGTAAAGAGGAGGGAGGTACCTTAGGTTTGCCCTGAGCCAGGTGCTCTGCGTGGACTTTTCCCATCTCCCTGTTTGCATTGTTGACTTTTGTTTCTCCCATCATGCAGAACCTTCTTTGGCACAGGAACCTTAGTTTAGTTCTGTATTTCCAAGCATTCTGCAAGAGTGCTTGGCTCACAATGTTTGTTGAGTTAATTGTTGAAACAGGTTTTCCTTCCAGACTTTTAATGATCAGTTTGAAAGAAGAGATGTTACCATATTTCCCAAGGGAGCCAGGGAGGTGGCCAGCATTATGTGGGGGGGAGAAAAAAAAAAAAAAAAGGAAGAAACGAGAAGAATCTGGAGATATCAAACACAGCCAGCTTCATATTTTGCCCACTTTAACTCATCAAAGCCAAGATGGGTAGGAGATTGTTATGGGCTGTGAATAGTTCCACATTTGTATAGCTAAGAGGGAATGCTGCACTCAGTGGACTGAACCTTTAATAAAGCTGGAGAACTGTGGCTAGCACCTTGGCAGTCCCGCAGGGCAAAGTGGAAGGAGCAGACCGGAAGTCAGAAATCCTGGGTCTTGCTTCTGGCCTTGCTACCCTCCACCCATATGACTTGGGGCAAAGTCATCTAAACTTTGTATACCTTTTATTTTAGTCTATAAGCTAGAGATTATAACACCTCCTTTGCTTCCTTCCCAGGACTCTTGGGAGAGTCATATGAGATAATGCAGGCAAAGCACTCTGCCAGCTAAAAAGCATGAGACAAAGGTGAAGCTCCAGTATCAGAGTGTATCCAGCCCCTCCTGGCTGAGGCCAGGAGAGGCCAGGCCAGGAGACGCGCTGTCCCTGGAAGAGCAGGCGGGGTGAGGAGGCAGGTGTGTTGAGTCCCTTCCAGCAGTTAATTCTGTATGCTCTGGAGGCCCCTGACATTTTCCAGCCGTGCATTGGGCAGTGGATTACTAGAGAACTTGTGTTCCTGCCCATGCAGATTCCCTCTTGCTCTTCAGAGCCGCTCCTCCCTGCTTTTGCCTCAACGTGATTACTCACTAATCCTTCCCCTTCCCTTCTCACATACTTTTGACCAGGCCCATGTGTTTGACATCAGAATGACTCTGTTGGATGCAGGTTTGGACTCAAAACATTTGGTTGGAAAACCACCCAAGGCTCCTACCATGTGAGATTCTTAAGATTTCCAGATTCATCCTCTTGTGTCCTTAAAATGTCATTGGTCATATTGTTGTAGTATTGTGACTCCGGGTGTGTGTTTGTGTGTGCGCGCACACACTTATTGGTCATATTTAGCGGAAAGAATGCTCATGGGCCAAAAAACTCATTTGGGTTTGTTTGGATGAGTCAGAAATGACGGGAATTCAGAATGTAAGAGATTATAAACACTACAGTAGTTATTCAAAATCTCATTTACTGCCTCTTGTCTACATATTTAAATTCCATTTGCAGTCACCAACCCTGATACTCTTTAAGAAAATAACAATAAACAAGCGACTGCTAAGGAAAATGTAAATTGGTTTGTTTGCTTCTTCACACTTCTGGGCAGTGAAAATACAGGTAATTGTTATGCCAAGGGTCTCACTGAATATACAAAATCTTTCTCTTTCTCATGAGTTGTTTTTAAGGTTAACCACTTTCTAAAGAGTTCTTTGTGTCTAGAAACCAATTTTATGCTCCTTTGTCCAGGTACAAAGTTCTTACAAACTTGTTAAACTTTCCCACACAAACACATTTGTACTTACTCATTTAGAAAATGGAGAAAACAGTTTACTTTGGGGAAATCTGTTTGTTGTTCTTTGACATTTACAAAGTCCTCACAGTGTTCCGGGAGCTGCATGCAGCTTCTAGAAGCAGACTGCCCCCAGAGGCATTTGTGTTCAAGGGGACATAGGTCTGGGATTCTGAGATGGCAGTACTCTGGCCCTGGGCTGCAGTCAGTGCCCACACATTAGTGATCACGGTAGTAGGGATTTGTGCTCAAGATGTGAACATAAAGCTCATCCCACCAAATTCCCAGGCTCCAAAGTCTTTCCTTCCTAGACAATTTTTTCCAGCAGCTCACCTTCATGCATTCAGAAGTGTCCTTTTCCATGTGTATTCCTGTTTGACTTCTACTCACTTTTTGCAATATAGGATTGTGTGCAAGCCAAGATGGCTACTTCTTCTAATGCTGCCATCAAAGAGAAACAGTATGGTGTCCAGTGTCTCTCAATCTAAGTGAGCAATATCTAGGCAATGTAGACGTCTTCCGTCCCCTCCACCTGCCCAAGATAAGAAAATGTAATGCATAAATTCCAGAAATCTAAATTCAAAAAAATTCAGCATTCTCATAAAAACAGATTTCCAAGTTTTCAAAAGGATTCTTTTAAATATCAAATCCCTCAATGGACTTATAAAATAGGATTTGATTTCTAGAAATTTCATTCAAGAATGTGTTAAGAGAGGGTATGCTGGTACCGTAATATTTTAATTTATATACAAGCCTCTTACTAAATAGTTACCAAGCATTTGCCAAGCACCAACAATGGCTGAGAGCTCAGAGTTGGACTTGCTTATTTAAATGCTGTTTTTCAACAATTCAAAAGGAATTCTTCTCTGTCTAACAAAATAGAGAACCTTTCTATTTAATCATAATATAGGCACTTCGAACAGTTTTAAAAGATACAAAATGAGTGTATTTGGGCATACTGTCTGTTTCATGACACACTGTATTTGTTCTCAAGGTATCAGTGCTCAATGATACAGGCTGCAGTTGTAATTATAGCCCATATAGGCTGTAATTGTTCAACAAAGGGGAATGCAATGAGGTCAAAACAGAATTTCAAAGCCATTACAGCAAAGCCTGTTGGGCTGTTGGTGCAGCAGCAACTCATTGCCCTGATAATTGGGAGGCACAGATGTGGGTATAGAGCAAGAAGCTGTTGTGGCTGGGGTGAAAGACAAGCTGACGTAATTAGCTGGGGCTTGTGAACAACAGACAGGGACATGTGCCACAGCCAAGAAGACACCCTGATGTCAGCTCCCGGCTATGTGATGAACCTTATTTCCAACCGAGTTTGAAAAAAAAAAAAAATTACATCATAAGTATGAAAACCCAACCAAGATTTTGATTCTAATAACTTGAAGAAGGATTTGCTCCCTTACAAAGGAAGTTAGGTGTGTGTCATGGATTGAATTATATCCCCCTAAAAATGTGTGTGTCAACTTAGTTAGCCCATGATTCCCAGTATTCTGTGATTGTCCTCCATTTTGTAATTTTATGTAAAAGAGGATTAGGCTGGGATTGTAACACCTTACCAGTCACATCCTGGGGTGTGGCCTATACCACCTTTTATCTCTCAAGAGATAAAAGGGAAGTAAACAGAGATGGGGGACCTCATACCACTAAGAATGCAGTGCCTGGAGCAGAGCACGTCCTTTCAACCTGGGTCCCTGTGCAGAGAAGCTCCTGGGGCGGGGGTGGGGATTGATGAAAAGGCCAACAGAGAGAGAAAGCCTTCCCCTGGAGCCGACACCCTGAATTTGGACTTTTAGCCCACTTTACTGTGAAGAAATAAATTTGTCTTTGTTAAAGCCATCCACCTGTGGTATTTTTGTTATAGCAGCACTAGATAACTAAGACAGTGTGTTTCACAAACATTAAGTCTTCACACGTAGCCACTGAATGATAAATTCAACCATACAATTAGCTAACATTAGTAAGTCTATATCTTAGCTATCTATATATCTCTATATATCTATCTATACCTCAATGACAATATCCTACCTGTATCAGTTAAGATGAATTTGGTTATTTTAAATTCTCTTGGAACCACAATTGTAAGCATCAAGTCCTCATGTGATAATGATCAAAGGCAAGGAACAAGGATAGAAGTCACACCAAGAACCCCTCTTTTCTATAGCTGTTTCCCCCATCTCATGAACTGGGTCACGGGTCCACCCCTGAACCAACCACTGACAAAGGGCTCAGATCAGTCATTGTTATCTTGGGAGGCAGGGGCTGGAGAGGAAGCATCTCACACTCCGCAAAAACATAACCAATGATATCTGGGTCCTAAGTTTTATTCAGCCCTAACAGGATACAAAATAATAATCACCAAGCTACTGAAAACATTGCCTTCTAAACTGAATGGAAGCAATATGGCCTGATAAATGCTAAATTGGAGAGATGTTGCTCTGGATTGCTTTGTCAAAAGACTAACTTCCCGCTATGCGTCTTTAGGCAGTTCTCAGTGGAGTCAAACCTCAATTTGTTCTATCAAAGGAGGATAGTGTCATTTACCACCTTCTGCTCTCAGTAGGGTTGCATGATGACTTAAAGAAGCCTCATAATGCCTATGAATTTCTCAAAGTAGAAAGTGCTGAATTTTCTTGGGATGACATACATGTCAAATTGCTGAGCACAGAATCAGCATCAGCTCATCTCTAAAAGTTGCTCTGAAGCCATGTGACCCGAGTACGGACTCCTCTTTTGACAACTCTGATTCTAAGTCCTCAGGTACTCACCCTCCATTTCTCAAGTTTCATCTGCAGCAACATTTACCCTTATTTCTCCCCCATCCAAGCCAACTCATAGTAACCCTATAGGACAGAGTAGAACTGCCCCACAGGGTTTCTAAGGCTGTAATCTTTAAGGAAGCAGACTGCCATATCTTTCTCCCATAGAGTGGCTCCTGGGTTTGAACTGCCAACCTTCCAACCTTGGAAACCCTATGGGGCAGTTCTACTCTGTCCTATAAGTTTACTATGAGTAGGAATCAACTCAATGGCAATGGGTTTCTCCCTGAAATCCTGCCTCAAATCCCAAATTAGGGAGGATCACCAATAATAGTTCAAAGGTAAGAGTGAGAGTGTATGAGCAAGTTGGAGGAGTAGGGGAATGAGGAGAGCAAAAAAGATTTACCCTGGTTTCTTTCCCCATCTCAAACCCTATTTAAATCCACTATTTTAACTATTAAACCATTAAATGCTTTCACGGTGCCCAAGATCAGCACAATGTGGTCTCTTGATACAGGGTTCTAAGGATTCAGTATTTCAAGTCAATATGCCCTGATTTTCAAACCCACTCCTTCTGAGGGTGGCGCTGTCACCGGTGCACTTATGTCCAAACAGGGCATTAATGCACAGACAAGCTGTTCCTTCTATCTTGCACGCACCAGCCCTCTGGTTTTTTTTTTAGACATTCCAGTTAAAGATCCACCCGACATAAGCATAAACTTACTGTTGTTGTATTTATTTTTACCAACTCTCCCAAATAAATGGAAGTGGCTTACATTTAAAAACACAGAAAGTAGAAGTTTTTAAAAATCAGAAAAAGAACTCTGAAACAGCTTAAAGCAAAGAGATATCAAATGGTGTGCCTCTAACGAAATAGGACGAGTATAAAATTTCACCCTGCACCTTCTTGAAAGCAAAGATGAAAAAAGAAAACCTGATGGGTTATATAATTCTCAGTATCTATTTTTCTGTTTGTTTTCCTTTTTCTTCCCTTCCTTCTCCTCTCCCCTCCTTCCCTCTTTTCTCCTCTTCTGTTTCTCCCGTTCTCCTCTTCTCTCCCCACACCTCCTTTCCCTCTCTCTCTATCTTTATTTCTCTTTTTGAAAGACACCCTTTTATCTGGAAAGTTAAACTGATAGCTGCCATTAAGTTAAAGAAATTTAATCACGTATTTCATCTTAAATCCTTCTTGGAATAAGGCAACAGCACTTGTTGATTAACTGGTCAAGCACGTTGGTTCTTGCAGAAGGGACACTGTGGAACAACAACAACAAGAATATCATTAACTCTGGTTTTGCAGAAGATACAACGATGTTTCCCATATTAATACTTCTTAAAACAATTTTTTAAAAAAGCAGATGGTATATCACTTAATTGTGACTGAACAAAAACAGTTCTATAGGAAACTAAGCTAATAGAACAAACCAATTATAAAACATATAGACTATGTTTCAGTTTGCATTTCATTTGCTACTACTTACTGCTCATCTGATGCCCTGGTGGCATAGTGGTTAAGAGCTTGGCTGCTATCCAAAAGGTCGGCAGTTTGAATCCACCAGCTGCTCCTTGGGAACTCTGTGGGGAAGTTCCACTCTATCCTATAGGATCGCTATGAGTCCAAATCGACTCTTCAGCAGTGGGTTTGTTCGTTTGTTTTTAATTGCTCATCCTAGCCTGCCTTTAAACATTGTGTTCCTTGTTTAGCTAAATCTAGTACTTCTCATTTTTCCATCTGTATGCAACACTTCTCTTGCTGATTTTGGTAGGGGCCCTCCTCTTCAGTCATGGAAGTGACATGGAAAGAAGCTAAGCCTTGGATCTGATGGCCATGAGTTCAAACATGTTCCTGCCACTTTGCAGCAGGAACCTTGGCAAGTTACTTGGCTCCTCTGAGTCTCACTTCTCTCCTAAGTAAAACAGGGATAATATTACCTCCCTGCCTATCTTGTTGCCTCCTCTCCCTCAGACATCACGTCCTATCCTATTGATCTTGCCTCCTCAATAGCCACAAATTTGCTCTTTTTCTGCCATCCTTAATTCAGGTCACATTCTCTCTCATCCCATACCACAGAGTCCTCCCTCTGACCCTCCTGCTCCTATTCTTACTCCGCTCCACACCATTCTCCATATTATGGTCAAAAAGAACTTACTAAAATACAAACCAAACTATGTTACTACCCCACTAAAAACCCTTCCCCGACTTGTCATTGTCCCGGGACAAGATTCAAACCCGGTAACATGGATCACACGGCCCTTTTTAATCTGTTCCTGCCTAGCATTCTTTCTTGCCTCCCTCAGCACTCCCAGGCTCACTCTGTGTTCCAGTCACAATGAGCTACCTCCTATTCAGAGAATCTCACAGGCTGTGTCTCCACATTGGGCCTTTTCACAGAATTTTCTCTCTGCTTGGAACAGCCCTTCTCCCCGGTCTGCTGCTGCATTATCACTCTTCTTCTTAGACCCTGCGTGCTTGTCTCTTTCTTCAGTAGACTACCCTCCAGTCGCCCACCCCCACCCCCAATCCTGCCCTGAAGGCCAATGAGAAAGCTTTTTGTTTTTTTTTTTCTGAGTTTCCTTAGCGCTCTGCACTGCCATGAGCTTATTTAATTCTTGTCTTTCCCAGTAACCACGAGTTCTGTGAGGATAGAAACCACATTTTTTCCCATCTTGATATCCTCAGGGCTCAACTCAGTGCCACACAGAAGTTGCTTCATATTTATAAAGTAAATGGAAACCTGAATTAATGAATATCTTTCAGAGTTTTTTTTTTTTTTTTTAATGTGGATTAAATGAGATAAAATAAGAAAGGGACTGGCCACATTGCAGACACTCAATAAATCATCATCATTCTTACTGCTACCACCGCATAATACTGTCCTGCTTTCAGCATCGTGTCCTCTGCCAGCAGAAATCCATGAGCGAGCGCCTCAAGGGCTTTGAACATTTTTAACTCCAAAAATCTGATGAAAACTACTGTAGGCAACAGCTTTGTTGGGTCTTTGTAAAAATACGCCCCTACCTCCACCTCCTTTATTTTCTGGTTAGAGTGCCTTTTGCAACCTTTTACAAATAGTGGGTTTATTCATTCTAACATGCACTTTCGCCAGTTGGTTCACTTCTGCGTAACCCCTCGCGTCCCTATTCAACGGAGGCTAGTAATTACCATAGCAACCACAGCATGTGGCGTTTATGCGCTCGCTCAGAAACAAAACATTTGCTTTAAAAAAATTACACACACACATTAATTTGTAACATGAAATTCTATTTCATGGTCTCTATGAAGAGGAACCATGCCGCCAAGTAATCAGACTTACCCCTCCGCGCTGGACTAGGGACTCAGTGTTGTTTCACTGTCTCCCCCGCCCCCCCGCCACCGCCCCCATGCACATATTGATTCATTTTAAAAATGAAATTTTTGTGCAATGGGGGGGAAAAAAGATGGGAAAGATTCAGTTTCAGCGGGAAGGTACAAAGGTCAGTGAGAGGGTGCACAGCCCTGTAGAGCGGTTGTTTCTGTCTGAGCGATGATTATACTACCAAGGGGATTCATTAAAATGGAGCCTATTGCTGTTACACTGAATGAAGCGCTCCATAAATTCAGCTGTGAGCCTGTCAGTGGCTAAGCCCATATGTAATGCTTAAATACAGCGCCTGCATCTGCTAGTTGGTGTCCGTATCCCAGCCCACGTATGCCTCCCCAAGAGCTGTGTGCATGTGCAGGCACGCTCTCGGCCCAGTCAAGGACCCAGGGCCCGAAATGCTGTGCGTGCCCAGAAATCGACAATTCCCATTCTCACCGAGACTGCCGTGTGTGTGTGTGTGTGTGTGTGTGTGTGTGTGTGTGTGTGTGTGTGTGTGTGTGTGTGTGTCCAACAAGACATTATGTTTTAGATGTGACAGAGGCATGAGGTAACCACTTGCTCTGGGTCCTAACGTGGTGGTGGTGTGTGGGGGTGCGGGGCGAGACAAGGAATTTCAGGCCGCGTGGAAACATGACCTCTCCAACACCGCCCACTTAAAAAGGAGGAGAGATATGTGCCAGGAAGTGTTCAAAGGTAAAGCTAACTCTCAATGACATCAGTCATAATCAAAGGGCAGGCAGCAGACGGTGAACTCTTTCTGGCCTGCCTCCTTAAGTCACCTGAAGAGAGAAAAAAGCCTGTGGAGAAACTCGGCTTCAGCTAGACCTTTTTTTCAGTTGTTGTTTAAACTCAGTCAGTTGGAAGCCTCTTTATGAGTTCTCTGGTTGAAACTCTGATTTAAAAAAAAAAAAAAAATTTGCTTTGGTTTGAGGAAAAAATAATACATTCCAGTCAAAGGCTTTGCAGAGCCGCAGAACAATCTGAACCTTTCACTGTGTTCCGCAGGAATTCGGTTAGACAGCCTTCGCTAATAACATGTGGACCTTCTCTCAGCAAATGGGGCTCGGGAACAACTGAGGGCAGGGTGGACGTGTGTGTGGGCTGTCTGGGCTGGGCAGCCAGGTTCTCATCAGCTTTTACTATGTATTTGATGAAAGTGGAAATGAAATGCTCTAGATTTACTCTCTAAATGGGAATTTCTAGTTACTAATTCTATTTCCCGGACTGGACTGAGGAATGTCCCTGGGTGGTGCAAACAGTTTGCTCTTGATTACTAACCTAAAGGTTGGCAGTTTGAACCCACCCAGTGGTGTTGCAGAACAAAGACCTGGCGAACTGCGTCCATAAAGATTACAGCCAAGAAAGCCCTATGGAGTAATTCTACTGAGGAACACACGGGGTCACCATGAATCAGAATCAATTCAAAGTCAACGGTTTTGGTTTGGGGGTTTTTTGAACTGAGGAAATACTGGCACAGGCTTAACAGATGAAACAGGAGCTCACAATTCCTTATGAACAATATGGAAAAGCCTACTGGAAACACAAAATTCTCTTGGAAGGCACTGCCTTTGGCGCCCGTGGCCCAATGTCTCTAAGGACAGGTAAGGGATAAGGCTCTTCTTTGTTTAGGTAGTTTACACGGAGGCTCGCAATCTCCCCTCCAGAGGCCCTGCAGAAGGCAGCCACTAGATGGCGCCATTCACCCAGCGATAGTTCCGAGCGGCAGCTCTGCTTCCAGGAGAGCGCATTTAGCTGAGAAGCAGGAAAGTCAGTGACATGGGGAATTATTATGCACAGTTCATTTCCTTGTAATTTAACTCTCAGAGTAACAAAAGCATAATGTATAGCCTAGTTTTTGGGTCTGATTTACAACAATTTAAACTAAAAGATGATTTCTGCCTCGCTCCACCCCCTTCCAATCACTTCTGCTGATAGCAGCAGCTGAGAATTTTGTATTTCATCACACCAGGGCACCCTCTCAGAGCCACACATCCGAGAAGCTGAAATGTAAGACAGGATCCCTGCAAACAGAGGTGATGCAAAATTGGACTTTCTGCTTCAAATTCCATAATAGCTTTGTTGTCAGTGTTAAACACTTTATGCCTTTATTACGGTGGTTTGGTCAGTATCCTCCACTACTTTTGAACGTTGTGGAGTCCAGGTGGGGTCTCTTGGACATCTCTGTCCTCAAAGGGTTTTTGGTATTAGATTCAAACCCAAAGGTAAAGGGTGTGAGCTCGAAGCCTTCCTAGCAGTTCCCACCTCAGCTATCCTCCAAGGACCCCATTCTTCTGCCTCCCCAAGGCCCGGTCCCTGTAGATTCCAGCCACTTTGATGTCTCCTTCCTTGGGCTCCACGAGCACTTAGGACTCTACCATGCAATTTAGCATTTAGTATCTATTGTCTTGTTCACTAATTGCTTTATATGTGCCTTTTTTTTTTTTTCTCCCTAAGGAAAGGGGGAAAACCTTTTTCTGAGTGCTTACTTGGTCCATGTAATTTCCTTTAATCCTCTTAACAGCCCTATGCTTTAGATGCAATTGATTTCATTTTACAGATGAGGAAACTGAGTCAAAGAGGTTAAATAACTTACACAAGGTATCACTGGAAATAAGAGACAGGATTTAAACACACGTATTTCATTGTTATATTGCTTTGATGCCCACTGTGATTGTAAACTAAGATGGGTGTCTCACCGCTCTGTACTTGGAACACCAGGCATGGTGGTAGGTAGGCACTCACATACACTCACACACAGACAAATGCTTCTTCCAAGACACTTAAGATGCTGTCTGTACTAGCGCTTGGGTCTTGGTAGGCATGTTAGAATCATCTTGACTAAAAATTAAGTAACTTGCTGAGTATCAGCCAAGTTCCCAGCCTCCTTGTACAGGTTTTTTTCTATCACACACTTAGTAGATACTTAATAAATGCTTATCTATTACAGCCTCATTTTCTTGAGTCTGTGTTGTTCTTTTTTCTTAGCTGTGTCTTTCTGTCCAAGGGAAGAAGGATCACATTTCTTCCAGAGACTAACTGCTGAACAGCACACTGGTCATTCAGTGGTAGAATTCTCACTTTCCATGTGAGAGACGTGGGGTAGAGTCCCAGTCAATGCACCTCCTGTGCAGCTACTACCTGTCAGTAGAGGTCTGCGTGTTGCTATGATGGTAAAGGGGGCTCTGGTGGCGCAGTGGTTAAGAGCTTGGCTGCTAACTAAAAGGTTGGCAGTTCAAATCCACCAGCCACTCTTTGGAAACTCTATAGGGCAATTCTATCCTGTCCTATAGTATCTCTATGAGTCGGAATCAGGCTCGACAGCAGCAGGTTTATGATGCTAAACAGGTTTCAGTAGAGGTTTCAGACTAAGAGTAGGAAGGTAGGCCTGACTTTCTTTTCAGAAAATCAGCCAGTGAAAACCCCATGGATTGCAATAATCCAGTCTGCAGCAAATCATGAGGATGGTGCAGGATAGGCTGCATCTTGTCCTGTCGTGCCGGGTCACCATGAGTCAGGGGCTGACTTGATGGCAGCTAATAAGCACCACAACAGGTGAGAACCAGAGCCCCTATTATGCGATTTAGTCATCTATCAAATTAGTGAAGGAACCAGGACTAATGACAGCTCAAATCTCTGACTCTCATTTCAATGCCCTCTCCATGACATCTGTCATTTTGTTTCACCTTTATGCTGCTTTATTTGGGTAGGCTTGATTTTCTCTTGTATTTGGGTGTCTTCAGACCCAAAACCTCCCTCTTCTCCCTTAAACTGGAGAAAAAATCAGGCAGAAGGTGAAAGTGGTAGAGAAAGAGACTGAAAGAAAGACTGCTTAGGGATCAGAAGGGACCAATGGATCTTAAGGCCCTTTAGGCTTATACTCTATGTCCAACACGTTTGGGAATAGCAATTTGTAGATGAAGAGGACTGAGTCACAATGTGTTCTGATACAAAGAGAAAACAAAATTTCAGTCACAGAAGGGCTGAAAATGCTTTCCATCTGCTGATTGGAATGTACGGTGAGTAATAAAATGACTCGCATAAAGCGGCAACGGCTTTTTATAAATATCTGGCACCACCCATAACTCTCAGAGCACTGGTCCATCACAAAATCACTCTAGTAAGTAACAAGGTAAGGCCACCAAATAAAGCCCGTGAGGAGGTGGTCTCCAAACACCCAGTGGAACCTACAAACAAAGATGTTAGCACTCATCTCCAGTTGACTTTGAGCTTCAGGAAGCGAGGGAAGTTGGGGGACAGAGGAAAGTTGATACCTAGCCTCTGAGGCCACATTAATCAAACATATGGAACCAATAAGGAAACTTTACTGTTCCCTAAAGGGTGGTTTTGAGAACTCAGAATTTCAACACATTTTGGGCCTAATGACACAAGTAAAGGAAGCACCTTACATATCTTGGGGGTTTTGAGTCTTAAGGTTATCAAGAAGCTGGCTAATACCCAACTTTATGCAGAACCCCAAGGAATGAGTGAGCACAGGACTCTGCCCAGCTCTGAAAAAAGTCTCTTGCTCTTTGCACATTTTCAAGTGAAAACTTGAGTGTGGAGAAGGAAAAGTGGGGGCTTCAAGGGCAGAAAATCTGATGGGCTTGATTCCTGATTCTGTCTCCTATCTGCTCTGTGGCCTTGGGCTTGTACAGGATCAGTTTAAGGCATGCGAGGGCCCTAAACACTGACAGTCTGTGGTGCCCCTCCTCTGCTTACTCACGCATTCTAACGGGATACGTGAATTATAGGTACTGATGTATATGTGTGTGTGTGTTTTAACTATCTTCTCTTTAAACAACCTTGTGCATGGGCACCCTTGTACCTGTATGAACTTTACTTCTGGCCGGCACGTTCTCATGCCCTGGCACTGGTATCGATTTCATTTAGTGCCCTGCCATTTCTCTTCCACTGTGCTGCTCACTTTTCCTTGTGTCCTGTCTGTTTGGCATCTATGGGTCTTTGCTTTAGACAGCTGCTGGCCATTTTTATTGATGCCCTAAGCACATGCTTACCTTGCTTATTGAGTAATCCATCCCTGGGTTTGTGACTGAATTTGTTCGACTCTATTCTCTCGTATTTAAAGTGGAGAAGTTGTTGTTAGTTGCCATTGGGTCTATTCTGACTCATGGGGACCCTATATGTGCAAAGTAGAGCTGCTCCATAGGGTTTTTAAAGCTGTGACCTTTCGGAAGTAGGTTGCTAATGCCCAACTGTGTGGACCTCTGGATGGGTTCAAACCACCAACCTTTTGGCTAGTAGTCGAGCACTTAACCCTTTGGGTCACCCAGGGTCTCCTCAAATGGAGATAATAGTACTTGTTCCTTAGAGTCATTGTAAGGATTAAATCAAATAAACACAAGCAGGAAGTAGCCATGAAAAAGCTGGAGCTAAGATGTAGCATGATTGGCAGGTAGAATTAGCAGACAACATACTTTCCCTCACCCCTCAGTCTTGCCTGCCCACTGTGATATGCACTCTATCTTATCATCTAAGATGCCATTGGCTATAAGATGCAACCTTATTTATCAAGAATGAAAAAATAAAACCACTGCCAATTAAGCCCTGCTTTTTTGTTTTGTTTTCTTTTAATTGATAGTAAGATATATCCCAATATTAGAGATGTTAACACGTGAGAAAAAATTCATCTGGAGAAAAAAATTTATCTTAAAATGAACGGACTATAGTACATGGACTCCTGACTTACATGGAGGTTAAGGAGACTCTAGGGAGCCCTGGTGGTGCAGTGGTTAAGTCTTTGCTAATCAAATGTTGGCAGTTTGAATTCACCAGCCAATTCTTAGAAAACCTAGGGGGCAGTTCTACTAGGAATCAACTCAACGGAAACGGGTTTGGTTTTCTGGTAGGGAAAATAGTTGGAGCATTTCCCATGACGAGGGTTCTAACACATGGGAGCATGTTTGATAAGCTGGGCTGGGGGTGGGGTGATGGGGTAGCAATGGGAGGCTAACAGAAATCCAAACTGTAAGCTGAAGAAGGGGTACAGGGTGCCATGTGGGCTCCTGAGAAATAATTTATTTTAAGGGAAAATAAAGTCAGAATCTGTAATGGAGCAGAGGTTCAGAAGGATGTATTCATTTCAAGAAGAGCATCACTGTGGATTTTTAAAATTTTATCTGATCCAATTACTCTAGTGGAATATGGGCACACTCAGGAGGAAAGAATGCAGGTGAAAGGTAGGCTTGGGTCCAGCCAGCCTGCTGAGGACCCTGCAATCAGGCTAATGTAGAGAGGCAGGTGCTGTGCTTCTTCTCCCTTCCAGGTAGAGTACAGACCGTGAAGACTCTGAGGATGGAGAGTAATGCAGCATCAGCCACCCACCCATCCATCCCCCCCCAGGCTTCCAGCAGCTAGTTTGCAGAAGCAGCAGTGGCAGCTGATGACTGGCATTGCAGAGGCTAAGGGCAGGGAACAGCAGCAGCCAGGTGGGCGTGCAGGCAGCAAAGAGCAGCCTGAAGCAGCAGAGAGAAGCAGCGGCAGGACTGATGCCTGAGTGCATAGGTGACACCTCCTGGGGCCCCCAAATGCCTGGTGGGAGGAGGAGACCTTGGAAGTAAGTCATGAATCCTACATATGCTGATGGGGGCAAGCACCAGAGAGCTGAGTGCACATGGGTTAATAGGATCTTATTGGTATTCACAAGCTGCTGAGATTGGGGGCCTTTGAGTTACCTTTAAAACCCCTAGTTCACAGTAAATACTAAACAAACATTACTTTTCCCTCTTTCTCTTCCCTTATCTAGAAGCTTGTATTTGGGAACCTGTTGTCAATTTACCAGTGAGCTATTAATACCCAGCGAATCTAATAGCATTTTTAATAAACTTTATTAAGCAAAAAAAAAAAAAAAAAATCCATCACCCACCTGTCAGTTTGCCCTACTGTGGTGACAGGTATGTTGCCATGATACTGGAAGCTATGCCACTGGTATTTCAAATACCAGCGGGGTCACCCATGGTGGACAGGTTTCAGTGGAGCTTCCAGACTAAGACAGATTAGGAAGAAGGACATGGCAGTCTGCTTCTGAAAAAATTGGCCAGTGAAAACCTTATAAATAGCAGCAGAACATTGTCTGATACAGGGGCGGAAGAGGAGCCCTTCAGGTTGGAAGGCACTCAAAATACAACTGGGAAAGAGATGGCTCCTCAAAGTAGAGTCTACCTTAATGACGTGGATGGATTCAAGCTTTTGGGGCCTTCATCTGCTGATGTGTCATGACTCAAAATGAGAAGAATTAGCTGCAAACACCCATTAATAATCAGAACATGGAATGTGTGATGTACAAATCTAGGAAAATTGGAAGTCATCAAAAATGAAATGGAATGCATAAAGATCAATATCTGAAGTATTAGTGAACTGAAATGGACTGATATTGGCTATTATGAACCAAACAATCATATGGTCTACTATGCTGGGAATGAAAAATTGAAGAGAAATTGTTCCCCATTCATTGTCAAGAAGAACATTTCAAGATCTATTCTGAAGTACTACACTGTCAGTGATAGAATAATATCCATATGCCTACAAGGAAGACCAGTTAATAGGGTTATTATTAAATTTACTCACCAAGCACTAATTCCAAAGATGAGGAAATGGAAGATTTTTACCAACTTCTGCAGTCTGAAACTGATCAAACATGTAATCAAGATATATTGATAATTACTGGTGATTGGAATGTGAAAGTTGAGACCGAAGAAGGAGGATCAGTAGTTGGAAAATATGGCCTTGGTGATAGAAATGACACCAGAGATCACGTCATAGAATTTTAGAAGACCAACAACTTCTTCGTTGCAAATACCTTTTATGAACAACATAACCAGCAACTATACACATGGACCTCACTGGATGGAAAACACAGGAATCAAATCGACTACAACTGTGGAAAGAGACCATGGAAAAGCTCAATATCATCAGTCAGAACAAGGCCAGAGTCCAACTGTGGAGCAGACCATCAATTGTTCATATGCAAGTTCAAGGTGAAACTGAAGAAAATTAAAACAAATCCACAAGAACCAAAATACAACCTTGAGTATATCCCACTTGAATTTGGAGACCAGTTCAAGAATAGATATGACCCATTGAACACTAATGGCAGAAGACCAGACAAGTTGTGAGATGACATCAAGGTCAGCATTCACGAAGAAAGCAAAAGGCCATTGAAAAAACAGGAAGTAAAGAAAAAACCAAAATGGATATCAGAAGAGACTCTGAAACTTGCTCTTGTACATCAAGTAGCAAATGGGAATGGAAGAAATGATGAAATAAAAAAGCTGAACAGAAGATTTCAAAGGGTGCCTCCAGAAGACAAAATAAAGTATTCTAATGAAGTATGCAAAGACCTGGAGTTAGGAATCCAAAAGGGAAGAACAGGCTTGGCATTTCTCAACCTGAAAGAACTGAAGAAAAAATTCAAGCCTCAAGTTGCAATATTGAAGGATTCTTCAGGAAAAATACTGAATGACACAGTAAGCGTCAAAAGAAGATGGAAGGAATATACAGTTGCTGTACAAAAAATAATTGGTGGATGTTCGACTATTTCAGGAGGTAGCATATACTAAAGAACCGATGGTATTGAAGGAAGAAATCCAAGCTACACTGAGGCATTGGTGAAAAACAAGGCTCCAGGAATTGATAGAATACCAATTGAGATGTTTCAACAAACAGATGCAGTACTGGAAGTGCTCACTTGTCTATGCCAAGAAATTTGGAAGACACCTACCTGGACAACCAATTTGAAGAGATCCATATTTGTGCCCAATCCAAAGAAAGGTGATCCAACAGAATGTGTAAATCATCCAACAATGTCACTAATACCACATGCAAGTAAAATTTTGCTGAAGATAATTAAAAAATGGTTGTAGCAGTACATTGATAAGGAATCACCAGAAATTCAAGCTGGATTCAGAAGAGGGTGTACAACCAGGGATATCATTGCTGATGTCAGATGGACCCTGGCTAAAAGGAGAGAATAACAGAAGGATGTTCACCTGTGTTTTATTGACTATGCAAACGCATTCAACTGTGTGGATCATAATGAATTATGGATAATATTGGGACGAATGTGAATTCTAGAACACCTAATGAATGTGCTCATGTGGAACCTGTGTATAGACCCAGAGACAGTCATTTGAAGAGAATAGGGGGGTACTGGGTGGGTTAAAATCAGGAAAGGTGTGCATCAGGGTTGTACCTTTTCACCATTCCTATTTGATCTGTATGCTGAGCAAATAATCTCAGAAGCTGGACTATAAGAAGCAGAATGTGGTATCAGGATTGGTGGAAGACTCATTAACAACATGCAACATGCAGATGATGCAAACTTGCTTGCTGAAAGTGAAGAGGACTTGAAGCACTTACTGATGAAGATTAGACTACAGCCTTCAGTATGGATTGCACTTCAGCATAAAGAAAACAAAAATCCTCACAACTGGACCAATAAGCAACTTTGTGGTAAATGGAGAAAAGATTGAAGTTATCAAGGATTTCATTTTGTTTGGATTCACGATCAATGCTAATGGAAGCAGCAGTCAAGAAGTCAAACAGCATATATTTGATTGAACTAAGAAGCATGTTCCTCAGGTGTACTAATTTTTTGTTTTATAGGTCTGTCTAATTTTTGCCTGAAAAGTGGGCTTCAGAAATGGTCTCAGTTCTGTCTTAGCAGAGCATCCAGGGGCTGTAGTTTTGGAAGTTCCTCCAGACTCTATCAGACCATTAAGTCTGGTCTTTTTATGTGAATTTGAATTCTGCTCTACAATTTTCTCCTGCTCTGTCTAGGACTCTGTTGTGTTCTGTGTCAGGATAGTTATTGGTGGTAGCCGGGCACCGTCTAGTTCTTCTGGTCTCAGGCTCGTGGAGTCTCTGGTTTATGTGGTCCTTTGTGTTAGTATTTTCCTTGTGTCTTGGTTTTCTTCATTCTCCTTTGCTCTGGGTGGAATGGGACAGATCCTGTTCAAAAGCAGGACAAGAAGACAGGAATAGACAGGAAATGTATGGACAAATGGATGCAGGAAACCCGGGGTGGGAACGGGGAGTATGCTTTCACATTGTGGGTATCGCAACCAATGTCACAAAATAATGTGTACAAAGTTTTGAATGAGAATTAACTTGAGCTGTAAACTTTCACCGAAAGCACGATTAAAAAAAAAAAAAATCATTTATATGAGACAAAATGGTCAACAAATACTCTAAAGCACAGATAAGAAGGTAGGGGGCAGGGTGACTAGGCTACCAGAAATGGAACAACCAGAATAAAAATAATGAAAATGTTGACACAATGGGAAGAATGTAACCAATGTCAATTAACAATATTTGTAGAAATTGTTGGGTGGGAACCTATTTTGCTTTGCACACTTTCACCAAAAATACAATAAAAAATTTTTTTTGAATGGTAAAAATAAGAAAATAAAACAATATATTGCCTAGGGCAAATCTGCTGCAAAAGTCTTCTTTAAAGTATTGAAAAACAAAGATGTCACTTGGAAAACTAAGGTGAGCTTGACCCAAGCCATGATATATTCAATTGTTTCCTATGCATGCAAAAGCTGGACTATGAATAAGACCGAAGAAGAATTGATGCCTTTGAATTATGGCATTGATGAAGAATGTTAAATATACCCTGAACTGCCAGAAGAACAAACAAGTCTGTCTTAGAAGAAGTACAGCCAGAGTGCTCCTTGGCAGCGAGGATGGCAAAACTTTGTCTCACATACATTGGACATGTTATCAGAAGGGACCAGTCCCTGAAGAAGGAGATCAATCTTGGTAAAGTAGAGGGTCAGCGAAAAAGAGGAAGACCTTTGACAAGATGGATTGACACAGTGGCTACAACAATGGGCTCGAACATAGCAAGGATTGTGAGGATGGTGCAGGACTGGGCAGTGTTTTGTTCTGTTGTACGCAGGATTGCTATGAGTTGGAAGTGACTCAATGGCACCTAACAACCACAACAACCAGAAAAAATAGAGCCTATTTGAGTATTAAAAAAATTCCGTGTATAAATTACCTAGTACTACAAAGATGATGGCTTTGTCTCACAGCTCTGGAGGCTAGAAGTCCAAATCAACATGTGGGCAGTGCTATGCTCTCTCTGAAAGCTTTATGAAAAGATCCCTCCTTGTCTCTCCTGGCTTCTGACAGCCCAAGGCATTCCTTGGCTTGCAGCTGCAGCATCACTCCATCCTCCCATGGACGTCTTTCTTCTGTGTCTCTTTGTGTCTTTTCCCTCTTATGAAGACACTACTCGGATTGAATTAGGATCCACCCTACTCCACTATGACCTCATGTTGACTGATAACATCTTCAAAGACCTTACATCCAAACAAAGTCAAGTTTACAGGTAACAGGGATTTGTTGTTCTTAGTTGTCCTTGGGTAGATTCCAAGGGGTTAGGCTTAAAAATATATTTTTGGGGGACACAATATAATTCGTAACATTCTTCAAGGTGTCAATTCACACAAATGCTTCCTTCTGAATGCTTCTTCCCTCAAGTCTGCTACATACCACCATGAACCAAAATTGATGAAGTTCTGGAGAGCACACCAGGCATACACCTGTCTCAAAGCTACTGCACCTGCTCTTCCCTCAGCTGTGCAAAGAACATTCCAGGTAGTCTGTATTTCTTGTTCTCTTGGACTCTTTGTTCAAAGGTCACTTTCTTAAATTTTCCTAACCACCTTAATTAAAATTGCAGCCACCCCAACTGCTCTCTCTATGTAAGGATATCCCTGCCCCTGTTTTGTTTTCCCAGAGCATTCATCACCCTGGCGTATTATATGTTTTGCTTACGATCCGTTTATTGCCTGCTTTTTCGACTAGAAGGATGGGAACTTTCTGTCCTGTTTGCTGTAGAGCCTGGAAGAGTGCCTGGCACACAATAGGCTCTCAAATATTTGTGTGAGCACTATTAATATGTCACATCTTTCATTAATTTTTCTGCCATTCAATGTCGCTTGTATTGAAAGCAATATTTTCTTTTCTTAGTGTCCTTCTTAATATAACTAAGAATGCTTTCTTGCTACATTTAACTCCAGATAAAGAAAAAAAGGTTGCACAAAAGAATAAGAAGGCACTACAGAAAAGCAAATGACAGCACACAAAGCCAGCATGGCAACAAAACCAATGAAAGATAATTCAGTCCTGGAAAGCTAAGGGCTCTATACCAAGTGATAATATAACAATAACAATAATAATAGTAATAGTGATAGTTGTTAGCGTGGACCACCTGCAGACTAGGCCTTCATTTTCAAGCCATGTAATTAGTATCATAGAATTGTCTTTCAGGAATTTAGAATTCCTGTGACCTTACTGGGGCCGGGGGTGGGGAACCATGAGGAAGCTGACATGAAGATACACAATAACAGGAAGTAGGAGTAGCAAAAGGAAAAGGAGGAGGAGCAAGAGGAGGAAAGCAGAAGGGAGCAGGCCAACATTCCCCCTCCCACCCCCCCAGCCAGCCACCTCTGGAAACATCCACAGCGCCTCCATCACTGCTTCCGCCCTCTGTTTCAGGATCGGCGGGGGCTCAGGCCGGCTTCTTTTCCCTCAACATGTCCAGTGTTTCAATTGATCTGCCACCTCTCCCTGGGCAATCAGTGACAAATAAGGTATTTTAAACAGTTGCTTAAGATACATTATGTTTTTAAATGTGAGAATCCCTTCTCGATTCCAGTTTGCAAAGCTTCTGAATGCCTCGGGATAAAGGAGCTATTGGAATCCTCCATACCTGGAGGAAGGAATGCAACAGCAGGTTTGGAAATTCCACCTTCAACTGCTGGCAGGAGTGTGGGTGGGGGGGGGTGCTGGGGCAAAGGGAATTTAGGAACTCTACTTCGGCAGTTTGTGGCACACATGATCTCACAGACAGTAACCCCAACTTCCGGCACATGGTGCAAAGCGGAAAACATCCAGTTGGAGAAATATACTAGGAATCTAGTTATTATAACAACTAAAATGCAACCCTGTTAATTTTCAATTCAAATGAAACAATGATTAGGATTTGGAGCTGAGATGGCACAGTGATGAATCAAAGAACAAAGAAAGGGAAGGGGCTGAACTTGTGTTTATGAAGGGTTTATGCCCCTGAGGAGCAGAGTGGCATAGATTAGTGCCACTGCTCTCATTTCAGATAGAGAAATTATGCCAAGAGGGAGAGTTGCCATGATTGCTTCATCCTGCACAGGTGGAGCAGGATTGTCTAATAATTACTGGCTGACAGCCGCAGTGTTTTTGTTTGATGCCATAGCAACAATCAACTCCTGGTTATTCTGAGCTGTTAATATTATTCAGACCACCAAGTCATTATTAAAAACAAAACAAAACAAAAACATCTCTTCCATTGTTTTAAGGCAGTGCTTCTCAAATTTTACTGTCCTTTGGAATCGACAGGACTGCCAACTAAAAGTCCCCTCAGGGCCAACTTCTGAGATTGCAAATCAAGCTTTGAAGGTGTAGTCCTAGGAATCTGTATTTTTAACCAACTCCCTAAGTGATTCAGACACAAGTAGTTTAAGAACCATATTTTGAGGAAAACTGCATTAGATTATGCCTGTAATTTGTTAGCTCAAGTTCCCTTTCAAAGCAGTACTAGGGACACACTTTAAAAAAAAAAAAAAATAGTGCTCTCACTTTAGACCTGCATTAATATGGAAGTCACTAGTCACATGTGGCTACTAAACACTGAAATGTGGCTAGTCCAAATTGAGACATGCTGTAAATATAAAATACACACCAGATTTCAAAGACAGTATATATATATATCCCAAACCCGTTGCTGTCGAGTCAATTCCAACTCAGAGAGACCCTATAGGACAGAGAGAACCTCCCCATAGGGTTTCCAAGGAGCAGCTGGTAGATTCAAACTGCTGACCTTTGGGTTAACAGCCTGAGTTCTTCACCTTTCTGCCACCAGGGCTCCAGCGAAAAAGAGGAAGACTCTCCGTGAGATGGATTGACACAGTGGCTGCAATGGGCTCAAGCATAACAATGACTATGAGGAATGCACAGGACTGGGTAATGTTTCGCTCTGTTGTTCGTAGGGTTGCTATGAGTCTGAACTGACTCGATGGCACCTAACAACAAAAACAACATGACAAAGAGAGAGAGAAGAAAAAAAGTCAGCAATCTGAATCCACCAGGCACTCCTTGGAAACTCTATGGGGCAGTTCTATTCTATTGGGCAGTTCTACTCTGTCCTATAGGGTTGCTAAGAGTGGGAATCAACCTGATGGCAATGAGTTTGGTTTCTTTTGATTTATGTATATATATATTTAAAAAAAACACATGTAAATATGCCATTTAAAACTTGTATACTGACTACATGTTGAAATTCTAATACTTTGGCTATATTGCATTAAATAAAATATTAGAGTTAGTTTTACCTGTTTCTTTTTACTTTGTTTAACGTGGCTAGTAGCTTCGAGGTGATTTATGTGGCTCACGTTATATTTCTATTGGACAGTGCTGCTCTTGACACAGGAGTATCAGATCATGGAACAAATCACAGAAACTTTACAGAAAGCAGTGTTTCCAATTTTATTCTATTTTATCGTATCTATGGAGTCCGTGGATGTCACAAACAGTTATGTGCTCATGTTCTAAGTGAAAGGTTGGCCGTTTGAATCCACCCAGAGGCACCTCGGAAAATAGGCTAGAGCTGTACTTCTGAAAAGTCACAGCTATTGGAAGCCCTATGGAGTGCAGCTCTACTCTGAAACGTATGGGGTTGCCATGAGTTAGAATTGATTCCACTGCAACTGGTTGGTTGGTTGGATCTTATCTACACCCTTAATATGTAACATAAGTGATTGCATCTGGCCCGGCCTATACAGCAAAAGTTGAAAACAGGCAGCATCCAGCTCAACCAAACTCTACAGGTGTTTGGCTACATCGACAAAATGTTGGCCCACAAATGTTTTTTAAAACTATAATGTCACCAACATTAAAAAAAAAAAAGAAAGTTCAATGTATATATTTATTTCCAGCAACTTTTGAAAAATCCGAAGATCCAGTAACACTGGGCACACAATCCCAAACGAAAAAATCCTGCTTGCTCCAGGTTTGTTGTTGTTGTTAGGTGCCGTCAAGTCGGCTCTGACTCATAGCGACCCTATGCACAACAGAATGGAACACTGCCCAGTCCTGAGCCATCCTTACAATCATTGTTACGCTTGAGCTCATTGTTGTAGCCACTGTGTCAATCCACCTCGTTGAGGGTCTTCCTGTTTTCCATTGGCCCTGTACCCTGCCAAGCATGATGTCCTTCTCCAGGGACTCATCCCTCCTGACAACATGTCCAAAGTATGTAAGACACAGTTTCACCATCCTTACTCTAAGGAGCATTCTGGCTGTACTTCTTCCAAGACAGATTTGTTCGTTCTTTTGGCAGTCCATGGCGTATTCAATATTCTTCGCCAACACCACAATTCAAAGGCGTCAATTCTTCTTCGGTCTTCCTTATTCATTGTCCAGCTTTCACATGCATATGATGGCGATTGAAAATACCATGGCTTGGGTCAGGTGCACCTTAGTCTTCAAGGTGACATCTTTACTCTTAAACATGTTGAAGAGGTCCTTTGCAGCAGATTTACCCAATGCAATGCATCATTTGATTTCTTGACTGCTGCTTCCATGGCTGTTGATTGTGGATCCAAGTAAAATGAAATCCTTGACAACTTCAATCTTTTCTCCATTTATCATGATGTTGCTCATTGGTCCAGTTGTGAGGATTTTTGTTTTCTTTATGTTGAGGTGTAATCCACACTGAAGGCTGTGGTCTTTGATCTTTGTTCATAAGTGCTTCAAGTCCTCTTCACTTTCAGCAAGCAAGGTTGTGTCATCTGCATAACGCAGGTTGTTAATGAATCTTCCTCCAATCCTGATGCCCCGTTCTTCTTCATATAGTCCAGCCTCTCGTATTATTTGCTCAGCATATAGACTGAATAAGTATGGTGAAAGAATACAACCCTGATGCACACCTTTCCTGACTTTAAACCAATCAGTATCCCCTTTTTCTGTCCAAACAACAGCTTCTCAATGTACGTAAAGGTTCCTCATAAGCACAATTAAGTGTTCTGGAATTCCCATTCTTTGCAATGTTATCCATGGTTTGTCATGATCCACACAGTCGAATGCCTTTGCATAGTCAATAAAACACAGGTAAACATCCTTCCGGTATTCTCTGCTTTCAGCCCATCAACTGCTCATATGCAAGTTCAAGCTGAAACTGAAGAAAATCAGAGCAAGTTCACGAAAGCCAAAATATGACCTTGCCCCAGGTAGTAGTTGCTTTATTCAAGGCCAGGATGTGTGCTCTTCACTTTGCCACAGTCCCAGACGCTCCTTGTTGCCTCCCACCTATGAAATGGAAAGGTCATTGCTATTTTCATTGTGCCTGTGGTGGTGTTTTCCTTATACAGGGAAACCTGTGAGAGCTGGAACTCGACGGGACTGCCTTATTTTTCCGAGTCTTGCAAGTTTTCTGCCTTTGACAGGATGCAGCTTACCACTTTTCTATCACTATTAGTGGAAAACATTTGAGTTTTCCTTCTCTGACAGGTTTCCACCTTACACAAGTTCCATTTCTCATAGGCTTTACTGTAGTAAAGAGGAAAGTGAAATATTCTGTATCTGCATGTCTTTTCAAAGTGGGGAAATGTAAGTTACACCAATCTACGACAAAGTAAAACACCCAGCCCACTGTACACGTTTATATTACCTTCCTTGGCTCAAGCTCAGGTGAAAAAGAAACAAAGCAGTCTCCGTCAAGTTGATTTTGACTCACAGTGACCCCATGTGTTTCATAGTAGAATTGTGTTTTATAGGGTTTTTTTAAAAAAATAATTTATTTTTATTGTTGTTGAGAACATACACAGTAGAACATATGCCAATTCAACAATTTCTACATGTGCAATTCAGTGACACGGATTATATTCTTTGAGTTGTGCAACCATTCTCACCCTCCTTTCATGAGTTTTTCCTCCCCCATAACATAAACTCACTGTTCCCTGAGTTGAGTTGCTGTTGTCAAATTGACTTCAGGGAGTATTTTTGGTTTAAGGTTTAAAAATTATCTCAATAGGGCAATAGTTTCTGGGGCTTATTCAGACTCCAGGCTCCAGAAATTTTGGATTCCATGAGAATTTGAAATTCTGTTTGGCATTTTCCCCCTTTTGATCAGGAGATTTTTCTGTAGAAGTTTTGATCAAAATGTTCAGTAACAGTAGCCAGGCACTATCCAGTTCTTCTGGTCTCATGGCAAAGGAAGCATCCATAGGGTTTTTAATGGCTTTTTTTTTTTTTTTGGAGAAGGTAGCCAGGCTTCCAAGGTGCCTCTGGGTGGATTCAAACCTTTAAGTTTTCAGTTAGCAGCCCAGCACATTAACTGTACCATCCAGAGCTACTCAGCCTCAGGCAGGCAATTGAATTTGCAATCCTTGCTTTAGAATAATTTATAAACAAGGGGCCAATGTCTGCCTACCCTTTCCTTAGCTTTTGGCTCATCACTGTGGCTTAGCCACCTATATTCCTCTCTCAATGACATCTTAATTCACTGACAAGAACTCTGTCAAAGCTCTGCCCTTAACATGACCCATCTCTAGCCTGGGATTGGCCACCTTTGGTCTTAGGGGTGTGGAGATAGCAAGGCTCCAAGTGCATTACAGATCTGCTGATCTTAGCAGCTTGGCTTCTCCTAGTTCCATCAATTCCTGGTTAATCCAAGGAACAGTCAGGCCAGGTGTCTTCACCATAGTTTCTCTTCTACTTCTCACTTTTTCTTGTGGCTCTGCTTTCTAAAATTTTCATCAGATGACAGGCAAGAGGAGGCAAAGGACAAAATGAAAAGTTTTTATAGAGATTTGGGTTTCAGGGCTTCAGCTGTCCCTGTTGCTTATATCTTCCACCCACTTCACCCTTAGCAGAATCATCCTTGAAAACTAAAGAATGGTTTAAAAACTGTCTAAACAAAAATCCCCCCAAACGAGAATTTTCATAATTAGAGAAAATCTTTGATTTACTAATTATTTTGACAATACACTAGCCAGAGCAAGTAATGCTAGGCACTGTAACAAACAACCTTGGTGGCTTAACACAACACAAATTTATTTTTTATGAGTATTGAAGTCCACTGAAGACTACGGCAGAGTCTTTGTTCAATGTCTTCATTTTGGGGATCCAGGCCCTTTCCATGATGTGGTTCTGCCATCTTTTAAGGACTTGGAGTCCTCCATTTTCTCCTCTGATTCGGGCTGGCAGATAAGACAAGGAGACAAAATTCAGAGGTTCACACTAGTGGTTTTAAGAGTCAGGCAAGAAAGTAATATATATCACTTTCATTTAATTTCAGTTGTCCAGAACTCAGCCATATGTTGTTTTTAGGTGCCGTTGAATCAGTTCTGACTGATAGAGACCCTACGTACAACAGAACAAAACACTGCCCAGTCCTGTGCCATCCTCACAACCTTTGCTATGTTTGAGCCTGTGGTTGCAGCTACTGTGTCGATCCATCTAGTTGAGGGCCTTCCTCTTGTTTTGCTGACCCTCTACTTTACCAGGCTTGATGTTCTTCTCCAGGGACTGGTCTCTCCTGATATCATGTCCAACATACATGAGACAAAGTCTCGCTGCTCTCACTTCTAAGGAGAATTCTGGCTGTACTTCTTCCAAGATGGATTTGTTCATCCTCCTGGCAGTCCATGATGTATTTACTGTTCTTCATCAACACCATAATTCAAAAGCATCAATTCATCTTCAGTCATTCTTATGCTTTCACATGCATATGAAGCGATTGAAAATATCATAGCTTGGAAATGCACCTTAGTCTTTAAGGTGACATCTTTGCTTTAGATTGCAAATGAGGCTGAGGTATAAAGTTTAGCTGTATACCCATTGGGAAAAGGACACAGATTTGGTCCATATATATTGGCATCTTTGCTTGATCAGGTCTTCGGGAATGGAACTTGCAGGAGGAATCACAGGAAAAAAAACAAAACAAAGAAGCCATGGAAAGCTGCCAAGATCAGTTTATTCCAGCTTGGTGTTAGGCCTTCCATAGACCTCACCTCTTGGCTCTTCATTCATTCCAAACTTGAATTCACAGGGCTTACATATTGTTTTTTTTTTTTAAATCTATACAAGCATCTCTTTCTGGAGAATCTTAAGAGTGTAAATTCCCAGGAAAGGAGCTTAGGAAGGACTTCCCTCCCCAAATAAATCTAGTAAAAAACACATGGACTTATTGTTACTTGAGATTCACTGTTCAGTTTGGGTCCATTGTGACCTGCAACTCTATAAACATCTGCCTGAGTGATGAACACTATTTAGGCTCCAGAGAAATACTCCGCATCTCTTTCCTTGTGTCCTTGAATCAAAAGGCTATGGCATCCAAATGCCTCGAAAGTTTGAGGATTATTTTGCTGGCATCTAAGATGGACCTTGCTTCAAAGTGTGGAGGGGATTTTATCAATTTTATGTAAGAATTAAAGGAAAAAAAGCCAAAATTTTCTTCTTAGCTCATTCAAATAGATGCTGACATAATGCAGTATTGTTTTTTTTAATAGTGTTGAGCACTGTTTCGTTCTCATCTTCTAATTTGTGGTTTCAGAGTTAGTCACACATTAGGGTAGTGTTCACAACACTGCACATGGTGGCTGAGGAATATTTTGCAATGCTATAAAGAACTCATATTCCCTTTAATTTGCATTTGTAAGTCTAAATACAACACGAATGAAACATGATACCAATTTTTTACCTGGATAAGTTGATGGACATCAAATGCCAGAACTGTGAATAGTGTTAATTTTGTAAAAATACTTAACAAGGTTTTTAACAACTGTTTGAGATATAATTCACATACCATACAAATTTCCCATTCAAAGTGTGCAATTCAGTCATTTTTAATATTTTCACAAAGTTGTGCATCCATTATGACAATTAATTTTAGAATATTTCCATTCCCTCAAAGAAATACCTGACTCTCCTCAGCCATCACCCCATCCCACCAGGCCCCCCAGACCTGGCAACTGCTGATCTACTTTCTGTGTCTATGGCTTTGCCTATTCTGGATATGTCACGTAAATGGAATCATACATCATGTGGTCTTTTGTTATTGGCTCCTTTTACTTTATTTAAGATGCATTTATGTTGTAGAATATATCAATACTTCACTTTTTTTAATGCCAAATAATATTGCACTGTATGGATATATCACATTTTATTTATTCTTTCATCAGTCAATGGATATTTAGGTTGTACCCACTTTTTGGTTATTATGAAAAATGCTGCTATGAAGATTTGTGTATAAGTTTTTGTACGGAAGTGTTTTCATTTCTCTTGGTACATATGTTGGAGTGGAATTTTCAGGAAGATTTAATCAAATTTAAAATAAAAAACTAGCTTTTTATTTAAATAATTTTGACTTAAGATTTTGGTATTCTCATTAATTGCAGTTTGAATTTGCCTTTTATTCTTAATTTTAAAAATCTTAAAAATTAACATTTTGAAACATGAAAAATAATTACAAATTTTAATTTTTTTATTTTACATTTTCTTTTAATGGAAACATTTAAATTATGTTCATTTTGAACACAGCTTGCTTTTTTTAATCCTTTAGATCTTTACTTTAGTAGACTACAAGTTATATAAGTTTTTATTATAACAACATAATTAGCAATTTTGCTGAAAAGAAGGCAAGAAAAATAAATTATATGTAATAAGTATATAATTATTTATGAATTACATATGTATTTTGGAGCCCTGATGATACAGTGGTTAAGAAACAATGGCTACTAACCAAAAGGTCAGCGGTTCGAATCCACCAGCTGCTCTTTGGAAGCCGTATGGAGCAACTCTGCTCTGTGCTATAGGGTCACTGTGAGTTGGAATCAACTAGACAGCACTGGGTTTGGTTTCTGGGTTTTTAATATGTGTTTCATTACTCGTTCTAAGTTGCCAGTCCATCAACAGAACACATGGGCATGAGCAAAATATTTCACTGAAGTCATTTAAAATTTAGCTACATAAAAACCATAGCTTTATGTGTAGCTTTCTATTTTGTTGTCATTGTTCTATTTTGCTTTTACGATGCTGTGTTTGTCAAGGCAGAAGTTTTCCTTTTTTTTTTAAATGATGATTAGGAATTTAGGAATTTTTGATTCCCTCAAATTGCTTGCTTTTGTCTCAGCCAGAAGACACTTGGGTGGGATAACCCTGACGAGGATGGATGGGTGCAGCTGGCTGTTTGTGGAACCACATGTGAATTTTAATTCACACTAGAAAACAAAACAAAACAAAAAACATGTGACTGAATACTCCATGCCAAACCTCTCCAGTTACCATCTCACTCCCAATCGTATGGAATCCTACCGGCCACTACAAGAAGTAAATCGGTTATTTGAGCAATACTAATTATTAGACATGCTACAATCACGAACCTAGGAAGCCTCTCCTCCAGTTGACTAAAAATTGGTTTTCTGTTTTGCATCTTTCTGTATATAAATTGCAATTGGAAACTGTGTGTTATCATCAGCTAGCTAACAAATGTACATTAAGTGGACACTGGGAGTCCAGTGCTAAATTAGATTCTTTGCAAGGAGTTGTAAAGTAGGGAATGCAGTAAGGAAGAACAACTAGCACCATGAATATTTGACATTTTGGAGGGTCTGAACACTTCTTATTTGGGGGATGACCACTGTATCAAACCACCCAGTAGCATACAACCATACGCATTTATAATCACCCTCCTCACTCTGTGGTTCTGCAGGGCAGCTCTGTCTCCCCTGTGGGACTGAGAGTCAGCTAGAGTGGCTCTGTTCAACAGACGTCCATTCTGGGTCCCAGGTTGAAGGGGCAGTAGCTTCTCAAATCATGTTCTAATGGCAATGACAGGAGCACAGAGGGCAAGACCCCTCATACAGGCTTATTTTTGACATTCCATTGACCAAAGTAAGTCACATGGCCAAGCCCAACATTGTAGGAAGTATACACTTTCCACCATGGGAGGGAAAGAGAAATGAATATTTGTGAAGTGGTAACTCAAACTATCACCCCTAGAGTGAATTTTGGTAGAAGCCACCCTTCCCCACCTCCCTCTTCAGAAGCTTAAAGAGGCATGACATACCCTCTCTCTGATCCCTGCCCTAGCTTGCCCAACTGTACAATCCAGAGTGGCTGACTCAAGGAAGCAGGGACGCTGAGAGAGATCACTCACTTGACAGTGGTAGAGTCTAATGAATGAGCAGTAGCTTTGTTACCAGATTATTCCTGAGGCAGGACTTGGCCATGTTCTCCCTTGCCTAGCCTTCCTTGGGTACTTCTGGTTTTATGACCCTCACTTTAGAGCCTTCCAGATGATTCTTGTATTGACACAGTAAACTTTCTCCTTGCTAGCCAGAGATAGCTTTGGTTGTTTGCTACCAAGAAAGCTGACTGGTGCCAGTAGGCACAATTTTTACCCTTGAAAAACACGATATTTAAGAAAACAACACTCTCAAAGAAAACTATTGAATAAAATTGTGCTTGTATCATATGATATCCCAGGAATTGAAAGTATGAAATTTGAGATCAAATAGCTCTGATTACCAGTCTCAACTCTGGCACTTTCTGGCTGCCTGATATTGGGTACATGATAACTTTCTCTAAGCTTCTGTCTTCTCATTTGTAAATAGGAACAATGATACTTCATCGGGTTTTTACAAGGATGAAATATTGATAACATGTTTAAATCTCCAAGCCCCAGTAAGTAGACCATTATTTACTAGTAGTTATTACTTTTATTATATTAAGGCGTTATTCAGAATGGGTAAGCTTCCTGAAGGAAGGACACTTTGAATTCTCAAGGCAAACTGGAGCCATGTGCCAATGAAGGGAAACAGAGGAAAATTCCAGAAAAAATGTAGGTGTGAAAGTCAAAGTATAGTGGGAAGACATCCCAAGTTGTATATGAGAAATATAGAGAAGATTACGTGACTATTTAGAGGGGGCATATTTACATGAGAAAGAAAAGAAGGTTATAAAGCAAGAAAGGATACACTGCTAAACAAAGGCTTTTGAATAATAGACTAAGTTAAAATTTAATGATTTGGTAAAAGGGGGACCTTGCAGATTTTTAGGCTTATGGAGAATGTCTGTATGTACAGAAGGATAGGTTATACATATTGAAATAATATATTCTGGGGATTATATGTGGGATGTTTTATAAATAGAGCCTAGTTAGAAATTGACTGCAATAAATCCAATACAGGTAGTCCCCAACTTACAACTTATTTGAGTTACTATGAACCATGCTTATAATTGTCCTCTTTTTCTTAATGATTTGTGTATTTTTTTAAGTATGTAGTATTAAAATATATCCATAAGTTTATATGTAATGTTTCCAACCTCCAAAGGCAAATAAAGATCAAATTTAAAAAGATACTGATAACAAAAGGCAATAATAATGAAAATTAAAAAAAAATGACTATTTGACTTATGTCAGGAATGACATATGACAGAGTCATCGTAACGGAGTTATCAGAATGGAGCCCTGACATAAGCTGGGACTATCTGGTATGCGTGTTGTTGTGTGCCCTCAAGTTGAGTCCAATTCATAGCAACCCTGTAGGACAGAATAGAGCAGCCCCATAGGGCTTCCTAGGCTGTAAAGCTTTATGGGAACAGATTGCCAGGTCTTCTCTCCTTGAAGCTGCTGGTGGATTTGAACCATTGACCTTTTGGTTAGTAACCGAGTCCTTAACCATAGCGCCACCAGGGCTCTTTAAATCTAATATAAAAAACCAAAAACCAAACCTGTTGCTACGGAGTTGATTCCAACTCACAGAGATCCTATAGGGAGATAAAAAGTCTGGACTAGGGTAATGGGTGTGGAAGTTGGGAGAAGGAGCCCACCTGAGAAATTCAGTGGGCTCAGTGACTCTTTAGATATAAGGATAGAGAAGAGTATGGTGTCACTGCTTCATCTGGAAAGAGATTAAATTCCTAAAGCTAAAGAGTATAACCAAAATCAAACCCTTTGCCGTCAAGTCAATTCCGATTCATAGCAACCCTGAAGGACAGAGTAGAACTGCCCCTTAGGATTTCCAAGGAGCACCTTCAGGATTCAAACTGCTGATCTTTTGGTTAGCAGATGAACTCTTAATCACTAAGCCACCAGTTTTTCCCTAAAGGGTACATCCAAAAAACCCAAAGCCAGTGCCATCGAGTTGATTCAGACTCATAGCGACCCTACAGGACAGAGTAGAACTGCCGCATAGAGTTTCCAAGGAGCGCCTGGAGGATTTGAACTGCTGACCCTTTGGTTAGCAGCGGTAGCACTTAACCACTACACCACCAGGGTTTCCAAAGAGTATATAGATCTTTAAAATATAATTTAAAATGTTTTTTAAATGGGCATAATTCGTATACCATAAATTTCAGCACTTTTAAGTGTATGAGCCAATGGTTTTTATTATGCTCGCTAGGCTGTGCGACCATCACCTCTATGTAATTTTAGAACATTTTCATCCTCCCAAAGAAAAACCCCATACCCATTCGCAGACACTTGCCACTCCCTTTTCACGCCAGTCCTTGGCAACCACTAATATACTTTCTATAGATTTGCCTTTCTGGACATTCCATATAGATGGAATACAACGCGGCCTTTTTGTCTGGCTTCTTGGCATAATATTTTCAAGCTTCATTCATGTTATAGCATGTATCAGTACTTCATTCCTCTTTCTGGCTGAATAATTCCACTGTATGGAAATAACCACATTTTACTTATCCATTCATCACTCTTTGGCTATTTGACTAATGCTGCTATGAACATTAAACATTAGTATACAATTTTTTTTAAACATAGGTTTTCAATTCTCTTAGGCATATGCCTAGGAGTGGAATTGCTGGGTCATATGGTAACATTATGTTTAACTTCTTGAGGAACTATCAAACTGTTTTCCACAGTGACTGCACCATTTTACATTCCCATCAGCAATGCATGAGGGTTCTAATTAGTCCACATCACTGCCAATGCTTGTTATTTTCTGTTCTTTCGTTTATTATTATTATTATAACCATCCTAGTCAGGTGAAATGGTATCTCATAGTGGTTTTGATTTGCTTTTCCCTAATGACTAATGATGTTGAGCATCTTTTCATGTGCTTTTTGGCCATTTGTGTATCTTTTTGGAGATATGTCTTTTCAAATCCTTTGCCCATAATGCGATTTTTACCATGTCTTTTGACTTACTCTGAGATCATCTCCATAAAATGGCTTATCTGAAAGCTCTTTAGGGTATAATTTGCACTATGTAAATCAGCAGATTCCGAGGTTTCCAAGGTTTTTGAAGAAACTAGAGTGATGCCTCTTTCCTCCTGTTTGGTCTGAAAATATAGGATCAAGAAATTTAAACTGCACTCGGGAGCTGTTTCTACTAGCTCCTTCTTTCCCCGTTATTGTTTGTGTTCCTTGAATGTAATTGATATTAACACTTTGGATTTGTTTTTTAACCTTCTTTCATCTGCTATCAAGGACAAACCAAGTAGAGTTCTTAATAAAAGTTAATTGATTTACCTTGATTTGACCCTTCTTCCAAATGGAGCTTGGTACTTCTAAATTAGTGATATATAGAAGTTAACTACACAAGGATTTTTTTTTTTCAAAGTAGCTATAAAATAAAGGGGTTGGACTAAATTATTTCAAATCTTTCTTTCAGTGCTAACGTTCTGTGATTCAAACACGGTTGGTAACTGAGAAGGGTAGTGAACCCTGGAATTCTAACTTAAGCTCCCTTCTCTGGTCAAGATGCCATTCTTCTCTGATGAAACAACATCTGCAAAATAAGTCTTAACTGGTCCCTTGGAGGTTGAAAACTCTGGAAACATAGGAAATAGGTCATAGAAGGAAAGGTTCAGAAACTACTGTATGCACTTAGGAGAATGGTCAGAGTAATTATTTGGTGGGTGAACTATACTTATAGATAAAAGTCATGGCTAAAAAATGCAAAACAGATGGTGGTTAGGTGATAGGGGGAAATTATTCCTTGGGAACCAATGGAATTTGGACCGAGACATTTTTGAGAAGTCCAAAATGTTAACAGAAATCTCAACATCAGATAGAAAAGAACTATGTGGAAATATTATCCACTTGCAGTCTGCTTCCATCTAGCAATTAGAATGGATAGAATAAACCTGAAAATAGAATCACAAGGAAATGGAAACTAGTGTAGTGCTATGAGTTGGAGGTAAAGTGAGTTTCAGAACCATGGAAAGGTTTGCAAAGCTCCGTTTGCTCTGTACTCAAAATATTTCTGGTTTTCTCCCAGAACTATGGCCAATTTTGTGCTCCCACAGCAGAGTTGAGCAGTTGCAATAGAGACTGTATAGCCCACAAATCCTAAAATATTTACTTTCCGGCCTTTTATACAAAAAGTTTGCCAGCCTCTGCTCTAAGGTATCCAGAAATAAACTTAAAATCTTATGAAGAGGTTTGTTAAACTCCACTAAAAAATCATTTGAAAAAAAGAGAATATCATGTTTAGGATGGGATGATTTATCATATGTAAGATTTAAGTTCTCCCTCAATTAATCCAAAAATTCAATGCAAGTCTCATGAAATTCAGGATGGATTTTGAGGAACTTGACAAAAATCACTCTAAAGTTTATGATAAAAATGAAACAAACAAAAAACAAAGAGAAGGGACTTATATTACCAGATATTATTAAAACGTAAAAATCATAGTATAAAAATGTTATGCAATGAGTGCATGAACAAATAGACCAGTGGGTTTACTAGAAAGCTCAGAAATATATGTATACTTATACCTATATAGTATTCATGTGTGTATGTGTGTGTATGAACTTGATAAAATAAACATAGAAAAATAATATTAGATTATACTGAATACAAAGGTTAATTTCAGATGGATTAAAAACATTAATATAAAAGATAAAACTGAAAAACTAGTACCAAAAATGTAAGAGAACATCTTCATGACCTTGGGGTAGAGAAAGTTGTCATAAATCAGACCCCAAAGGTACAAAGTATAATGTAAAATACTGATGGATTTGACTACACCAAATAGAATATTTTTGTCTAGTGAAAGGTACAATTTAAAAAGTTAACAGATAGATAATAGGCAGGGGAATGCTATTTGCAACAACAAGGGATAAATACCTAGAATTTACAAATAAGTTATAAATGAAGCAAAGGAAAAAAAAAAAAAAAAACGAGGAGGGAGAGAGGGAGGGAGGAAGGAAAAAAGAATAAAACCAAGTGGGAAAATGGACAAAGAAAATAAATAGACAATTCACAGAAGGAGAATAACTAGTATGTAATGAAATGCTCAAATTGCCTTAATAATCAGAGAATTTAAAAGAACAAAGAAACACCACTTTGCACCAACCAGAATGGCAGAAATTAAAAGGGTAAATAATAGCAAATGTTGGTGAAGATATAGGGAGAGGGTGTACTGCTTGTGAGACTACAAACTAGTACTGCCTCTCTGGAGAGCAACCTGGTGGTATCTGGTGAAATGAAATACATGTAGATCCTACTATCTAGGGATTCTACTTCTGCATCCTTATCCTAAAGACTTCTTGTGAAAGTCCCTCAAGGAACATGTGCAGGGATGTTCATAGATGCATCATGTGCTCTGGTGAGAAGCTGGAGGCAACCTAGGGATCCCTCAACAGAAGAATGTGTGAATCAAATGTGGATATGTGCTCTAGAATTCTATGCAGAGTGCACTAGGAATAAACTTGATGTATATCATATACAGCAATGTGTGTTGATACCAAAACTTGAGTAAGAAATGTGTTGAGTAAGAAATGTCAGAAATGAAATAAGTTTTATAGGCTAATTCCATTTTTATAAAGTAAAAATACACGTAGAAAACAATATTATACACTTTATAAGGATAAGTATATATATGTATATATATACGTGGACATGTATCAGATACACTAGATCTGTGGGTGGGGGAGGAAATGGAAATGAGGGAGCGTAAAAATGCAGAATTTGGGGGACAGGGAGTAAAATGATAAAATAAACTTTGAAAGGAGACTTTCACCAACTGAGGAGGACTGTATTCTGTAAATTGAAGGTTGGAATAAACTTAAATGTGCACATTTGCTGTTTGAAATCATCATCCTTGTGTATGTACTCACAGGATTTCTCTTCTTTTGTGGATGTTTCTCAGCTCAGCCAAAAGGCTGTGTTTATGCGCATTTTGAGGAATTGAAGGTGGAGAGGGTTTTGCTCTGCTGTGGCTCAGAATGTAATACCCAGCCAGGCTATCTGTGTGGCTATCAACAACATTAGTCCTCTGCTGAATCAGAATTCTCCAGGATGTGGATTCGCATTTAAGTGTAACAGGATCACACTGAAAATGCCTGTGGATGAGATGCCGAGGCTATTTATTCCCTCAGTAACCAATTCAGACTCATATCACAGCAACTGAGAATTTCTTTTTATTTCTAACAGTCCTAGTATGGTTCCAGGCACACACTAGATGCTAAACAAATTTTTGAAAGAATAAATTGAATGGATGAATGGGTAAAACAAAGCAAATTAGTCCACTTGACGCAAATGAGATTTCAAAATGAGTAATGTACTTAAAAAATCCATCACTAAAACATGGAATAATTTCAAACTCTTAGAAAAGTTGAAAAAAGATATATAATGAAAAACCTTTTCTTAAAGAAAGAAAAATCTTTCTGGTATAAAGTTTCTTACAAATCCCTTTATGGGGTCCCTTCACACCCTTGTTTAGTGACTGGTGATACATCTGATAATTGCTTAAGCTCAAGTGAGAAGACTGGAATTATTAGGCTGAATGAGGGATCTCAGCTAATCCAAGGACAAAATGACTAGGGAATGGAACAAGAGTAGTGAGCAAACAAGGATTGCCAACAGTTCTGTGGAAGCTATCGAGCAAGAAGGAAATGCCGTTCTTAGAGGTAGGAGAGCTGGCCTGAGCATTCAACTTCAGCTGGGAGAAGGCAGCTGCTCCTTCTCAGCATAGAAGGTCAGACGGAACTACAGTTTTCGAGCAAATCTATGATTTAAGTGCTTTCAAGGTTTTATCTTTAATCCTCTCAACCATCTTATGGTTGAGGTAGCTATTCCTTCTCCATTTCAGATGGGATAACTTAAGGCTCGGAGATCTTAAGTATCCTGCTAAGGTCAGATCAGTGGCAGGAGTAAAATATGAGCCCACAGTTTTTGCACTCCAAAGCATTGGCTATTTCCATAATATCACAGCTTAAGCTGAGAGTGGAGGCAGACTAAGGAGAAGATATAAATTTTTAATAGTCAGAAGAGAATAATCTGAGTTCAGATGAGCTGACCTGAGGTTACTGAGCCTGAAAATATTCAGAAGTAATGCTACCTGAAGAAATGCTATTTCCTAAATGGGACTAAAATTGGCACTATCTACACTGAGTACAAGGAGCCCTGGTGGAGCAATGGTTTTGAGAACCACTGCTAACTGAAAGTGTTTGACTGCTGAGAGGTTGAGGTTTGAACCTATCAGCCACTCGACGGAAGAAAAGACCTGACAATCTGCTCCTGTAAAGATTACAGCCTAGGAAACCCTGTAGGGCAGCTCTACTCTGTCATATAGGATCGTTATGAGTCAGAATTGACTTGATGGCACACAACAACAACACTCGGTGTACCTGGAGCTATCCACTTGTGCATAATTTTTAACATGTACAAATTATCAAATTTATTTCAATAGTGCCTGTATTGTTTAAGATATTGTACTAGTTACTGGGCTAGAGGTGGAAAAAGGATTAAAAAAAAAATTCTCCTGCCTTTCAAAAAGTTTGAAGTGTAGCTAAAAAGATAGGCAAGTGAAAAGTGGACAAAACAAGATATACGATGAAACAGACAAGGGTTATGGTAATACAGAGGCAGGGGTGATAACAGAGGAAGGGACCATAAGTACAGCATGGTGGCTTAAGAGAAAACATCAAAGAGATAGTAATAAGAGGTAATATAAAAATGACAAAAGGTTTTCAAAGTATGGTTCAAAGACTCCTAGGGGGTACCTGAGATGCTTTCAGGAAGGCTGTCAGGTCAAAATTATCTTTATAACAATATATTTAAAAAACCCACTGCCATTTATTATTTGCCTTTTTTGCTATGTTGCTGTTTGTATTGTTGCAAAAATAATGGTGGATAACACTGCAGTGGTTCCAAACAGTATAGGTCATCATTGTATTCTTCACTGTTAAACATGCACAGTTTAAACAATTGCCAATTTCACTTAAGAACGTCCTTGATGAAACAATAAAATAATTTTTGACCTCTCAATTCTTGAGTACAGATCCTTTAACATTCTGTGTGACAAAGTAGGAAATACACATAAAGCACTTCTGCTGTGTCATGAAGGATAGTCATCTTGAGGAAAAGTACTTGGGGGACTGTTTAAGTTGAAACTTTTTTTTCATGAAATGGTGTTTCATAGAACACCATTTTTTCTTGAAAGAATGGTGTCATGGATTGAATTATGTCCCCACAAAATCTGTGTATCAATTTGGCTGGGCCAGGATTCCTGGTATTGTCTGATTTTCCTGAATGTTGTAAATCCTGCCTCTATGATGTTAATGAAGGGGGGTGGGTGGCAGTTTTGTTAGTGAGGCAGGACTCAATCTGTAAGAATGGATTTTGTGTTGAGGCAATCTCTTGATATATAAAAGAGAGAAGCAAGCAGAGAGACGGGGGACCTCATATCACCAAGAAAGCAGCACCAGGAATGGAGCATGTCCTTTGGACCCAGGGTCCCTGCGCCTGAGAAGCTCCTCGACCATGGGAAGATTGAGGACAAGGACCTTCTTCCAGAGCTGACAGAAACAGAAAGTCTTCACCTGGAGCTGACACCCTGCATTTGGACTTCTAGCCTACTGGACTGTGAGAAAATTAATTTCTCTTTGTTAAAGCCTTCCACTTGTGGTATTTCTGTTACAGCAGCTCTAAATGACTAAGACGATGACAAACATACAAACTAGGTAATTCAAGCTTAGGTATTAGACATTTTCTGAAAAATGAAGAAAGTGAGCCTATTGCTTTATGGAAAACACCTGACAGTATTTGTTGCCAATAATAACATTTGAGGTTTCAAATGAAAATTAGAATTTGGGGGAAACTTCTATTTACTGTCATAAGCCTGACAGCTTCTGAATACTTGAAGACTTTTCCGATGAGATTTGTGGTGATATTAACGAATGTGATTTTTATATATACATATTGTATAACGAAAGGTGCCAACACTTGGAAGATCTGCGTAACTCCACGAAGCAATATTTTCCAAATGACCAATAAATAATGGTAAAAAACCCTGCATGGGTGAAAATGCATTCATTCAAAGTGGAAGATACACCAATGGGTTTTAATATAACAGAGTACACAAAAATTAATGATCTCAGAGTTCACAGTGCAATTAGCTTTCAAGAAGTTACTAGTTGGAGAATTTGGGTACATTATCAAAGAATATTGTAATTATCTGAAAAATATGAAAATACTTCTCCCTTTTCCAGATACATATTTGTGTGAAGTCTTCATATAATTTTTTTCGTATAATTCACTCAAAAAACACACAGCTACAGATGGAATGCAGGAGACATGAGAATCCCGGTGTCTCCTATTATGTCAGACATCAAAGATATTTGCAAAAGTGTAAACCAATGCTGCCTTTCTCACTAATGTATGTGTGCATGTGTGTGTGTGTGTGCGTGTGTGTGTGTGTGTTGGAAAATATTGTTACTTCTAACAAATACATTATTTATATTAATATGTAATGTGATTACTTACTATTTTAATTGAATTAGTATTTAATTTTTTTCCTCAGTTTAGTTTCTGATACAATTAATAGCTATACCCCACATATACTTTTCAGGGTTTATCAAAATTTAAGACTGTGAAAGGATCCTGAGACCTCTTTGGGAACCATACACATGCACATACACACAAACATGTATGTATTTCATGTTATCTTCTTTTTTTAAAGTTATGTTTATTGAGGTGTAACTTAAAGTAAAAGTCATCCATTTTTGTGTATAGTCATACGTCTTGACAAAGACATAAAGTCATGTAGTCACCACCACCACATTCAAATTTAGAATATCCCCATTACCCCCAAAAGCCCCCTTGTGTCTCTTTATACTCAACCTACATTCACACCCCAGCCTGGCAACCACTAAACTGTTTTCTATCATTACAGTTTGATCTTTTCCAAAATGTCATGTACATGGAACTATCTGTATGCAACCTTTTGAGTCTGATTTTTTTTCACGTATTATAATGTGTTTGAAAACTATTGACATTGTTGTGGGTGCTGAGTGGTATTTTATTGTATGGACATATCACAATTTGTTTATCCATTTACCGGTTAAGGACACTAAAGTTGTTTCCTGCTTTGGGCGATTAAAAATGTTGCCTCTATAAATATTCACATATAGGTTTTTGTGTGAACATACATTTTTACTTCTCTTGGGAAATACCTAGGAGTTTAACTTTATAAGATGGTTTAGATATTTGAAGATGAAACGAGGAACATTCTAGATAGAGGGAAAAGTATGGACGAGATACCACTACCCTTACTTTTTTGCCCTCATTTGTTTCCTTTTCTGGGTATTTTACAGATGAAATATTATCATCTCAAGCTTATTCCTTTCCTCCACAGGTGCTCACTATTACCAAGTAGACACTTAAGAGATGCTGCAGTTTTATTGTTGCTTTGCTTATAGATTTAGAATTTTACATGGCACTTCTGGGTTCTGGTAAACAGACTAGTCTAAATGTTACAAAAAACTTGTGAAGTGGAATAATGGGAGTCCATCCTGCAAAGACAGTTTGGAGCCAGCGTGGGGAGAGTCCTGAGCATCAAGCTAAGGAATTAAATTTTTGAAAACTTAGATCTAAAAAACTCTTTGTTCACATTCTGGTTATTTTCATCTGAACTTTTTCTACATTTTTATCCTTATTTTTCACCTAAATGTGATAGCATTCTCTACATAATCTTGTACCTCACTTTTTTCACTAACATTCTATTATAAACTTTTTCATCTTATAAAATTTTTCATGAAAATTATTTTAATGACTTCGTGATATTCTATCATATAATGCTAGCATAATTGCTTAACCATTTCTTTATTAAGTGATTGTTTTGTTTTTGTTCTATCACCAGTATAAATAATACTGTAACGAACATCTTTATCATACAATTTTTAAAAATTTAGTTTTCTTTCTTTAGATTCCCAATAACAAAATCACATGATCAGTTTTGAAACTTAAAAAATACATATATACATAAAGAGAAACATTTTGAATGACCCTCAGAAAAGTTTATTTTTCTTTTCTTTTTTCCTAGGCTAGCAACTTTAGGCACCTACCATCTGCTGATTCCTATACTAGGCATGGAAAGAAAGGGTTCAAAAGAAACGTAGCTTGGGGTCATATTTTGAATATCCATTTCAATGAAGCAATTATTAATGGAGTGCCTATTCCACTCCACTATTGGGCTGGATGTTGGGGAGTTATGTACCATAATAGCACCTGGTATGTAATGAGTACTGGTGAGGAGCCAGGCCTTGCCAGTTCTTCACAGAGATGATCGCCTTTCATCCTCACACCAACCTATGATGTACATAATAATGTTAAACCCCACTTTATAGATGAGGAAGTAGAGGCATAGAGAAATTAACTAACATCTAAAGGTCATAGAGCTTATAAGTGGCAGAGCCAGGTTTTGAGCTTAGTGTGATTCAGGGCCCCAAATCCTTTACCACTTCACTATTCTTCCCTCAAAGAACTTGTGGCTAAAGGAAGAAAAGGCCCACATCTGGTATTCCAGGAGGATTCTTCCCTGCCCATGCTTATGTTCCAAGAGCAGTTGTGTGGGGGAGTAAGAGGTACATGGTCCCTGGACTCAAGCTGCTTCCAGTAAAGGAAGGTTAGCACTGATTGCTGTCGGGTGCTACTATGAAAAATAAATTAAATATGTCCTGGTCACTGAAATATGAATATATAGGTATGTATATATTCATATTATATATCTCTATACACATTTATATATACATATGTGGTTTGTGTTCTTTTTGTTGTTGAAAATAACACAGCAAACATACACCAATTTAACAATTTCTACACATACAATTCAGTGACACTGATTACATTCTTTGAGTTGTGCAACCATTCTCACCCTCCTTTTCCGAGTTGTTCCTCCCCAATTAACATAAACTAACTGCCCCCTAAGTTTCCTACCTACTTTTTCGAGTTGTTGTTGTTAATTTGAAACACTGGTGGCATCGTGGTTCAGAGCTACGGCTGCTAACCAAAAGGTCAGCAGTTCAAACCCACCAAGTACTCCTTGAAAACCCTATGGGGGCAGTTCTACTCTGTCCTATAATGTCACTATGAATTGGAATCAATTCGATGGCAACGAGTTTTAGATAAGTCTTGGAGCCCAGGTGGCGCAGTGGTGAAGAGCTAGGCTGCTAACCAAAAGATCAGCAGTTTGAATCCAACAGCTGCTCCTTGGAAACCCTATGGGGTGGTTCTACTCAGTCCTACAGGGTCACTATGAATCAGAATCAACTTGATGTCAATGGATTTGGTTTTTTGGGTTTTTTTTAGATAGGTCTTAAGAGAATACAATTTTCAAGGCAGACGTTCTTTACTAGTCAAGCTGAACTACTGCTTCGTTTTAAGAAGACTTTGGGGGATATTTTTTGTTTAAGGTTTAAGGATTATTTTAGGGCAATAGTTTCAGGGGTTCTTCCAGCCTTCAGGGTCCAGAAATTCTGGATTCCATTAGAATTTGAAATTCTGTTCTGCATATTCCTCCTTTTGATCAGGATACTTCAATATAATCTTCAATTGAAATGTTCAGTAATGGTAGCCAGGCACCATCCAGTTCTTCTGGTCTTATGGCAAAGGAGATAGTTGTTCATGGAGGCAATTAGCCAAACATTCCATTTCCTCCCCCTAGTTCCTGACTCATCATCCTCTGTTACTCCAGACAAATAGAGACCAATTGTTGTATATTGGATGACTGCTTGCAAACTTTTAAGACCCCAGGCACTATGCAACGAAATAGGAAGTAGGAACAGAAGAACTAAATACCGTATCAGGTCAATTAAGTAGGATGTCCCGTGAAACTGTGACCCTAAACTTCCAAACCAAGGAAAACAAGTTTTGTGAGGTGTTTGGTTGCACAAAAGCAACCTCAGCAGCTACTTTTTTTTTTTTTGTAAATGTATCTAACACACAACTTTTAACAGTTCACCTTTTTATAGGTGTACCAGTTATTGACAGCAATTATATTGATCAACTGTGCTGTTGTTACTGTTTGTTGTTAAGTGCTGTCATGGATTGAATTATGTCTCCCCAAAAATGTGTGTATCAACTTGGTTGGGCCATGATTCCGAGTATTCTGTGGTTGTCCTCTATTTTGTGGTTGTAATTTTTTGTTAAAAGGATTAGGATGGGATTGTAACACCACCCTTATCCAAGTCACATCCCTGATCCAATGTAAAGAGAGTTTCCCTGGGGTGTGGCCTGCATCACCTTTTACCTCTCAAGAGATAAAAAGCAAAGGGAAGCAAGCAGAGGGTTGGAGACCTCATACCACCAAGAAAGAAGTACCAGGAGCAGAGTACGTCCTTTGGACCAGGGTTCCTGTGCAAAGAAGCTCCTAGTATGGGGGAAGACTGATGATAAGGCTGACAGAGACAGAAAGCCTTCCCCTGGAACTGACACCCTCAGTTTGGACTTCTAGACTACTAGACTGTGAGAAAATAAATTTCTCTTTGTTAAGGCCATGCACTTGTGGTATTTCTGTTATAGCAGCACTAGATGACTAAGACAGATGCTGTTGAGTTGATTCCAACTCATAGCGACCCTATGCAAAATAGAATGAAATACTACCCGGTCCTGTGCCATCCTCACAATTTTGCTATGTTTGAACCCACTGTTGTAGCCACTTTATCAGTCCATCTCATTGGGGATCTTCCTCTTTTTTGCTGACCCTTTACTTTACCAAGCATGATGTCCTTCTCCAGGGACTGATCCCTCCTGATAACCTGTCCAAAGCATGTGAGATGAAGTCTTGCCATCGTCGCTTCTAAGGAACATTCTGGCTATACTTCTTCCAAGACAGATTTGTTCATTCTTCTGGCAGTTCATGGTATATTCAGTGTTCTTTGCCAGTACCAGGCATCAGAGGTACCAATCCTTCCATCTTCCTTATTCATTGTCCAGCTTTTGCATGCATATGAGGTGACTGAAAATACCATGGCTTTGGTCAGGTGGACCTTAGTCCTCAAAATGGCATCTTTGCTTTTTAACACTATAAAGAAGTGTTTTGCAGCAGATTTGCCCAGTGCAATATGTCATTTGATTTCTTGACTGCTGCTTCCATAGGCAGGGATTGTGGTTCCAAGTAAAATGAAATCCTTGATAACTTCAATCTTTTCTCTGTTTATCATGATGTTGCTTATTGGTCCAGTTGTGAAGATTTTTTGTTTTCTTTATGTTGAGGTGCAATCCATACTGAGGGCTGTAGTCTTTAACCTTCATCAGTAAGTGCTTCAAGTCCTCCTCACTTTCAGCAAGCAAAATTGTGTCATCTGCATATCACAGGTTGTTAATTGACTGTGCTACCCTTAATCAATGTGATTTTTCCATCACCATAAACTGAAACTCAATACTCCCTAAGCCATAACTACCCCCCTTCCCTGTTCCTCTAGCACCTGGTAATCACTAATGAACTTTGTTCTCTATTCATTTGCCTGTTCCTGTCTTTGTATATAAGTGAGGTCATACAATATTTGTCCTTTTGTGATTGGCTTCTTTCGTTCAGCATAATGTCTTCAAGCTCCATCCATATTGTAGCATGTACCCATACTTCATTTCTCTTACTGGCTGAGTAGTATTCCACTGTACATATGTACCACATTTTGTTAATTCATTCATCCATTGATAGACTTTTAGATTGTTTCCATATTTTGAATAGTGACTAGCACTACTGTAATAGTGCTGCAATGAACATTGCTGTACAAGTTTCTGTCTGAGTCTCTGCTTTCTAGTCTTTTGGGTATATACCTAGAAGTGGAATTGCTTGGTCACGTGGTAGCTCTATTTTTAGTTTTTTGAGAAACTGCCACACTTTTTTACAAGAGCCCTATCATTTTACATTCCCATCAGCAATGGATAAGGGTTCAAATTTCTGCACATGTTCACAAACAGTTGCTTTTTTGTTCTTAATCTTAGCTATCCTAATGGGAGTGAAATGATATCTCATTGTGGTTTTGATTTGCATCTCTCTGCTGGCTAATGACATTGAACATCTTTTCATGTATTTGGTGGCCATTTCAACATCCTTTTTGGTGAAATGTCTATTCAAATCCTTTGCCCATTTTATGATTGGCTTATTTGTTGTTGTCAGAATTTTATATATATTTTGGTTTTTAGATTCTTATGGGGTATATAATTGCAAAAGATATTCTCTCAGTTGGTAGCTTGTCTTTTTTTTTTTTTTAATTGAACTTTAGATTAAGGTTTACAGAACAAACTAGTTTCTCATCAAACAATTAGTACATGTGTTGTTGTATGACATTGGTTAACAACCCCACGTCAAAACTCTCCCTTCTCGACCCTGGGTTCCCTATTACCAGCTTTCCTATTCCCTCCTGCCTTCCAGTCCCTGCCCCAGGGCTGGTGCACCCTTTCAGTCTTGTTTTGTTCCATGGGTCTGTTTAATCCTCAGTACCGAGCTGAAACCGTGTCTGGGGGCCATAGTCTCAGGGTTTCTCCAGTCTCTGTCAGGCCAGCAAGTCTGGTCTTTCTTTTTGAGTTAGAATTTTGCTCTACATTTTTCTCCAGCTCTGTCTGGAACCCTCTATTGTGATCCCTGTCAGAGCAGTCAGCAGTGGTAGCCAGGCACCATCTAGTTGTACTGGACTCAGTCTGGTGGAAGCTGTGGTAGGTGTGGTCCATTAGTCCTTTGGACTAATCTTTCCCTTGCATCTTTAGTTTTCTTCTTTCTTCCTTGCTCCCAAAGGGGTGAGACCAGTGGAGTACCCCAGATGGCTGCTCACAGGATTTCAAGACCTCAGATGCTACTTACCAAAGTAGAATGTAGAACATTTTCTTTATAAACTATGTTAAGCCAATTGAGCTAGATATTCCCTGATACCATGGTCCCCACAGCCCTCAGCCCAGTGATTCGTTCTCTCAGGGAGTATGGGTGAGTCTATGGAGTTACCATGGCCTTGCCCTGTACAGGCTGTGCTGGCTTCCCCTTGTACAGGTTGTATACTGTCTTACCCTTCACCAAAGTTACCGCTTATCTTTTCTATTAAGTGTTTTTCCATCCCCACACTTCCCCTCCCCCATAACCATCAAATATTGTTTCTTTTTGTATGTAAGCCTTATCATGAGTTTTTACATAGTTGTCTCATACAATATTTGTCCTTTTATGATTGACTTATTTCGCTCAGCATAATGTCCTCTGCTGAATTCCTTTTGTTTGTGGATTTCTTTTTCTTTTGTTTTTGTAGATTTTGTTTTTATTGAGACTTTATGTTTTTCTTCTTTATTTTGATGAGTACATTTGTTTACTTTCTTTGTGGTTACCTTGAAATTTACCCTTGTATGCTTAGGTTTGAACCAGTCTATTATTACTTGGTATCACCTTGCCTTCCTCTCCATTAGAGAGCTCTATACCTATACTGTTTACTCCCTCTTTTACTGTTCTGACATTGTTGTCATTTACAGATTAACCGTTTCCCTGTTGCAAATGTTTTGGTTTTGGATAGTCCTTGGGAGTTCATTTCCTAGGTTGGTATCTGGCTGGTATAACGTTGTAACCTAGATTCAGGCTGTGGTCTGATGTTGTTTGTTCTCAGATCAAAGGACTCCCTTTAATAATTCTTGTAAATTTGGTTTGGTTTTTAGATATTCCCTTAATTTCTGTTTATCTGGAAATGTCCTAATTTCACCATCATATTTGAATGAAAGTTTTGCAAGATACGTTAGTCTTGGTTGGCAATTTTTTCTTTCAAGGTTTTATATATGCCATCCCATTGCCTTCTTGCCTGCATGGTTTCTGCCAAATAATGAGAGCTCAGTCTTATCGTTTCTCCTCTGTATGTGACTTTTTGGCTTTCTCGAGCTGCTCGCAGGATGTTTTCTTTGTCTTTGCTTTTAGCGAGTGTGATTATGATACGCCTTGGTATTTTTCCTTTGGGGTCTATCCTATATGGAGTTTGTTGAGCTTCTTGGATGGTCAGGTTTTCATCATTCAAGATATTAGGGAAGTTTTCTGTCAGCAATTCTTCAACGATTCTCTCTGTGTTTTTGATTTTCCCTTCCTCTTCTGTAATTTTGATCACTCACACATCTTTGCTTTTGATTGTATCCCACATAATTCTCAGGGCTTCTTCGTTTTTCCTCGTTCTTTTTTCTGATTTTTCTTCAAGCAGAGTTGTATCCAAGTGCTTGTCTTCAGTTTCTCTGACTCTGTCTTCCATCATTTGAAACTTGTTCCTCAGCCCTTCTATGACACTGTTCATTTCTGAAATCTTGTTGCTTATCTTTTGGATTTATAATTGTTGTTTTTGTTTGATTTCTAGTTGTGAATTTATTTGGGCATTTTGTTCCTGTATTACTTTCCTGAATTGTTCCATTTTTTTGTCTGTATTTCCCATGAATTTGTTGCATTTTTCCAAAAATTTGTCTATTTTTTCCTCACTCTTGTCTGTTTTTTGCTTCAACTCTTGGATTGCTCTGAATATTAGCGATTTGAATTCCCTGTCAGGTAGTTCCAATGCCTTTTCTTCTACTGGAAAGTCATCTGGTGCTTTATTTTGGATAACTACTGGACCCATCCTGTCCTGTTTTTTTAATATGTTTTGATATTGTCTGCTGTTTTCAGGACATTCAGTAGTTATTTTCTTTATCTCATGATTGTAGATTTGTTTGTTTTTTTCCTGCTTTTTTGTTTTACTTGGTTATGTCTGAGCAGGCAGGCTGTGTGTTCTTTGTTGTTTGCTCATCTGTAGTCACAATACTTTTCACCTTCTTGTCCAATGGGCAGGGCTAGTCATTCAGCTAGGGTGTAGCAGGGCAGGTCCAGCTGAAGGGGAGGGGCTGGGATGGGTTGTTTGTGGCACATACTAGGGCTGAAAGGGTGGGCCAGGAATCAGTGCTGGGCAGGTTCCTGTAGGCCGTGCCTGTGCTACTCACGAGTGTGATGCTCAGTGCACAGTGCAGGTAGGCAAGAAAGAGGGGGGAGGTTGTAATGTGTAGAGCTAATAGGGGTATGGGAAAGAGGAGAGAGAGGAGCAAGAAACGGGAGCCAAAAACAAACAAGCAAAGAACGAGAGAGAGAGAAAAAAAGAGTGCTAAGGGAGCTTGCCATTGGAGAGGAGAGATGAGAAACTGAGAAATGGAGAAAAGCAAAAAAGAAAGAAAAAGAGAAAAATAACTAGATAAAAATTAGGAAAAGAAAAGAAAAGCTCCAGGAGTCCTGGAGTACCACTAGTAGGGCTGTTAAGACCAGGGAAATGGCTCCCAGGCTGCATAGTATAGCCTGGCTAGAGGCGGCATAGATGTCACACAGCACCAAGTATTCAGGAGACAGAAAAAGAAGACAAGTATAGACAGATGAGAACTGAGAAGACAGACAGAAAGGTAAAAAGAGAGAGGAAAGAAAAAAAGAAATGCCCCAGGGATCCCACCTAAGCGCCTGTGCAGATTGGGGGAGTGGCTCTTAAGCCCTGCAGTGCAGCCCGGCTAGAAGGGGCTCCCAAGCTGGGAAAAGAAAAAAAAAACAAACAAAGCAAAACAAGGGGAAAAAAAAGCCCCAGGGATCCAACCAGCATGGTGTCGTGGGCTGGGGGGGAGCATGGCTTCACAGCCTTTCAAGTAGAAGCAAAGATGGCACATGGAGCCAGGTGTTCCAGAAAAATAAGGAGGAGGTGGTAGGAGGCACAGAAGAAACCAAAAGAGAGGGAAAGAACCAACACCAGCTCAGGCATCCGGCTAGTATGGACAGGGTGAATCCAAGCAGCCTGAGGCCAAAGCAGTTGCCTCCCGGCCAAGAGACCACGGGCTGGCTGGTGGGAAGCAGAGGAGGCCAAAGGGAAGGGGAAGAAGGGGGGACTTGGAAAGTGTATATCTCTTGTTACCGAGCGCTCTGTCTCCTGCTGGGAACTTCATGAAGCTGCTTTCCTGTACTCCCTGTCTGTTGATCTCCGACGTGGGTGGTGGGGGGAATCCTAGCCACTGTAGCCAGCTAGGAAGCTCAGAGGTAGAGCAGCGGGGAGAGAATGGGGGGTGGGAAAGCGTGTCTCGCTGGTTACCAGGCGCTCTGTCTCCTGCTGGGAGTTCCACAAAGCTGCTTTCTCGTGCTCCCTGTCTGCAGATCCCCAACTGGAGTCCAAGATGGCAGACCTGCCCTGCATTAGCTGATGGGGCCCTCTGCACATTATCTTTCCTTGCTCTCTGTCCTCTGTCAGTTTCTTACTCCATTCGGTGCTTGGCTGAGTTATGTCTCTTCATTTGGAACTTCAGGTTCCAGAAATGGCGTTTGTCTGTGTTTTACTTAGTTTTTCAGGTCTTTGCTGTGGAGGGACGGCATGTTGGTTCTGTCTATGGCGCCACTTTGGCTGGAAGTCTCTGTTTTTTTGGTAAAGTCTTTCGATGAACAAAAGTTTTTAATTTTTATGAGGTCCTATTTATTTATTTTGTCATTTGCTGTTTGTGTATTTGTATTAGGTAATCCACTGTTAAAAGCCAGGCTCCACGGCATTGTCCCTGGATTTCTAGAACTTCTAAGAATTTTCTGGTTTTAGTTTTTACATTTAGGTATTTATTACATTTTGAATTTATTTTTGTGTATGGAGTGAGGCATATATTCAGTTTGTCAGGGGACAGCCCCAGCAAGGAAAGACCCTCACTGTGCGTCCTGGCAGATAATCTGAAGAACTGACATGTAGCCCTTTCCAGATTCATACGTTTATTCAGGGAAACTTACTGACACCGGCAAGCAGTGGCTCTCCAGTGGCAGCTGGCTGGAGTATTTTCTGCAACCACCTAGCAAGGAAAAAAAAAAAAAAAAGCAAGGAACCGAAGCTCATATACCGCTCCAGCTGGGACCAAGGCTCATCGTTTTTCTCCCACGCCCTTGGGTAGTCAGTGTTCCCAGCAACTTCATGTCCAGGCCCAGATATTTTCCTTCTTGTTGCCAAGGCATTCCTCGGCCTTGGCCCCTGGCCCAGTCGTGCCACTCCTGGCCTTGTACCTTAGCCCAGTCATGCCACTCCTGGCCTTGTACCTTAGAGCGAGTCCATCCCGGATTCATCTCCAGCATGCTTCAGGGAAGAGCAAAGCTGACTCCATTACGGAGGGGATGCATATAGTTGAATAGCATTGCCCTACATATTTCATTTTTCTGCATGTGGAAACCCAATTTTCCCAATACCTGGTCATTGAAATATTTTCATTCTAACAATTATATGCAATTCTTTTAAATGTACTTACATTAAAACAAGCAAACACACAGAAAACAATACAACAAAGTCCGAAGTGAGGCAAAAAGGTAAAGAAAACCTTCTTTACTTTAAAAAAAAAAAAAAAAAGTTCATATTGGACTATGCCACAATTTTCCAAACTGCATTTTGTATAGGAGTTTTATGGGTCAGCTAAGTTTAATATATGCTCTAGTCTTCACTTTTCTTTCAAGATTCATTCAGCAAATTAAGCCATTTAAGACTCTGAGAAGTCCTGCTGTGAAGCAACCTGTTTAAATTTATTTGATCCAGAATTTTCCAAACTTGTTTATGCCCAGAACGCTTTTCTTAGGTGACCCCTCTTTGCACCCCACACGCTTTGGGACGTGTTGGACTAGACTTATGCTAACTGGGAAGAAATTCTTCTCCAGTGGCTTCTGACAGCAGGAGCCAAGCACCATCAGCCCGTGGTTCCTAAAGTGGCTGGGGCTTGGCTCTCAGGGCTGTGTTTTTTCTCCTTCATCATGCTTCACCAACAGGATAAAACAGAGCAGCAAAATGTAATTCCCACAGAGCAGGCTAATTCTCACATTCTGACTCATTTTCCTTATACTTTTGAAAGCTCTGGAGGCTAAAGGGAGCCAGGCTTACAAAGCAGAGGAAGGCCCCTTCTCCACATTTCACCAGTTGCACGATTCAAACATGTCGCCATTACAGAGAACACCTGCAGCCGGTTCTGCAGCCTGGACAGCTCAGCCAACTCGCCCAGCTGGTCTTCTCTCACCAGCACACGAGCTGTTTCAGGGCCTTGATATGAAGACTTTGTCTCAGCCCCAAAACCTGTCTGCTACCCTCCTCCCCCTCCCAAGTTCCCATCAGCTATTGTTTGGATGGAGGTGGTGAGTGAATTAACTAAGCTGTTAAAAGCAGAAATGGAACACATGGAAAAGGGACTCAGAGCCCCGAACAGCAGCTTTGTTTCCTCTCCACTCTGGAGCAAAAATGTGAGCTGTACTTAAGTGGTACCTGGTGATGATGGTAGCAGCGCTGCTTTGTTCCTCAATGCCTGTCACTCACTGCCGATGAACAGGTCTGAACCAGGGGAGCCAGGAGAGTGGCTGGGGACAACTCACAGCCCTGTAATTATGAGGCTAATTCCAAAAAGGTCAGGGCTCCTTAATCAAACATTAATCAAACCGTTCTGTAAATGATAATGATTGTAACCAGGCTGGGAGGCAGAGATGTCAGAGGGTCTGGGGCAGTAGCCCTGAGTCCTCTCGAACCAGAGGAGGTTTGGAGGATAAACGTTGGTAAAAGCAAATAGCTTTACTCAAGAAGAGATAGGAATGGTAGTGGTAGCAGTGGTAGGAGGTTTTTGTTTTGCTTTGTAAGTACAAAATATCATTTTTGATGATAGCACCTTGATATACCTTGAATAACTATGTTAGAGGACCAGTTAAGGGCTTGATAGTCCTAATATGCAGATGTTTCCCCTCCTTCACCTTTCTAAGTGCATTCCTTTATAATAATACTTAAATCTATGAAGCTCTTTTCAGTTTGTGAGACACTTTCATATGCGCTGTCTTGTTTGGCCCTTGTAGCATTCTCATGAAACGAGTTTAAACCCATTACAGAGATGAAAAAACTGGGACTTAGAAATTTAATTCCTCCTTTAGTTGGTTAGTGGCAGAGCAAAGACTTAGACCAAAATGCAATGCCCTTTCCATGTACAATGGCAACTATGAGAATGGATCTCTGGTTGCAGGGCCATCTGGGCCTCTCGTTCAATAATCTGGGCTTTTCCACCCTCCTTCCCCATTCTCCTCTTGCCCCAAACAGGAATACAGGAGCTGACTTTTAGTCTCCGGGGTTTTTCATTGCAAACTTTCCAGTTACAAATAAGTAAATAAATAAACTAAACAAACAAAAAACGCCTGGACCCTCTCTGATTTTAGGGAATTTAGATATACATGGAAAAGACGTATAGGGTTCCTCTCATAAGAAAAAGTATGCATATATGAGGGTGAAGCTGCATGAAAAACATAACCTTAAATGTCTCATTACATTTTTTAAGGCTTTGAACCATCTTTGGCATGTGTTGAGTGTGTGCATAATTTTTCCTAAAGCATTACTGATCAGTTGAAATCAAGCTGATGGAAAATTTCTAGAAGCTCTCATTATGCAACTGGTCTTGGTCATCATCCTTCTGGGGAAAGCAGGCTTCTTTGTGGCCCTGCATTGTGTGCACCCATCTGCAAGCTCCAGGCAGAACACGTTGGTAACAGCCTCCTCTACCAAACCTCATTTTATCTCCTTCCCGGGGAGTGTGCTCCCCAAAGTGTGATTAATCCATCTATTGATCGCCTCCTGCCATAGAGAGGGTGAGATATGGCTAGCGGTCGGTGCCAGGCCGCCTATGTGACTGGACTGCTAAGCCGAGGTGAGAACAGACAAGTGCTAGCCGGAGCTTTCCAACCCTGCAGAGTAAGCAGGAAGCAACAATAGCTGGGCTTCCCACAAGCCTTGAAAAAACAATCCCTCTCATCAAAACGCAGTGAAATCTTTTTCAAATTGATTATAATGTATATTCCCTACTATCTCAATTGGTTTCACAAAGGCCTAATAAAAGTTTATGAGTAAAAGGAAAGAAGAAGATGAAAATAATAACAAATAAATATATAAATAAATAACAAGACAGAAACCTGGAAATAGAGCCAAACGAGAATGTGTTGCTTTGATTAAAACATTCCAGGCAGATATAATGGATGACCAAAAGCATGCCAGCAAAAGGGATTAGGAGAATAAGAAGGTATTCATCTAATATTCAGGGGCACCATGGTGGGGGCAAGGTAGGGTAAAGATAAGCCAAGGGGTTAGGCAAAGATTCTAGAAAGAAAACCTCTATCTGCAAATGAAGAGGGTAAAATGAGAAACATGGGCATTGAACTCATTCCCAAGGCTAATTTTGGTCGGTAAAATGAAGAAAGAGGACTTGACCAACCAGGACTCAGTAAAGCCTCCTGTCCTCTCAGGAGAAAGTCAACCATGCCTATCCTCAACTGCAGATCCCACGCTTCCATATGTTTAGAAGGACCTCTCATCCACAAAGACACACCACTCTCTTCATTTCAGGAACTCCTATCACATGCAGGAAGTCACCCAGAATTACGTCGCATCTTCTGTTTTCTGTAGAATTGGTTTTCAATCCACCCAACCAGAAAACAAACGAGTTGAAAAGTTGATCAGTGATCTAAAACCTAGTGCCTCTTCTGCATTAGGGAGACTAGAAATGTCAGTTTTAAGACAGCCCAACCTCTGGGTAGTAGCTCTCATGTCTCTGATTCATGCTGGTTTTCCTGCTTGTCTGTTCCAGATGTACACAAAGCCAAAGGAACATCTACAGACATCTGGGAGAGACGGACAGACCCAACCAAGGACAGAGATGATCAGAGTATAAAACCTGCCAAAATGAAAAATAAGAATAGAATACAAGCCAAATATAAAAATTTTAATAAAAACTAATATTATTGACATATGCAGCTGTCATGGATTGAATTATGTTGCCCAAAAATGTGCATCAATTTGGCTGGACCATGATTCCTGGTTTTGTGTGATTTTCCTACATGTTGTAAATCCTGCCTTTATGATGTTAATGAGGGAGGATGGGCAGCAGTTGTGTTAGTGAGGAAGGATTGTGTCTTGAGGCAATCTCTTTTGAGATATAAAAGAGAGAAGCGAGCAGAGAGACAGGAGGACCTCATACCACCAAGAAGGCAGTGCCAGTAACAGAGTGTGCCCTTTGCAGGGTCCCTGTGAGGAGAAGCTCCTAGTCTGGGGGAAGATTGATGAGAAGGCTGACAGAGAGGGAAAGGCTTCCCCTGGAGCTGATGTCTTAAATTTTGACTTTTAGTCTACCAGACTATAAGAAAATAAATTTGTCTTTGTTAAAACCATCCACTTGTGGTATTTCTGTTATAGCAGCACTAGATAACTAAGACAGTAGCTTTTCCATGTATTTACGTATAAAGTAAATTTATTAAACCTAATATTTGTTAAGCTCATACAACGTTAGTTTTTAGCTGGGCATCATGAATTGAATTGTGTCCCCCCAAAATATGTGTCAATTTGGTTAGGCCAAGTTGATTGCCAGTGTTGTGTGGTTGTCCTCTATTTTGTGATTTTCTTATCTGTTGTAAATCATAATCTCTGCCTGTGGTTAAAGAGGATTAGGGTAACATCCTTGTTCAGGTCACATCCCTTGTCCAATGTAAAGGGAATTTTCCTGGAGTGTGGCCTGCACCATCTTTTATCCTATAAGAGACAAAAGGAAAGGGAAGCAAGTATAGAGTAGGGGAAACTTTTGCCACCAAGAAAAGCAGCACTGGGAGCAGCGTGAATCCTTCGGACCTGGGGTTCCTGCATGGAGCAGCTCCTAGTCCAGGGGAAGGGTGATGACAAGAATCTTCCTCCAGAGCCAACAGAGAAAGCCTGTCCCTGGAGCTGATGCCTTGAATTTGGACTCATAGCCTTCTGGACTGTGAGAAAATAAATTTTTCTTTGTTAAAACCATCCACTTGTGCTATTTCTGTTATAGCAGCACTAGAGGACTGAGACACTGGGTGTTGGGTGTCTAACAGTGAACAAGGCTCAGAGCTTGTACTCAAAGAAGTTGTAGATTACTAGAAAATATTTACAAAGGAACATACAATTAGAGTCCAAGGCCAAAATTCTAAAGCAAGATTTTTACCTCAGGAGAGAGATGGGAGCCTAATTCAGCCACCTAATCCTGGGATTAAGTTCTTCTCAAGATTCCTGGAGGAAATGATTTATGAACTGAAACCTAAAGGATGGATAAGAGTTTGCAGTTTTACAAAGGAAGTAGATGGAACAGAGGTAAGAGGGAGGGTGGGGGAAGAGGTAAGATTATTCTAGACTGACGGGCCATCATCATTCACGGCTGGCAGTGAGAGAAAGTAGGGCATATCCAGGTAAAATAAGCTATTAAATATGAAGAGAGCTTACTGTGTGAGGAAGACAGAGAAGAATCATGAGACTGGAGAGTCAAATGAAGGCCATGCAGGGAAGGTTCAAGTGTTTGGACTTAATTCTGAGGGCAATTGCAGAGCAACAGAAGGATTTAAACAGGATTGTGATGTAATCAGTGACTATATGGAGAATGGACAGGAAAAGGGCAAAACTGGAAGCAGGGAGACCAATTAGTAGGCTACTATCCTATTCCAAGTCCCTGGTGGTACAAACAGTTCATGCACTTGGCTGCTAGGTGAAAGACTGGAGGTTCAAGTCCAACTAGAGGTGCCTCAGCAGAAAGGCCTGGTGATTTGCTTCCAAAAAAACCAGCTATTGAAAACTCTATGGGGTACAGTTCTACAGCTGGGGTTGCCATGAGTTGAAATTGACTGGACAACAACTGGTAACTGGTAAATCCTAATCCATGTTGTCAGATACTGGTAACGGGAATGGGAAGAAGGAAACGGAAGAAACCAAGATGATTGTCAGTAAGAAACTATGTCCATTGAGAATTGCTTTGGAAAACATATACCTTATTCAAATGTGTTCTAGAAGAGTCCAACACTTAATAATAGATGCCCAATAAGTTGTAAAACAAAAATATATTAAATGAACACTCTCTCTTCCCAGCAGGTTTCAGGAGTTGGACAAGAAAACGACAGATGTGCTAGGTTCATATTCTGCTTGGAGAATAGTCCCAGAATATAAAAGAAAAGGCTCCAAAAGCCAAGAGGAAAATGGTGCCATGAGTCACGAATGGAGAGATGGTCATGCCAGATTGACTCAAATAAAGTTACTTCCTGTAGTGTTGTTCTCCCAACCACCAGCCAATGAAGGCAAAGTTGCATGTGCTTGGAAATCAGCACATCAGTTCCCACAGAACCAGTGTTTCAATATTTTGCTTGGCATCGAAATGAAATAGGACTGGGGGAGAATGTGGTTTAGAAATAGGCTAAGAATTAGTAAATGAAATGGTCCATGAGAAATGCCAGTGTTTCCAAATACAGGGCACAGTCTCTGATAGAAATATTATTTCTTAGTGTCTTTATTAATAAATTAAAAAGAGGGCTTTTCTTATTGATGCAAATTGCAGATGCTTCTAAATTAGGCAGCATCGTCAATACCCGGCAGATCACAATGTCCCCAAAGAGGTTAGAAATGAGGGGCAGGAAATAATAAAGCAAGGTTAAATTTGGCTAGATGAAAACTACATCTGGGGAAAAATAATTCAAAAAGCAGATATTCATTGGGCCAAAGAAATCTGGACCACACTAGTGCCAAAGGAGACCCAGGTGCAACACTGGATGACAAATTATGTCGCAGTTAAAATATGCTAAGGCAGACCAGAGTTCATTCAGTCCTGTGCTGCCTCGTCTGATAAAGAACCCTCATCCTACCAAAGGAAAAGTTTCGGCCAGCCTCAGCCTTCCATGTTTCCAGGCCAGTCATTGCTTTGGTTTTAGTTATTGAGATAAAACTGGAACTGTAAGGCCTCTACTGTTATCACAAGTTCATAATCAATCCTTTTTAAAGTAATAAAGCCACAATGATTTGCATATAGAAGCTTCATTTATAATAACTCAAGATATGACCCTACTATTTTCTCATTATTCTCTCATTATCGTCTCATTATAACAATCTCCCAGGTAAGTGGCTAGCCGGTCATATGGTCTATCTCTGTTTTACATATTAAGCAGCTGGGGCATGGTTGCCAAGGGCATTCAAGAATGCTAGTCATTGGTCTCTCTCTCTGGTTCTTTGTTCATTACGGAGACATGTTCCTTCTAAATGATTTAATGCTTTGAGAGGCTTTAAAGAAAATGGAGAGTTGTCACCAATGCCACCTCAGGTCTGAGGAGCATTACTGAATTGCTCAATAGGGAGGCAAGGTATGTGGCTTAAGGCACTAATTTTAAAAAATTAATTGATACATAAATGTAAAATTATCTTCATGGTAAAAATCAGAACTTTGCTGGACATTCTTTTAGTTTAACATTCGTTATGAATACTACTTTGAATTAGAATAGGAGATATGGATAGGGACTGACGATAATTTCAGTGCTAAAGATTTCATAATGTCTACATCCAGTCATGCTAGAAACCTTGACAGAAAGAGAAGCAGGAAATGGAAGAAAACATTTCGATTGCAAAGAAAATGATTTCATTATTTCCTCATTTTATTTTCATGACTTATCTATCACACTCAGAGGATGCAAATCAGGGATGGATTACCCTATAAGCGAAGTATGCACGGGTTTAATCATGCTTACTTACTTATCTGTAGTGCACAATTTTTCCTGGGTTTCACCGGGGAAATTGTGCTGTACAGATCAGTAAGTAAACATGAATAAGCCTGTGCGTACCTTGCTCACTGTAAGCCAGTGCGTACTGTGCTTACTGGTTAATCCATCCGTGATACAAAAGCTCCTAGAGCAAAAACACATGAAACGAACCCATTGGGCATGTGCACATTTGGGCACAGCTGCAGGGCTGTTACTGATATGCATGCTCAGAAGCTCTTCCCAGAACTATGATTGCATTTTGACCTTGACTAGAGTCTGGGCGCTGCAGTTTAGTGGGGCTTTGTTTGCAGTCAGATTCATTTCAGTCATATTGTCTGAGTGACAACTCATTAGTGCAATTCAAGTAAGGGACAGTTTGTGGTTTGGGTTTCAGTGAGTGATAGTAAATTTTATAGTGTATATAATTTGGAACATGTCTGTGTTTCAGCCCATATGTGGAAATCTGCCCGGGTGCTTATTATTATGCTTATCTGCAAATGACCAGATGGCCTTGCCCAAATGTGGAGAACCATTTAGTGCTATTTTAAAGCATTAAGGCTATTAGCCCTTACTTGAGATAATCCTTTGCCCAAAGGGAACTAGTTTTGCTGTCCTTCTAAGTCATCAAATGTAATTAAATGCCATATTGAGAAGTAGGCATTAGTAGATTAAGAAGACAGAGCTGTAAACCAATCCTGGGTCAATCAAGGCAGAGAAGAAATAGGAATAGATCAGTAAGATGGTACATTAGGTAAGGCATTGGCTAAGCTTCTATAACAAAGAATCCCCCAAACACGTTGACTTAAAAAAGATAGTTCATTTCTCTTTCACACAAAAGACAGAAATAGGAGGGAGGTCCGAGATAGGCAGCGCTGTTCCTTAAGACCAACCAGAGATCTGTGTTTCTTCTATCTTGTTCTGACATCCAGTACAGTTTTTTCTGACCCATGTCTACATTCCAGTCAGCTGTAAAAGAAAGAGAAAGTGGACAGCAAGCAATTTTATTTCAAGGAATTGATGGTAACATTGTATACATCACTTCTATTTACCATTCCACTGGCAATAACTTAGTTTTTTTGGTCACCGCTATATGCAAGAGGGAGCCCTGGTGGCACAGTGGTTAAGAGCTCAGCTACTAACCAAAAGGTCAGCAGTTCAAATCTACCTGCCACTCCTTGGGAACTCTATGGGGCAGCTCTACTCTATCCTATAGGGTCGCTGTGAGTCGGAATCGACTTGATGGCAATGGGTTTGGTTTGGTTTATATGCCTGCAGGTGGGGCTGGAAAATGCAGCCTCCAATTGGATGACCGTGTATTCTGCTAAAACCCAGCAAGGTGGGAAGTTCACCTTTTAAAAGGAAGCATGGGAGAGTGGATACTAACGGTGTAGTCTCTGCCATAAACAATTTTATTCAAGAAGATATAAAAATCACAGATAAGATTTGGGCAAATATCACTATAAGAGGTAAAGAACTTTGAAGAAGGCTGCAGCTAAGAAAAGATAGTAGACTGTAGGAGGAAGACCAGAGAGCATATACTATGTTCTAGAAACTTCAAGATTCTTTGTATACATTAAATAGTTTGATTTTTACAGCAACTCTATGAGATGATGTGTTAGTCCAAATCCTCCAAGAAGATGCCAAGATAGCACTAAACATGCAAGACATTAATTAGAAGAAATATCTATGATCAAAGTGAGAAATTGTCTCAGGTGGCTAGGAGAGTTAGCAGACTATAGTGTAGGTCTGGCACTGAAAGAAAGAGAAAAAGAAGGAAAGAAGGTTGAGTCAAAGTATTTTAGACTTCAGTGCAGTTCTAAGGGAAGTTTAGAAAGGCCATCAAGGAGTTCCCATTTCAAATTTGCCAATCAAAGGAGACCCATGTCCTATGTCTCGTAACACTCAGTCACTGGCTAGGAGAATCCCACAAGAAGGGTGGTAACAGTGTGAAGGTGGTGATCAATTTCAGAGAGAATCAACTAGACTCATTCAAAGTCAATGAGAATAGAAGCTGGTTTTCAGAAATGCGTTTTCTGGGGTTTAGGCTAAGCAATCTACAAAATCAATTAACCAGAAATTGAGGTATTCAAGAACAGGCTATGTTCCTTCAGGATTAAGACTAACTCTTATTTCTGAGCCCTTACCTGGGAATATATGATCTTAGACCAAAGATTCTTCAATTTGTACAGATTTTTATGGTTTACAAAGTACTTTAACATGTATCAGCTCACATAGTCCTTACAGCAATATTGTGAGGTCAGAGGGAGTTAATATTATCTACCCCCATTTGACAGATAAGCAAACTAAGAAAAATAGGTAAAATGACATGCCCAAGGTTACATATTAGTAAAAGGACAAACAGAAACTTGAGAACAGGTTTTTTGGCTCCAAATCCTATGCTTTTGCCACTGTAGAATGCTGTCTCTAAAACTAAATTATTCATTTATATTCTACTTCATTGCAGCCCTGGCTTGAGGCTTCCTTTAAAAAATATTTGCAATAAAATAAAACAAAATAAATAAATACAGACAAAAGAATATACAGGTACACTAGAAAAACAAGACAGAAGAAAATTTAAAATACTGAAAGCCACAGTTTCCTATATAGTAACTAGAATTAATTTGAGCTTCCAGGTAGTCAAAGCAAAAGAGGTAAATATGATTTATATTGGCTGTAAGGAAAAGACATGCTATTTCTCAAGGGAAGCAAAATTTTCTTGGCACTCAGATATAAGAGAATTTTCTCCTGTAAGTCCTTTATATAGAGAGTATTGAGTAATGTAATTTATAAATTCTTTAAAAACATTCCTGCCAAGGAGGCAGAAATGGAGACGTATGACTATCTCTTAGAGCTGCATCCAGGGAAAATGAAGAGGAAAAACTAACTCTGCTTTTTATAATCTTGTTCATTTGTGACATTTTCAGCAGTAACAGTACTGAAGTGTCATGCTTCCTGGATGAATATATAAGAAAACAATCTCAGTAAGATACTGTTCAGGGAAAAGAGAAATTTCTGCCCACAGTGGTAGGTGTGTGGACTGAGGTGTCTCTTCTTGGGAAAATCAATGAGAACTTCTCCCAGATTTTTCAAAGATGGCCTTGTCTGGCTGTCTGCTTGTGTGAGTAGCTAAGGCAAAGTCCAGTACCAAAGAAATCTTCTGCCTTCCATTAGCTATTTTACCCCAGAGGCTGAAGATACCAAATTATATCAAGACAAACTTGCAAAGCAAATTCTCTCGAAAGGGGTGCAAACAGCTTTTCCCCACAAAAGTAGCAATTAGCCACAACTGCAGCAATTAACATGTTACATTTTGCTCCTTAACCTTTACCTGGAAGAAGTCAGGTCAGTTGAACTCATCCTGCCCAGAAAGGGATCATGGGAGCCTATGGTCTGTCAAAGAACCATCAGAGATGATAACAGGCAAAAACAGAAGGCTCAACATTTTTTGTTTGTTTTTCTGTCTTAGAACTAGGACATATTTTCCTTTATTTTCATCAGGCTCTTAGCTCAGCTCTGCCCTGATCCTGGTTGGCTTGGAGGAACCAGGTTTCCTTCCATAATTTTTCACTCCCTGCTTCCCTCTTCATAGACAATATCCTCAACGGGAGGGGGTTCTCCAAGCTGTCCTCCTGGATGACTATGACAATGGCGCTTGATGATTTAATCATATATTTGCCAGACTGCCTGGGAGACAGCTGGCTAGGACTAGACTGCAATCTGTGGCTATGGAACAGAGCCAAGTTAACCGGGGATGAACCTATGACCTTGGCCTCCTGGGTATGAAACTCTAAATCAATTGCACTAACCGGCCACATTTATGGCAAGACTAACATGTGTAATAAGAAGAAGAATGCAGATTTGCACTTATAGATCACTTACTACGTGTCAGGCTCTTACCAAACGCCTTTGTGTGAATTATCTCCTAAGAATCTTTCAACTAGCTATGAGGTTAAAATGCTTATCATCATTTCCATTGTACATGTTAGCAAATGGAAACGTAGAGAGTCTAAGTAACTTTTCCAAGGGTACATAATTAATAAGTGGTGAAAACTGGATTCAAACCCAGGCAATCTAATTCTAGAGCTCACCAACTATCAGCAGAAATTTATTCTCTCACAGTTTGGGAGTCCAGAAGTCTGAAATTAAGGTGTTGTCAAGGTTAGCTCCTTCTGGAAGGTTCTGAGAGAGAATCTGTTCCATGCCTCTCTTCTAGCTTCTGGTAGTTGTCAGGAGCCCTTGATTTTTCCTTGGCTTGTAGCTGTGTAACTCCAATCTCTTCCTCATCTTCACATGGCCTTCTCTCTGTGTCTTCTTTTCTGTCTCTTATAAGAACACTATGAGTTGGAATTGACTTGATGGCAATCAGTTTTTTTTATAAGAGCACTCATTATTGGCTTTAGGGCCTGTCCTAGTCCAGGACCACCACCCATTTGCCAGTTTGTCATACTGTAGTGGCTTGAGTGTTACTATGATGCTGGAAGCCATGCCACCAGTATTTCAAATACCACCCGGGTCTCCCATGGCAGACAGGTTTCGGTGGAGCTTCCAGACTAAGACAGACTAAGAAGAAAGACCTGGTGATCTACTTCCAAAAATTAGCCAATGAAAACCATATGGATCACAACAGAATATGAGCTGATACAGTGCTGGAAGATGAGCACCCTAGGTCGGAAAGCACTTTACAGTAGCTGCAACAACGAACTCAACCATACCATGATCATGAAGATGTTGGCCAAAAAACCCAAGCCCATTGCCTTCAAGTCCATTCTGACTCAGCAACCCTGTAGGACAGAGTAGGACAGCCCCATAGGGTTTCCAGGGCTGTAATCTGTGTGGAAGCAGACTGCCGCATCTTTCTTCCTCTGAGAGGCTGGTTGGTGCGAACCACTGATCTCTTTGGGTCAGCAGCTGAACACTTTAACTACCGTGCCAGATGGTATAGGACCTCGCAGTGTTTTTTTCTGTTATATATAAGGTCATCATGAGTTGGAAACGATTTGATAGCAAATAACATCTAACTCAGGATGATCTCTTCTCGGTATCCTTACCCGAATTACACACGCAAAAGCTCTTACTCCACGTAAGGTTACGTTCTGAGATTTTGCCGGGGGGCAGGGCGAGGGGAACGGCATTTAACCCACTACATGTTGGTTCTATTTTTGTTTTGATAAAAATGTGTGCTTATACAAATACACATATACATATATGTATGTGTGTATATATATATATATATATACACACGTATGGAAGAAAGTTTATCACAGTCATAATGGACTCTGGAGTCAGACACTTGGGCTTTTGATCCTGGTTCTACCCCTGGCAGATTGTGTGTGACCATAAGCAAATTACTATATGTCTTGGAGCCCCAGTTTTCTTATGGGGGTGATTCTTATTACTACTTTAGGTAGATAATACTATTCCAACAGGGTTGTTGTAAGGATTTTAAGAGATAGCATACCTAAAGTACTTAGCATAGTGCCTGACTCATAGATAGTCCTCAATCTATAGTAGTTAAGATTAAAAAAAAAAGACGGTCTGAAAGGATAAACCCCAAAATGTTAACAGTAGTCATTCACTATGGGGTTGCTAGTACAAGTAATTTTTACTTTCTTTTTAGTTTATTTCTATATTTTATGGAAATTTTAACCACACATATATTGTGTTTTTTATATCAGGAAAAGAAGCAATAAAGCCATTTCTATTTGGGGAAATACAACAAGACTTATTAGATTCTGCATCCTCTTGATACTTGTACATGCATACAAATAACCCAGCCGTTGTAGATTAAATTAGCCACGCAACTAAGTTTAAAAAAAATCTCTCCTATTCCTGTGAGACTATTCCTCTCTCACTCCACATTTTTCCATGTGCAAAATTTGTGTTGGTTTCACTGACATTTTTCAGCGCCAGAGCCACAATATACTGACAAACATTTAAGAATAACAGCATTTTTTAAATGTCCACAGCGCAAAGGGTGATGTACGGCAGGTGTCGGAAGATGGCTCCCACTGCGGGAAGATGTGCTGTCTCTAAGTGCGACAGGGTGAACACAGCGACGAAGGGGTTCTGTCAGAAGTGTGGGGGAGGGAGGGAATTGCAAAGTCAACACCGAGAAGTGAGGTCAGATGTGAAATTGTCTGATGGATTTGTGTCATATTTAAATATACATTTTTAGAGTTAACCACCTTCTAAGAAAGGAAACACCTCACCTGAAAATATACGTTAAAAGCTAGACTCCCACCATTCAGGGATAATTGTTGAACACATGCACACACGCACATACACACGCACACACGTGCACGTGCATGTGAAAAATTCCTACAAGCACAAACAGCCCGTGTGCTAAATAGAAAAGGTGTCCTTTATGGAGGTGAAATTAAAAAAGATGAGCCCTCTGGGAGAATGCAATCCTTACAGCTGCATAGTTTAGCAATTAAACCAGCGGATGTTGAGTCAACTCCAACTCATGACGACCCCGTGTGTATCAGAGCAGAACTGTGCTCCATGGAGCTTTTAACGGTTGATTTTTCAGATCACCAGGCTTTTCTTCTGAGGCAGTACTGAGTGGACTCAAACTTCTAACCTTTGGGTTAGCAACTGAGTGTATTAACCATTTACATCACCCATTAGAAAGTCATTTTATGTAAATTAGAAATAGGGCACCCTTTTCTCTGACCTAAAGTATCCTCTTGCCAAGCATCGCCCCCCCCCCCACATTTGCCCCTGTGTAGGGGGCAACTGTTACAACTGTATGTGGTAACCCTGAAAATGGGGACTATATTGCATTGACAGTTTTTTGTGTTTTGTTCTATAATATTTGATATGTACGAAACAATTCATGTAATAGATATGAAAATTTTGAGATAAAATTAAAGAAGCATGAAGCTATTACCCAACTTAAGAACAGAAGCATTGTCAATGCCATTGTATCTACCTCTATGACCTCCCTATTCTAATCCCTACCCTTTCCTTCAGAGGAGGGAACCGCTATTTTGAATTTTGTGTTTATTATTTCCTTGATATGTATGTGTGGGTGTGTGTATATCCATTGCATCGAGTCAATTCGGACTCACAGCAACACTATAGGACACAGTAGAACTGCCCCACAGGGTTTCCAAACCTGTTATCTTTACAGAAGCAGATTGCCACCACTTTCTCCTGTGTAGCTGCTGGGGGTTTGAACTGCCAACCTTTCAGTTAGCAGCCAAGCACTTTAACCACTGAACCATCAAGTCTTCATTTATATATATATACACACATATATGTGTGTGTGTGTGTGTGTGTGTGTGTGTGTATATATACATATATATATACATATATATATATATAAAACCAGAAACCAAATCTGTGGCCCGGCTCATAGCAGCCCTATAGGACAGAGTAGAACTAACTGCCCCATAGGGTTTCCAGGGAGTGCCTGGTGGATTCGAACTGCCAACATTTTGGTTAGCAGCTATAGCTCTTAACAACTATGCCACCAGGGTTTATATATATCTCCCTGGTGACGCTGTGGTTAAGCACGTTTGGCTGCTAACCAAAAGGTCGGCAGTTTGAATCCACCAGTGAGTCCTTGGAAACTGTATGGGGCAGCTCTACTCTGCCCTACAGGGTCACTGTGAGTTGGAGGAATCAACTCTACGGCAATGGGTCAGATTGGTTTTTTGACAGTATCAGGTTGAATGCAGCCAGGCTTCCCTCTGTGATTTGCTCTTTTACTCATACTATTTTGTAGCTTGTTTTTTCACTTAATTTAACAAACATTTTCTTGTGCCATAAAATTTTGTTCTACAGTATTGTACAAACTGGAAAGTATTCCATTATATGATTGGACCGTAATTTAACTAATACCCTATTGGCAGACTTTTAAATCATTTCCAGTGTTGCTACAAGACTCTTCACGATTGTCTTTAGCATCTATTTAAGCAAAATCTTGGATGGCATCCTTGATTCTTTCCTTAGGATAAATCCCTAGAATTGATGTGTCAGTGGTATGCTAATTATAAGGCTTTTGATGTGTTTTAATACTGGTGATATTGTTACGGTGACGAAGAAGCTGCCTGCGGAAACAGCCTCATGGAAAAGTGATACCTAAACCAAGGAAGTTCAGGATTAACAGAAGCACTTCGCAGCTCTGTTGACCTAAGGGGACTCCACCGTGCAGCAAACCCCGGGATAGGGCTGAGTTATCAGAACAGATGCTCTGACACCAGTTCAAGGTTTAACATAAAAAAATAAATAATGGTCTTGGGTGTGGGGAGTTTCTCAAGCAAGGGAGTCCCTGGGTGGTGCAAATGGTTAATGTATTTGGCTGTTAACAAAAAGGTTGGAAGTTCAAGTCCACCCAGAGGAGCCTTGAGAAAAAGGCCTGTTGATCTACTTCTGAAAAACCAGCCATAACACTATGGAGCACAGTTCTACTCTGACATACGTGGCGTCACCATGAGTCAGAATCGACTCGCCAGTAACTGTTTTTGATCTCAAGCAAGAATTGACGAGCATGAAGGGTCAGAAAACCAAATGAGAGAAACTTCTCAACATGGACCTATGGGAACCATTGAAGAGGCAGAGGTCACCTTTCTATGCTGTTGTCAAAATAATGGCCAGACAGGAAAGGGCTTTATAAGGAAACCAGAATATGCATATTAAAACAGAAAGGAGGATTCTGAAGAGCCTACTATCACACCCCAATACCATCCTATAGTGAGCCTTCATCTCACTGAGAGAAGAGGTAGAAACCTAACAAGGGGAAGGAGCCTCCAACCTCAGTTCAGACCCAGAAAGGGAAGGTGAATGATTCTGAAGACAGAAGAACATGATTAAAAAGGTATGCAATAGGGCTACATGAAGAGACCCTTCTTCCTCAGAGAAGAATGGTTACCTCAGTCATCACCTAGTTTGGCCTTGACAGATATTGGCCCTGACAAATGGAAACATTGTTTATATGTTAGTGTATTTGTTGCTTAGAAAAACAAGTTAAAAAAAAAAAAATCTTTTGTTTTTCAGGAAGCATTTCTATTTTTCCAACTGATTAGATTATTTGAATACTATGCCCCAAATCTTTACAATTGAAATGAGATAGTCTTCCTTTCTATCATGTCTGGAGATCAGAAATTAAATTTGTGTGTTAAGTAGATTGTCAATAATGTATTTCAAAAGGTCATAATGTCTGGATTTAAGCAAAATTATGTTTTTATATGAGGAAATGTTTTCTCTTCTTGTCAAAAGACATGCCAGTAGGTTCTTTCTGCTTCAGCTTGTACCTTTGGCCTATTCTGCTATCTGATGACCAATCAAATAATAATAGCAGTTACCATTGATTGACTATTTATTACATCTCAGGCACTAGTTAAGCACTTTGTATGTATAAAAAGAGTTTATTATTTTAACAATCAGATGAGGAAGGTGTTGATGTTTAACAGAGGAGTAGGTGGGGTTTAGTGAGGTCACATAATGGGTGGAGCTCACATCTGAGAGACAGTGGCTGAGGTGAGGCTGTCCTACCTTCCATCTATAAACAGGACCACGTGATAGTTAGAGTGAACAAGGTGGAGGGAGCATCAGCATAGGACAGAGCAGAGGTACAGCCATGTTGTAACATCAGGGGTGGAGGCAGGAACATAGGGTAGTTGGGTGGGGTCCACACTGTTCTTTGGGTGAGAAGGAATTACATTAAAAAGGCTCTACCCTTAAATTTTTTCTATGTCTTGGGTGTTGCTTCCCATTGCTTTCCCTAATGAACCCATGGTGGTGTAGTGATAAGAACTTGGCTGCAAATCAAAAGGTTAGCAGTTTGAATCCACCATTTGCTCCTTGGAAATAATATGGATCAATTCTATTCTGTCCTATAGGGTTGCTATGAGTCGAAATTGACTCGACGGCAATGGGTGTGGGTGGTGTGCTTTCCCTAAAGTGTTTTTATTTTTAATTTTAAAAAATTATCATAGTCTTAACAAATGTCAGGTCAAATATTAGCTTTTAAAACTGTTGAAAAGGTAACAACCATCTTTAGGGAACATATTCAAATGAAATGGTCACCCGCCTCACCTCCAGTTTAGCTTTCAATTATTATTTGACCCAGAGTTAGAAATAAAATCAAGCATTTCTACTCGTGAGTTCTGGATTAGAACTTTGAAGGCTATGTCTGTGAAAAGTTTTCAGTTGTAGGACTCAAGATAAATTGAACTTACAGATTTCTAAGCTCAGTCAAAGCATCTTTGCCTTCATGAGTATCTCATTTTGAATTAACAAAGATATATTGAGCACCTACTATATGCCAGGAACTATGCTAGTTGCTGGGAAGACAAAGATGGATAAGACATTGTCTCTGCCTGTGAGAAGTTAAGAGACAATGATAAACAGAAGTAAAAGGATTACAAGAAAACAGGGGCTCTGAACTCTGGCTGCCCATTAGAGTTGTTCAGAGAGCTTAAAAAAAAAAAATTATGACATGATCTCACCTTCAGATATTTTGGTTTAATTGGTCTTGTGTGGGGCCCAGTCATTTTTACAGGCTCCCCAAGTGATTCTAATTTCTAGCCAGGATTCACAACCCTTGGCATTGAGGCATATATAGGATGCTCAGGGGAATGGGTCTGGAAAGCTTCTGAGGAATAATATTTGAGTTAGATCTGAAAGGATTGATGGGAGTGTACCAGGCATTCCAGAGCAAAGCTGAGAAAGGGCATTGTGGGAAAAATGGAAGCACATGGACAAAGGCACCAACACATCACCAGGAAGGTGACTTGCGTGGAGTAACTAGACCACTTATTGGCTCAGAACTCAATGAAGATGAAGCTAAAAGGGTGAACCGGGCAGGTGTGTGGAGAGGGATCAGAGAGTGATCTGGCCAAGAAGGGCTTTGTGTGCCAGACTGAGGAGGTGACTTACTCCTATGGTTTAAAACAATGTGTGTGTGTGTGTGTGTGTGTGTGTGTTTGGTGAAAAGGTGGGGAAAGAAGCTGGCCTACAGTGAGTAGATCTGGAGATTCATAAAGAAAAGCCAATTAATAGCATCTTACAAACTTCTAGTGATATTTTATTCAAGAAGAAGATGAAAGCAAATAATTCATACTTTGTTTTCATTTCCTTAGGACTACTGGTCAGTAACTACAATTTAAACAACAAGTACGTTTTGAGAACTTACAGTGGGAGCCACCGGGGAAACATAAGTGAATAAAACAGATACAGACCCTGCTCTCCTTACAATCTACTGGTTAGGGTCATAGGTGGTGGGTTTTCCAAAGGCACCTTTGATGGAACAACATTAAGAAGTGAAGAAGGTTGAAAATATGCACAAAGCTTGAGAGCAGCCATCTGAGATATAACAATTGGTCTCTTCTCTTCTGGAGCAAAGAAGAGTGAATAAAACCAAAGACTCAAAAAAAAAAAAAAAAAAGACTCAAGGAAACAATTAGTCCACAGGACTGATGGACCACATGAGCCACAGCCTCCACTAGCCTGAGACCAGAAGAACTAGATGGTGCCCAGCTACTACTACTGGAGGCTCTGACTGGGCCCACAATAGTAGGTCATGGGCTGAGTGAAAGAGAAATGTAGACCAAAATTCAACCTCATAAATAAGACCAAATTTACTGGTCTGACAGAAACTGGTAGAACCCCCTGAGAATATGGCCCTCAGACATCCTTCACATTTGGAACTGAAATCACTCCTGGAGATCATATTATAGCCATGCAATAGACAGGTCTATAAAATGAACAGTAACACCAGTGAGGAGAGTGCACCTCAGAACAGTCAACTATGTGAGACCTAAAGGTCAACATTTGCCCAAAAGCAAAGCTCAGAAGGAAAGTAGGGGCAGGAAAGCTGGGCAAATGGACACAGCAAACCCAGGGAGGAAGGATGGAGAGTGCTGACACATTCAGGGGTTTGCAATCAATGTCAAGAAATAAACTATATAAATTGTTGATTGAGAAACTAATTTGCTCTATAAATTTTCTCCTAAACCACAATAAAATAAAAATTAAAAAAAAATGCATAGATTCAAGAGAGATTTGGATAAGTGTAATGTGAGGATATTCTTGGATTGATAAAGGGAAGTTAGAGACATAGGAAACACTTAAAAAAAAAAACTCCTTCTTAATTGGTCAGCCATGGTCTCCCCAAAGACACTGCTCACTGCCCACATCAGAGACAGTTTTCTTTGTTGGAGGGGATTGTTATATACATCCCAGAATGGGATTTCTCATGTTCAAATTCTTTTATTTTGATAAATGTGACAATACCATATCAGAAACTTGAGTTAACTAGAGTTCTCCCATAAAAAGAAAGAGTTCTCCCATACGTCCATAATTATACAATCTTTGTTAATTTGCATAATGATAATTATAAGTTGCTACATGAAAGCACTTGAGTACTATAGCAACTATCTCTAGCACCTTGTGGCCTAACAGAAAAACTGTCCTTTAAGTGCACTAAAATGCCCGTGAGACCTCTTACCCTCAAGTATTGTGGAGTTGATCTCGGTAATAAGGATGAGGATGATAGATTTATTATTACTAACAAAAATAAATTAAAAATCATTTGCATGCAAAATCATTGTTCAGTACAGTAAATACTTTTTTGACAATAAATTAAATTAGAGGAAGATTGGGAGGAATATGGATTCAATCAGCAATTCCTTGCCATGTTTTTTTTCTCAAGCTCTAAAAGCAGATAAGGTGTTTTAATTATTTTGTTTCACATGTGGAAAGAATAAATCTGAAGGAACTAGCTTAGGATTCTTTCCAAGTTTGAGCTGCAAATTATCCCAGGACCCTTGAGAAAAGCAACAGCAAACAAGATTTTAGGCCTTTCTTTGTCAGGTCAGCCTTGCGATCAATAGTGAAAGCTACCTTGAGTTCCTAATTTTTTCCTTCTGCTGTTTACCACTGCTGAGAGAAATTTAGTCTTTCTCCTGATAGGTCCATGGTATGTGTTATTCATGTTATGTGGCTGGTGTACCAGGCCCAAAGCCCGCGAAGGTGGCTTGTTGTAGTCACTCCCACCTCTGCTGAGTCCTGGGGAATAAATGCACCCAGGACACTCCAGGTGAATGACTAGGTCTTTGTTAGTCATCTGTTGTCCATTTAGCTTAAGGCCTGCACCAGAGACTATGGAAGCTGACTCTCCTTGTGTCCTGTCTACTGGGTCTCACCACATAGGAGGGAGGAAGTAGGTGCCCTGGCAGTTCTCAGCTCGGAACTGGCTTACACCACACTGTGGGGGTGCCCATATCAGAGACAGGATTCTCCAACAATTCCTTTTCCCTAAGCCCACCTGTTAGGAGGCCCAGTGGCACAATGGTTAAGCTTTTGGCTGCTAACCAAAAGGTCAGTTGTTCAAATCCACCAGCCACTCCACAGGAGAAACGACCTGGTGATCTGCTTGTGTAAATATTACACACTAGGAAACCATGTGGGGCAGTTCTACTCTGTCCTATAGGGCTGCTATGAGTTGGAATTAACTAGACAGCACACAGCCACAACACGAAGAAGCCCGCCTATGGATCTGCTCTGCCTTTCCAGGCAGTTAAAGGAGAGGAGATTCACATGGTGAGAATATATTTCACTGAAGAGAAATGATGGAGGAGAGAAGAGAAAAAGTTGTCCAAATCTGGTTTATTTGCAATCCTTTTAATTCTCTCCCATAAATTCCTACTCCCATCTTACACTGGCCAAATTTATACCAATACCAGTTGCCTTCAAGTTGATTCTGACTCATTGCATCCCCATGTGTGTCAGAGTAGAACTGTGCTCCATATGATTTCCAATGGCTGATTTTTTTTTTTTTCCAAAGTTGGTCTTAAGACCTTTCTTCTGAGGTGCTTCTGGGTGGACTCGAACCTCCAACCTTTTGGTTAGCAACCGAAAGTATTAATCATCTGGACCACCCAGAGACTCCAGTCAATTTTACAGCCCCAGGAATAGTTTTGTATCTTTGATTCATGTCCTTAAAAGTAGATGTGAAGGGCAACCGTGAACATTCCAGGGAAATAAAAATATGCCACTAACAATAATTGAAACATTGACCTAAAAATCACACAATTTATTCTTGATGTTATTAAGAAAAAAGAAACATGAAAGATAACATAGTAATAAAAAATTGTCTAAATAGCATCTTATCCCCAATAAGAGGCCATAGAAGACACTGAATATTTCATAGACTAGCTTAGCAAACTCTTAGGAATTGTGAGTTATGAGAAAAACAAAAACAAGCTAGGGAAAGATTTTAATGTTTGACTAAAGCTTGATCTAATTTCCATCCTTTACAATGGCCGGCAGGAGAGCTATTTTCTTGGTGGTGGTTTTCTAAATCTTCTCCTCAGAAGTTGCTTTCCTGCTCCACTCCCCCTACCCCCCCACCCCCCCAATTTACACTGAAGTCTCATGACTCTAAGCTTCCAGCTTGGCACCTGAGCAACTTCCTCAGGCATTTAAGTTGCAAAGGGGAGAGTCTCAGGCATCTCAGAACACTGTGTAGTCACAGAGTAATATGCCTGGAGCTACCGTGTCTCCCCAAGCACCTAGAAATCATTCTCTCTCTCTCTCTTCCTGAAGGACACCTTCTTTTGGCATCAACGTAGACATTTTTTCCTCCTCTGGTGCAATGCAGCTTCCATGTCAATTGATGCCAGAAGCATTCTGCTGGGAAACAGAAGTAAAAGGAAAACCAGCAGCCAAGTGACTGTATCATTTTTTAAAATACAAATTGACCTTGTCAAGATAATTTCTGCAGATTGGCAGACACTGTCTCTGGCAGGTTAGCTGGAAAACTGACTGATTCTGGGGAGAATACACTAAGAAAAAATGTTTGCTGTATTAAATGAGAAGCCTCGAGCTGTTTTAAAAGCAAACACTTCTGGAATAAAAATGTATATATTCACAAGATGGTGTTTGGTGTCAGAATCTCAAAGCACTACACAGTCCTAAAATCCTTCTTTGAAGCCAAAGGTATTAATTTTTATTTATATCAACTCAATTATTCAGTCATTCAACAACCATTTATTGAGCATCTATTATACTCTACTAGTGCTATACTAGATTCCACATGCAATGCAAAGACAAATTACATACAGTGCCTGCCTTCAAAAAGCATATACTGTCATAAAGGAGACATCATGTTTGAAATAAAAATAATACAAAATAGAAAATTATATGGTTCCCAGCAATTGGTTGGTAATGCTAGGCTAAAACTTAGATGAGATAACACATGAAAAAAACTTTGGAATCAATGGATTCTATTTTGTTGGAAAAGTTTGGCAATTTCATCAACATTTTCAAGGAGCCCTAATCCATGAATGCATTTTAAAAATCTATTGCAAACTGTGATTAGGTTAACCTACCAAAAACTAGGTTGCCAAGATAAAATAATTGCATTGGTCTTTAATTGTTGCATTACTTTGACATCAAGTCAATCTTGATTTATTTGCTCACTTTGGAACTAGTTCAATATCCAGAATGGAAAGAGGTCTTTATGTTGTTTTCCTTGATGGTTTGATCTCCTCATAAAAGGCACTTCTGAAATCTTGTTCTATTCAACAGCTATCAAACTTGGCGAAGGATATAGACGACATGCTGGCCACAGCAGAGCAGAAAACAGAGCTGGGAGAGATATTTACAGTGTTCGATGGCAAAAAAGGTTCCCAAAAAACTCAACCAGCTATAATGATGAATTTGTTCAAACAGAATGAAATTTAATAGGGATAAGAGCAAAGCCTGTGTTTGGGTCCAGACAACTAGTGAATGTGGACAGATGGCAGAGATGTAGCTGAAGGGCAGCACGTGTGAAGATGACCAACCTAGGGGCCATGATTTCCTGCAAACTTAGTACAATCCAGCTATATGAGAAAGCATCCAAAAAAACCAATCCCTACTTAGTCTGTATTAATAAAGGAAGAGTCTTCCAAATAAGGTAGCTGATAGTCCTACTTAGTCTAAGCTGCTCAGAAATCATGCTTGGAATATTGTGTGTGGTTCTGGGAGCCATGCTTTCAAAAGAACAGCAGTAAAGTGTAGATCACCAAGGTTGGGGAAAGGCGTTGGAAACCTTGATGTATAGGGAGTGTTTGAATGAATATTGCACGTTGAGTGTAGAGAAGAAACTTGATGGTGGGAAGTAAACGAAGATTTTATCTTCTAGTAAGTAAACAGTTGCCAAGTGAGGTTGAAAAATAGACATTCTTAGTAGCTCTGGTTAGCAAAAAATGGAAATCAATAAAGGGAAGACATAGAGGGATCAGTTTTAGCTCAATATGAGAAAGAATTTTGTATCACTCTGAGATGGCTTTGTGAGATGGTGAGTTCCTTGGCACTGAGGGCATCCAGGGAGAAAGTACCTGAACATACTTAATAAGGGTGTTAGAGTGAGAGTACGTATCAGGTAGGAAAACAGGACAAATGAATGTTGATGTCCTTGCCAAATCTAGAGTTCTCTGGGTGGCAGAGATGCTTAATACTTGGCTGTTAACCAAAAAGCTGGCAGTTGGAGCCCACCCAGAGGCTCCTTGGGAGAAAGATTTGGCCATCTACTTCTGAAAAATCACCCACTGAAAGAAAACCCTGTAGGACACAGGTCTACTTTGACACACGTTGGGTCGCCATGAGTCGATTGGATGGCAACTTGTTTGTTTTTTGGTGTAAGTCTAGGTACATGGTCCTGAAGAATTATCTTCTGTCTGTATTCATCTAAACATCTACATTCAGTCACAGTATTGCTCTTACCAATGAAATCACTGAGAAAGTGGCTTATATATTTGTTAAAAAGTCATGATACAAGACCTACTTCGTCATCATGGCTCATACACAGACACTCAACAAGCATTTTTTGAATAAATGAACTTGGCTTGTAATACCAAAATAACATGAAAATAAAACACAAAGCTTTATAAATAATGCAATGTAATATTGAGTATGTGAATTATAATGCTACTAGCCACAGTTTCTGTCTGGTTTCTGGACAAGGTACAAAAATTATAAAATCTTAATACCTTTGATTCCCCTTCGTTCACCTTTTTTCCCTCACTTGGCCTCACCTCCCATACTTCTTCTAGAAATTCAGTTCTAAACCCTTAAGCCCTGAACAATCCCTCTCCCCGTAGCGGAAAAGATTCTCTTTCATTCAACCTTGCTGATTGATAACTGATCCAGGTGAACGACTTTCAGTCATTGTGTTATTTAACCAGGCTAGGGCTTTAAAGCCTTCATCTATAATTGGGGCACAAAAGTTCCAGAAAGTAAACTCAGGGCTCAGCAAGCAGGAGAAAGAGGCAATAGCTTAGAGAGGGTGTTGGAAGGATCAGATCTGAACCCTTCCCTCAAATTTCTCAGTGTGGCAGAAAACTTCTAAATGATGGAATCAATCAGTGCTGATACACTATCAGAAGTAAATGATTCAGGTAGGGAAATAATGAACACATAACTCTAATTCTACATGTTGTACTACAAGAAAAAAAAGTGCATACTTTTTTTTTTTTTAAGAGAAAATGAAAAGAAAATCCATGAGAATCATCTCTTTAAAAAGACCTGCTACTGGTGGCATTGTGGCTAAGAGCTACAGCTGCTAACCAAAAGATTGGCAGTTCGAATCCACAAGGCACTCCTTGGAAACCCTATGGGGCAGTTCTACTCTGTCCTATAGGGTCGCTATGAGTAGGAATTGACACGATGTCAATGGGTTTGTTTTCTTTCAGTTTTTGTGCAATCCAGCTCTTACCTTTCTTTTGGTTTTCAAGCCTTTCCTCGCCTTAACAGGCCTCTTCTCTCCAAACCCTTCAGTCATTTCCCTTTCCTTTTCTTCACATAAGGGGCCCTGGTGGTGCAGTGGTTAAAGCACTGGGCTGCTAACTGAAAGGCTAGCAGTTCAAACCCACGCTCTGCTCCATGGGAGAAAGATATGGCAGCCTGCTTTCATAACAATTATAGTCTTGGAAACCCTAGAGGGCAGTACTACTCTGTCCTGTTGGGTCATCATGAGTTGGAATCTACTCTATGGTAATGTTTTTTGTTTGTTTGTTTGTTTTGTATTTTCTTCACATGACGGGCTTCTCCCTCTCCCAACTTGAACCAATCCACTTCCCTTCCCTACCTTTGACCCAAGAGATTCAGATGTGTGTTTTACATTTCCAGCTCATTTGTTGCTAGTTTAACTAATTTATTTTTATAGCTCCCTCTTGTTGACATCCTAAATGCCTCCATGTGTCTCTATATTACTTCTACCTCTGCTAACATAGTTCTGATATCAAACAGGACATTGCAGCATATCCTTTGCAATTAGCTAAGATTTTCCTCTATCAATACCAGCCCCATCCTTGGACCTTCCAGCCTTTCATGCATCCAGGAGAGAGAAATGAAGCTGCATGGCATTTCACAAACAGCCTCCTGTAAATTCAAAGCATTAACGCCACAGCACATCTGATCTTGACAGCCACTTCCCCTTGCCACAGGGGAACAACTGTTTTAAAGCAGGAGTCATTCTTCCCAGGCACACAGAAGCCCAGAGGTAGACAAGTCCGTGCCAGGTCTGGTGAGCCTGGAGATTTAGTCTTTGGTTTCATGATAAACCTTGCCTCATGTTCTCAGCTGCCTTACCCTAATGATCCTTAACGCCACTGCCTTGGGAAAGAGGAAGACATGAGCTGGGCTGAAAACATCAAGTATAGAAAAGACTCTACAACAGCCCTCCCAGCTGTGAGGGGCACTGGAAATGTATGCTCTTGACCTGGATGCTTAAGTCTAATAACACAGACCGATGCCTGGAGCTTGCATCTGAGAAAAGAATAGAAAATTACATGAAACTCTGAACATTGGAAATTGAAGGGGAAGGATGCCTACTCAGGCATTCTCTAGGCAGGTGGTCCGAAGTCTGTGTCAAAGGTTCTCTTTGATCATGATCTTTTGATGACCGGCTTTTATGAGCCAAGGCCAACTGTGAAGTTGCTGACAGAGAAAAAATAGCTGAAGAAGCAGAGAGGAAAATATGTTTCAGTGAACGTGGAATCAAATCCTACAATCACCCCACTAGGCCCCACTTCCCTCCAAGTTGAGATCCCTGCCTATCCACATGACCTTTGTCAAGACACTCCTAATGCCAGGACAAAAAGCTTGTCATTACCCAGGGTGGAGGCAGCTGCCTTCAGGGACCACTCTGGGACTCAGCTATGCTCTCCAAAAACAGGGTAACTTCACTATTGACTCAAACAATCAACTTCTTTATGCCCAATGTAAGTTTTCCCCAAACTTAAACTGCCACGAAGTCTAATGTGATGACTTTTTTTTTTTTTAGGAGTTTTAAGTTTACAGAAAAATTGAGCAGAAAGTATAGGGTTCCCATATACTGCCCCCTCCCTCCAGTTCCCCCAATTATACACATCTTGAAATAAACCCGTTGGCACTCTGTCAATTTCGACTCATAGCAACCCTGTAAGAAAGAATAGAACTGCCCCATAGGGTTTCCAAGGAGTGGCTGGTGGATTTGAACTGCCAACCTTTTGCTTAGCAGCCAAATGTTTAACTACTATACCACCACTATGCATGTCTTGCAGTGGTGTGATAAATTAGTTACAATTGATGAACCAATATTGATACATTATTATTAATTGAAATCCATCCGTTCCATGAGGGTTCACTCTGTGTTTACAGTCCTGTGGGTCTGGCAAATGCATAATATCCTGGATTCACCTTTACAATAACATACAGAATAGTTTCACTGCCCTAAAAATGCCCTGTGTTCCACCTAGTCACCTCCCTCCCTCTGCCTCTGACAACCACTGATCTTTGTACATTCTCTAAAGTTCTGCCTTTTCCAGAATGTCATATGGTATAGTCTTTTCAGACTGGCTTCTTTCACTTAGTAATATGCATTTAAGGTTTCCTGTATCTTTTCATGGCTCGATATTTCATTTATTTTTATCACTGAAAAATTTTCCATTGTATGGATGTACAGGAGCACAATTTGTTTATCCATTCACCTATCAAAGATCAAGATGACATTTTTTAAGAGGCTTTTGGATATGTATCCCCGAGTGAGAGATTTTTACTCCTACATGAACTCCAGAGAGGAGGCTCTGGTTTCCAGTTCTTGCCTCAAAGAGCCTTAGGAAGCCAGATGAAGAGTTCTAGTTGTCCAAACTTCAGTTACAGGCACACCTCTCCAGGGAAGAGTAGGGTAGGGATAGAGATGAGTAAGTTCAGGAGGGTGTTCGTTCATTATCCCCAATTCCTTGCTGCTTCTCCCACAGTCGGAATCCGAGCCACCACATCTGAGTCATGCTCATTTTTGTTGAAGTTGTGGATAAGTGGTCTACCTGTCTACTTCCTTGCCTTTTTCCTTCATAGCTAAAATTCCTTCAAAAACATGTCTGAGTTCCTGATCCATCATTACGGAAAAGACAGGATTTCTCACACTGGTTCACACATCAGACAAGAAGTGGAGACAACTCTACCCTTTTCATCTCCACTTGTGAGAAAGTGAGTCCTGCAATGACATTCTCCCACGTTTCCTGTACATGTAGAAAGCAGGGATTTCACACACAGGCCATGTGCTGGTGAAAGATCCGCAGTCACAGAAGGAGAATAGCAACAATGGTGTTTGGAAGCATTGATGACTGCAATGCCTTTTCATTTCTAATGTTCTTCTGTGTCTTTCCAACAGCTTTCCTGACTCAACATAAAATAAATAAATAGAAATTAAAAAGCCTCTTTCTCAGAGAGGTTGGAGGGTTAAATCTCAAACCTGAACCACTCTCTGGGATTTTCTGTCCATGCTCCTGGAAGCTGGCCAGTGTGTCTCTTTCCAAGGCGAATGCCATCCCCCAGAATATCGGCACCCTGGAAACAATCCATAAATGTCTGTTGCATTAGTTCAATCTTCCCGGTAGCCATAAAGAGGATCAGTGCCCTAGTACCAGCAACAATAGTGCTCAGAGCCAAACCGTTCATTTCTTCTGTTTCTCCCTCTTGGACACCCTCCCTTCAGCCGAGACTTTGCATTTTAAAGCTTTATCTCTAATAAGGCTGGTCAGCTTTTTGCAAGAAATTTGTGTGGGTGATCAAATAATACTACTACTCCTAATGATAGCACTGCTACTGCTAATAATAATAACAACGACAATAACATTTATTGTTTCCTCTGTCCCAGGCTACTGCATTAATTCATGTAATCCTCAATGCTTTATAGATACACACACACCCTTCTCCTGCTGAGGCCAGCCCTTAAAGCTTGTTACAGCTTGTTAGGGAGATAAGACACGTGCATAAAAACCTCCTGGACCATATGCATCCTGAGGGCAGGAGCAAGTCATATTCACCTTCAGCTCCTCCATAAGGCCTAGGACAGAATGTGGCTCCACGTAAGAGCTGGAAAAGGAAGGCTTTAATTCCTATAATGAAAATAGTTTTTCACAGGGTATTTCTATCCATTTAGCTCACTTTAATTCCATTTGGATTCCTATGTCCAGAGTAGTCTAGTTTGGTCTAAGACCCAGTCTGTTGTTGTTACGTGCCATCATCAAGTCAGTTCCAACTCACAGTGACCCTGTGTACAGCAGGACGAAACACTGCCTGATCTGGCACCATCCTCACAATCATCGTTACGTTTGAGCCCATTTTTGCAGCCACTTTTGTCAATCCATCTCATTGAGTGATGCCTTTGAATTAAGTTGTTGGTGAAGAATATTGAATATAGCATGCCAGAAAAATGAATAAACATGATCTTCCATAAAGCCCAGGACAGAAAATGGCTCCACCTAAGAGTTGAAAAGGGGTGGCTTTGCCTCTTTGACCTGGTAACAGAGGAGATAGCTGAATACATATATCCTCAGTCAGGTCAATGTCGTGCATTAGCGGTACAACTGCACAGGTGGGATGACTAGTCATTATCTTACCTATTACAGAATTGTTAGACCAGGTGACATGAAAACTTGTGAAGGCAGTTTTTCCAACCATATAAGGAAATCATGCTGGGTTTTCACAATATATGGTTTGGGGCAGGGCTTCAAACCAGTTCCTTCTGGCTCGAACCCTTGCTGAGAATTTGCGTTTCTAACAAGTTGCCAGGTGATGCTAATGCTGCTGGTTAGGGACCAGTTCTGAGAACCACTAGTAGCGCAGTGGTTCTCAAAATCTATTATACATAAGAATCACCTGGGGATCTTATTAAAATACTGGTTCTGATTCAGTATATCTGGAGTGGAAATGCAAATTCTTAGCAGGGGTTTGAACCACAATGAACCAGTTCAAAGCCTTCACTCTGAGCTTCCTGTAACCTGGAAGTTCCTTACCCTCAGCAGGCAGGACCCACCAACTCCAATGAATATCCTGTGAGGAATGAAGAAGACTCAAGAAGCTGTGCTCCCAGATAGACACTGTGGGATATCATAGTATCTTCCAACCCATAACTGTTTGGCTATTAGCATGCTTAGTTAGCTGGAAGGTAGCACTTCCTGAAAGTACATCCTTTGAGGTTATAGCAAAGAACTATAACATTTATAGGAAATATGTGCCTGAGTGCTCTTTTTATACAAAGTTCCAGATCTTGTCTTTTTAAGACAATTTTAGATTGCTAACTGTCCAAAGACAAAGTAATCATCCATTTTCAACCCTATATCTAAATGCCACCTTACAGTTTTCAGAACAATTCCACCTACTGTGGTAGAATATAATATTAGTTCAAAATTCTTCCTTCCATTATCCCCATATCATGGCTTCCTTACTCCATTGACATTAGGCTGAGCCATATGACTTGCTTTGACCAGTGGAATGTGGGCTGAAGTGAACGTGTGTCACTTTCAAACTGAGGTTTTAACAACCATGGTGAGGGTCCATTTGCTCTTTTGCATTCCAGCCAATGGCCATAAGAAGGGCATAATTTAGATGGCCAGTACACCTTCAGCATGGGTCCTGAAATGAGAGATATTCAAGCAGACCTGAGCCCAAGCCCAGTCAAGGTCAGCTGAGCTACAGCTGATACAAAAACCCATGAGGGAGAAATAAATGTTTATTGTTGCAAACCACTAAAATTTTGGGGTTGTTTGTTATACAGCACCATTATTGTAAAACCTGAGTATAGGTTTTGATATGTCTGCATTATCTCTTATTTTACACAAAATAATTCTGTAAATAAGCAGAGGAAGAATCTTTATTTCTATTTTACAAAGAAGGCAACTGAAGCTTAGAAGGGTTTTGAGACTCTTCTAATATTATGCCAGTAGCAATTTTTGGAGACGATAGTCAAATCCAGAAACTCTGGTGACATAGTGGTTAAGTACTATGGCTGCTAACCAAAACGTCAGCAGTTCAAATTCACCAAGCATTCCTTGGAAACTCTATGGGGGCAGTTCTACCCTGTCCTATAAAATCACTATGAATCAGAATCGACTTGCTGGCAATGGGTTTGGTTTTTTTGGTATAGTCAGATCCAGATGTTCCAATACCAAGAGTAGTGCTCCATTATGCATATGGCCTAAACAATGTCCCACTCCATGGGAAGGCTCTAACCCATCAGTAATCATTTTCTTTTCATGTCTCCCAGCTAACTAAGCACATATCTAATGGCCATGCAGTTAAAGGGTAGGAAGATTCTCTGATATAAAAATGAGGATTCATTTTGTGTAAAATTTTATAGGAAAACATGCTGTAGAAGTATTTTAAATTATTGAACACTTCCTATCTCAATTGATTCTCACAGTGCATTGCATTTTTCTTCATTTTCTTTTGTTGCTATTGTTAGAAATGGAAGGATTAGCTTTTCAAATCCTGCCTGGGAAACTCCACTCCTAGTCCTTTTCTTGAATCTATTCACTGGACAATTGCATCTCCCTGCTGGGTACTGGGCAGCATTACAAGGGGTTCATGGGCTGTAGCAGCTGCAGTTACCTCTTAGCAAAGACTAGACTGGCCTGAGTCCAGATGTCCAACTGACCATATTAAATAGCTACCCAGGCGGGAGGGAGGGCATAAATACAATGCCATTTCCTCAAGATGCATCTTATTATAGTTATTGACATGTATTAAGCACTTAGCATGTCCAAGTGTGTAATGCACATTAATAACAGACTACCCCTACACAAGTGATTCTATTTGGCAAGTACCCCATTTCTCCTTTTCTCCCATTCTATCCACATGAGTTTTCTGGGTCTGCTGAACCTGACTTTAGCTCTAAAGGGGGAGATGGGGAACGATGGAACAAAAGGACTTTGAGAACAGAGCTAAAGAAGAGAGACCCAACTCTATATCCTGCAAGTGACAGTGAACTGGACAGGATAGGGTGCCAACACCTTGGGAGTCAGGATCAGGAATCAGAGTGGAAGAAGACTCAAATGAAATGAAAGGTAATAAGGGAAGTGTCTTAAATTCTGGGTGGGTGGCAGCCTAGGAGGTAAGACAAATACCACAAACTAGAGCTAAATGCATGAACTGGTCATGACAGATAATGAGGAGTACCAAGTCTGCAATACTGACCTGCAAAATGAAAAGTGTGGACCCTGCAAACCCCTTCTTCCTCCACGGACAATCTCTGACCAGAATACCATCCCTGCAACCAAAGGGTTATTATCATTTTTTTAATTAACAAATATTTAGTGAGCTCTTTGTACCAGGTCTTGTACTGAGCAATGTTTGCATAAAATGGTGGTGAAACAGACTTTTATAGTTCCTGTTTCATTGACTATAACAGTGTGGTAGAAAAGTTCTCAGAAAAACACCAATATAATAAAGTATCAAAAATACATTTGCCCAAGACACAGAAAGGGCCACATAAATCAGAGACTACATCAGCCTGAGACCAGAAGAACTAGATGGTGCCCAGCTACAAGCAATGACTGTCCTGAAAGGGAACACAACAGAGAACCCCTGACAGAGCAGGAGAGCAGTGGGATGCAGACCCCAAATTCTTGTAAAAAGACCAGACTTAATAGTCTGGCTGAGACTAGAAGGACCCCAAAGGTCATGGTCCCCAGACTTTCTGTTAGCCCAAGACAGGAACCATTCCCAAAGCCAACTCTTCAGACAGGGATTGGACTTGACTATGGGATAGAAAATGATACTGGTGAAGAGTGAGCTCCTTGGATCAAGTAGACACACAAGACTATGTGTGCATGTCCTGTCTGGGAAAGATATGAGAAGGCAGAGGGGGGCAGAAGCTGGCCAAAAGGACACGAAAATAGAAAGTGGAGGGAAGGAGTGTGCTGTCTCATTAGAGGGAGAGCAACTAGAAGTATATAGCAAGGTGTATATAAGTTTTTGTACGAGAGACTGACTTGGTTTGTAAACTTTCACTTAAAGAACAATAAAAATTTTTTAAAAAAGGGGGGTCTTAAGAGGCATAACAACCAAAAAAAAAAAAAATTGCTTTGCAATACTGTTCACAGTATCCAAAAGATAGAAACAACCTAAATGTCTATCAATAGATGAATGAATAAACAAAATGTGTTACATACATACAATGGAATATTACTCTGCCTTAAAGAGAAAATAAGTCTTGATACATGTTACAATATGGATGAATCTTAAGAACATTATGCTAAGTGAAATAAGTCAATCACAAAAGGACAAATATTGTATGACCCCCGTTATATGAAAAAGGCAAATGCATAGAAACTAAGTTTATTAGTGGTTAGTGGTCCAAAGGATTTACAATTGGCTGCTAACCTAAAGGTTGGTGGTTCAAACCCACGTAGTGGCTCTGCAGAAGAAAAATCCTGGTGAACTGCTTCTGTTAAGATTACAGCCAAGAAAACTTAATGGAGCAGTTTATAACATACGGGGTCATCATGAGTTGGGGCCAAATCCATGACAGCTAACAACAACAGCAATAGAGGTGGGAGAGAGAGGTGAGTGGGAGTCATTGTTTAGAGGGCGCTGAGTTTCTGTAAATGGTGGTAGAATAATTTGGAAATGAATGGTGGTGATGGCTGCACAATGTGATGAACATAACCAAAGTTACTGAATTGTACATAAAAAAAAAAATTGAATTGGCAAATGTTGATATATATATATTTATATATATATCCACGATAAAATAATTTAAAAATACAAATCTAAACAGAAATTTAAAATGCCTTTGAAGAATATTAACATAAACTATCTGATTTTCAAAGAGATTTAAAACCCCAGTCTATGAAGGATTGGGTTCAGCACAAGAAAATACGGACTTCGAAAACAGAAGGAGCATCAACTGGTCCCATCCCACTTGAAGGAAAGGAGAATGAAGAAAACCAAAGACACAAGGAAAATATTAGCCCAAGAGACTGAAAAAAAAAAAAAGGACCATGTAAACCAAAAATTCTACCAGCCTGAGACTTGAAGAACTAGAAGGTGCCTGGCTACCACAAGTGACCACCCAGACAAGGAACACAACAGACAGCCCCAGATGGAAAGGGAGAAAAGTGTGGAGCAGAACTCAAATTCATGTGAAAAGACCAGACTTAATGGTCTGACAGAGACTGGAGGAAGCCCCTAGATGATCTGTTAACCCAGAACTGAAACCATTCCTGAAGCCCACTCTTCAGACAAAGACTAGACAGGACTATAAAACAAAAAATAATACAGGTGAGGATTGTGCTTCAATCAGATACACAAGACCAAATGGGTGGCCCCTGTCCTGAAGCACGATGAGAAAGAAGGAAGGGACAGGAACTGGTTGAACGGACACTCGGAATTCAAAGTGGAAAGGGGGAGTGTGCTGTCACATTGAGGGGATTGCAACTAATGTCACAAAACAATGTATATATATATAAATTTTTGTATGAAAAATTAACTTGACCTGTAAACTTTCATCTAAAGCACAATAAAATAATAATAAGACTCAAAAAAAAAAAAAAAAAAGGCAGGCAGAATTTGGGTTCCTGGATGATTGCTATATATTGGAAAGAATTACTGAAGAGGCTGTGTTATTTTTGTGACTTCCCTATCTAGGTTGATATCTGGCTGTTCTGTCCTGTGTTCTACTCTTGGGTTGTTATCTGATGTTATTGATTCTTTAACTGGAGGATTCCCTTTAGTATTTCTTGTAATTTTGGTTTAGTTCTTAAAACTTCCCTTAACTTGTTTCTCTGGAAATGCCCTAATTTCACCATCATATATGAGAGACAGTTCTGCTGGATATATAATTCTTGGCTGGCATTTTTCTTTTTTTCTTCAAGGCTTTATAGATATCATCCCATTGCCTGCTTGCCTGCATGGTTTCTGCTGAGTAGTCAAAGTTTAGTCTTATTGACTCTCCTTTGTAGGTGACTTTTCTTTGTTTATCCCTAGCTGCTCTTAAAATTCTTTAACTTTGGTTTTGGCAAGTTTGATTATAATATGTCTTGGTGACTTTCTTTTCGGATCTACCCTGTATAGTGTTTGATGAGCTTTTTGGATAGATATCTTCTCATCTTTCACGATATCAGGGAAGTTTTCTGCCAAAAAATCTTCAACAATCCTCTCAGTATTTTCTGTTATCCCTCCTTGTCTTAGCCATCTAATGCTGCTGTAACAGGAATACCACAAGTGGATGGCTTTAACAAACAGAAATTTATTCTCTCACAGTCTAGTAGGCTAGAAGTCCAAATTCAGGGCGTCAGCTCCAGGGGAAGATTTTCTCTCTCTGTTGGCTCTGGAGAAAGGTCTTGTCATCAGTCGTCCCTTGGTCTGGGAGCATCTCAGCACAGGAACTTCGGGTCCAAAGGATGTGCTGCTTTGTAGGTGGTATGAGGTCCTCACGTCTCTTTGCTCTCTTCTCTTTTTTATATCTCAAAAGAGATTGGCTTAAGATACTATCTAATCTTGTAGATCTTATCAAAATAATCACCACTAACCCATCTCATTACATCATAGTGATAGGATTTAGAACACTAGGGAAATCACATCAGATGACAAAATGGTTGATAACCATGCAATACTGGGAATCATGACCTAGCCAAGTTGACAGATATTTTGGGGAGACACGATTCAGTCCATGATGCCCCCTGTTCTGGTACTCCAATCACTTGTAGGTTATTCCTTTTGATAGAGTCTCACATAATTCTTACGGTTTCTTCATTTTTAAAATTTTTTTATCTGATTTTTCCTCAAATAAATTGGTGTCAAGTGCTTAATCTTCAGTCTCACTAATTCTGATTTCCATTGTCTCAATTCTGCTCTCATGACTTTATATTGAGTTGTCTAATTCGAAATTGTATTGTTAATCTTTTGGATTTCTATTTGCTGTCCCTCTATGGATTCTTGCAGCCTGTTAAATTTGTCATTATGCTCTTGAATAACCTTCTTAAGTTTCTCTATTGCTTTGTCTGTGTGTTCCTTGGCTTGGTCTACATTTTGCCTGACCTTCTTTCTGATCTCTTGAAGAGCTCTGTATATTAATCTTTTGAAGTCTATGTACGGTAATTTCAAGACCTTCTCCCCTCTGGAAGGTTTCTTGGTTCTTCGTTTTGGTCACTTGCTGAAGCCATCATGGTCTGCCTCTTTATGTGATTTGATATTACTGTTGTCTCCCAGCCATCAATAAGTTATTTATGTTTGCTTACTGTGTCCTAGCTTCTTGTTTTATTTTGTTTTAATATGCCCAAATAGGCTGGTCACGTGAGCTACTTTGATTATTGGTGTCTTTGAAGCTCTCACGTCCTGACACCAGGTGGTCAGAGCTGTTACTAGGTATGTGAGCCCAGGAGTCCATTTACTTTTCTTGTGTGGGTTCAGCTCAAGTATCCAGGTTATCAGTCACTGAGTGTGTGGTACAGGCTCTCACCTACAGCTCTAGATGGGCAGGGCTACGTAGGGGTAATTGGGACAGGTACAGGTATCTGGCTGCAGTAGGGGGTTATGTGCTGAGCAAGGTAGAAGGCTGATGGCTGTGCCTGAGTTCCTGGTTGGAAGGCATGTCCCTGTTTCCTAGAGCTCATAGGTGGGTGGGTTTTACAGCTGGACTTTGGGCACCCAATGCTGTTGGCTGTAAGGACTGGGAGGCACCACTTATTCTCAGACCCCTGTTGAGGGTGGCTAGGTGGAGTGGGTGGAGCCACCAGTCCTCAGGCCTCTGATGTGGGTAGGTGAGGACCCTGTTTAACAGGTAAGGTGGTGTCAAATGTCAAAAATCTGCCACTCTTCCTCAGCTGTTGCAGTTGAAAATAAGCTTCAAGTATGCACCCTGTTATACTATGCTAATGAAGGCCTATGCTGTTGAAATGGGCCCACACGAACCTAGGCAGGGACAAAAAGCATTCAAAGTTTGTGGACTCCTTATGCCTGTGCCTAGGCAAAGGGGCTGTGCCTGTTTTGAGGTCCCAATTCAGGGGAGCTGGCAAATTATTTTTTGCTGTTTATTATTTGTTTGTTAATTTGTTCCCTCTCCAAAGCTGGGAGAATGTCTCAGGTTGTGTGACGGGTCCCACTTCCAGCCCAGGAGGCACGGCAATTGCTGAAGCCTGATTGGGATCAAAGCAGAGCTGGGACGGGGCAGGTAAATGGGAAAGAGCTACTTCCCAGAGGGGGAAGGGTTTTTTCGATCCTGGGTGGTCGGTTAGATGCTTGCACTTAACTTTTGCAGATCCAGCTCCACTTTCCCCTGGTTCCAAAGGCTTGTTCAGACTCTCTGCCACTTGGTTTTTCCCGGTGTGGAAAACTCTTCCTGAGTGCTACTGCTAGCTTCAGCCAGGAAGCACCAACTGATCCAGCTTGCAGGGTGCCTTCCAGGTCAGGTCTGGCAAATCCTTGCTGCTTCTGAACTGTCTCTCCCTCCCCCTGCTGCTCAGTCTGATTCCTCAACTTTGTCTTTGATGTTCAGTGCTCCCAGATTGTCATATATAATGGATTTACTTGTTTTTTCAGGTCTTTGTTGTAACAGGGACCACAGGAAGCATCTGAATATTCTGCCATCTTGGCCCTGCCTCCAAAAAAAAGCTGTGCTAAATTAGGACTAATCTGCTGATTTCTGTCTGTCTTAGTTATCTAGAGCTGCTATAGCAGAAATTTATTCTCTCACAGTTTAGGAGACTAGAAGTCAAAAATCAGGATACCAGCTCTAGGGGAAGGCTTTCTTTCTCTGTCTGCTGTATAGGAAGGTCGTTATCAATCTTCCCCTGAGTCTAGGAGGTTCTCAGCACAGGGACCCCAGGTTCAAAGGACATGCTACATCCTTGGCTTTTCCTTCATGGTGGTAGGATGTTCCCCCCGTCCCACCCCATCTCTGCTCCCTTCTTTCTTCTGTTATCTCCTGTAAGATGAAAGGTGATACAGACCACACCCCAGAGAAATTCCCCTTGTATTGGATCAGGGCTGTGATCTGAGTAAGGATGTTGTATCCCACCCTGATCCTCTTTATCATAGCCTAATCTTACCTCATTAACCACAGGCAGAGATTAGAATTTATAATAAATAGGACAATTACATCAGATCACAAACTGGAGGACAACCACAAAATACTGGGAATCATGACCTAGCCAAGGTGACATATATTTTTGGAGGACACAATTCAATCCATGACAATGTCCTTCTGTAAATTAGGACTAGTCTCAACTGTTTAGGATGGTGTTAGAAGACGGCCTTGACTAGAAGAGTGGTTTGAAAAGTTTAGCATGTATAGGCATGACCTGGAGGGCTTGTGAAAACACAGACTGCTAAGCCCCATCCTCAGAGTTTCTAATTCCCTAGGTCTGAGGTTGGGCTTGATAATTTGCATTTTGAACAAGTTCTTAGGTGATACTGATGTTGCCAAGACTACACTTTTGGAAACATCAGTCTAGAATCTTGTTTCCTAATTGTTGAGAACCCCCTAAAAATGTTGAGCTGGGTCTCTCTTCCACTTCTCTGCTCCAAAGTGAGTCCTTTTGCTTCCCTCTGCTTTCATCTCCTCCTTTGAAGTTGAAGCCAGTTCCAGTAGCTCCAGAGAACTCACCTGCACAGAAGAACAGTGAAAGAGAAATTTTAAGTGTCCAACTTCCCAGATCCTTCTTCAGGAAATTCAATGTGCAGTAGGACTGGGGTGGAACCCAGAAACCTACATTGTTCTCAAGCATTTCAGGGACTCTTGTATTCAGACAAATCTAGGAAGCAATAGTAAATAAATTTATTTATTCATGAATTTATGAAGACTGGTTGTTAGTTATGGAATATGACAAAGGAAAATACAAGTTTCACTGTAGTTTTCAACTTAGTGTTGTAAAAAGATGAATGGTCTGGGAGTTAGGAGACCTTGTCAATATTTGATACTCCTAAGCACTCAACCACTAACCAAAAGGTTTGCAATTTGAACTCACCCAGAGGCATCTCAGAAAGCAGGCCTGGAAATCTACTTCTGAAAGATCACAGCCTTGAAAACCCTATGGAGTAGTTCTACTCTGCACACATGGGGTCACCATAAGTCAGAACTGACCTGGTTGCAACTAATAATAACAACATGCTTTGTGATTATGGGCTATCTCTGTAACCACCAGGGTAATTTATAAAATATAGTGTTATGTTTAAAATAAGGTTAATAATATTCATTTATTCATTCAGCTCCTACTATGTGTCAAATGAGCTAAGTGAGCTAAGACAGATATGGTTCTTGCCCTCATAGAGCAAGCACACAGTGTAGACAAGCAGAACATTAAATAAGTGATAATGAAATGTGATGAGGTGCCCCGCCTAGTTTCTGGGGTTGCTGTGAGGTAAGAGGTGATAATGTGGAAACAGGATTTACAAAGTACAGTATGCATATGGGAACATACTTGATTATCATCATCCTTATTATTTAGCAGGGGCCCTGATGTGGCACAGTGGTTAAGAGCTTGGCTGCTAACCAAAAGGTTGGCAGTTCAAATCCACCAGTTGCTCCTTGGAAACGCCATGTAGCAGTTCTACTCTCTCTTATAGGGTTGCTATGAGTTGGAATTGACTCCACAATTGGCAAAGGGTTTGGTTTTCTTGGTATTATTAGCAGAGAGGAGATCTGTTAATGGTTATGGAGGAATAGGAAAGAAAGACCAGAAATAGACAAACTGTGAGCTTGGAAATGTTGAGAGAATAAATGAATGAAATGAATGGCTTACAAGGGAGGAGAATAGGGAAAGCCTAGCATTATAGAAGCCAGAGGGGACAAAGTTCCAAGAACTCCGAGGTGAGGGTGGTCAGCAGCTCTCATAGTCGCAGGGCTTAAGGAGAATGAGAATTGAGAAAAGGCACTCAGGAGGCTGAGTTGGGCAGCTGGTGCCTTGGGGGATGCAGGGAGATGATAAAAAGAATTCTGAGCTTCCAACCGGTTTGTTCCAGTTGAACCTCTGCTGAGAATTTGCGTTTAAAAAAATGTGTTTTAGGTGAAAGTTTACAGTGTAAATTAGTTTTTCATTCAAAAATTTATACACAAATTGTTTTGTGACATTGGCTGCAATCCCTGCAATACATCAGCACTCTCTCCCTTTCCCTTTCCACCTTGGGTTCTCCCTGTCCATTGAAAACTTGCATTTCTAACAAGTTCCCCAAAACCCATACCCATTGAGTCAACTCTGATTCTGACTCATAGCGACCCTATAGGACTGCACCATAGAGTTTCCAAGGAGCGCCTGGTAGATTCGAACGGCTGACCTTTTGGTTAGCAGCTATAGCACTTACCCACTATGCCACCAGGGTTTACAACAAGTTCCAAGGAGATGCTAATGCTGCTGGTTAGGGACCAATTCTGAGAATCACTCGTAGAGCAGTGGTTCTCAAAGTTTATTATATTTAAGTATCATGTGGGGATCTTGTTAAATGTAGATTCTGATTCAGTATATCTGAGAGTGGAAATGCAAATTCTCAGCAGGGGTTCAAACCAGAATGAACTGGGTTGAAGCCCTGAAATGGATTATTTTCATCCATTTTATTGAGCAGGACACTGAACAACACAGACATCCCTGGGTAAGTAGTTTGTACAAATCGTATCAAAACTCTACCTTCCCAAAGGTCAAGTTATATCATTGCAGATTAGAAAGCCCCCATCACTTGTCTGCAGTCTGCACCAGCCAGCACAGAGGGCAGCCTGAGCAATCCTGGGAGATACACACAGGTGAAAATACTCTTTTTGGAGGTAGCTTCTTTCAGGTCAGGATGGCACCATTTGGAGTGCAACCAGATGCCCTGGCGCACTACATTATGCATCTGTAAGGCACGTTGAGGCTTAGGAGGCTGGTATGCCATAAAATGTTATTATCATTAATACTAAATAATGCTCTGCAAGAAACCTGCATTGCAGACATGACAGCTACCATGTAAAAGAGGTCCACTATGGGATGAAGGTAGTAAAAGGGATGAATTCATTGGAGTGGGGGTGGGAAGGAAGAACTAAATATCTAACAGGTGTTATTACTGATGTTTAAAAATATATTTTTTAAGGTACTGAGAAAAAAATATATGTCTCTAAGCTGGGTCTTCTCATTCAAACGGGCTCTTCCATAACCCGAGGCATAACTACTGAAAAAGTCTGACGCCAACAAAATGTAGATTAACTGCAGGAACAAGCACAAGGCCACAGCAGCAGATCAAAGTGAGGCAGCTCAGGGAGCAGGCTCAGCTAAACATGATGGGGCATTACCATAATGAATTTTGTGAATAAGCAACTCACTTGAAAATCGTTGCTTTTGATCTGCTAAGAAGGTGTTTACTGTAACCAGAAAAAGGTTTACTTGCGGGGTGGGGTGGAGGAGGGTAGATAAAAGGGAAAAGGAAGTAAGATAGGCCATTTTCGATCTGGTTTTAAACAATTTTCTTTGCTCTATCTGGTGTCTAGACTCTCCTAGGTTCTTTCCTTCTCTGATTCCCTCAACCGTCTTAGAAAGAAAACATAATTTTAATTAAAGTATTTTGGGTTTTAAGGGGAGAGGGAAGCAGATAAAAAAGGGATAAACTCAAAGACATTTTGCCTCAGAAAAAGGAGTTAAGGCTTCAAACCAAATGAAACTACACAAGTCATAACTGTCGATAAAATGTTAACAGATAGATTAAGCGTGTTGAGAAAAATGCTCCCTGGGATTTCTGGACAATGCTAAGAACGTGTCAGTAGAAGAATTGGTTTTCAGCTCTGCCCTTTTGTCTATCAAAGACTGCTGTTACCATATTGTCTCAGAGAGAGCCAAAGGCCCCGGAAAGCTGAATGTACTTTCTGCTGGAGAGGGAGAGTATTTCTCTGCTCTATTAAATTTGAATGTATAATACTTTTGTACCATGAATGAATGTAATTAAGGCCTACTCTGCCAGACTGCTGGGTGAAGTCTCTCCTTCCTCCCTTCCTCTCCCCTCCCTCCTTCTCTTCCTTCTTTCTGCTGATCTGTTTCCTGACTATCTCCAGGGCTTTAAGGAAAACGGCCTTGGCAATACCCCTTTAGTCTGCAAACTGGGTTTGGGTCACATGATGTAGTAGCTGTCTATGTCCCCTTATCCACTTCCATTCATGTTGTTACTGTGCAAAACCGGGTGGAAAGATGGAAGACTGCATCCCATTTCCAGGAGGACCAGATCTGGGTATAAGGCAATGGACAAGAAAGTCCTGCGAGCTCAGAACTAGCTGCTAACTATACACTCACATCACATCGGCCAAAGAAGCCTCATCCCTTACCTCTCCCAGAAAAATCTCTTAGGAGAAGCCCTAGAATGTTAAAAAGTTGCTTTGACAAGACAAAAATCCCCGTGTGTCCCCACAGAATTTTGGTAAAGAACACAGAAACAGAAATCTGCACAGATTTCAGAACAAACAAGCAACCACGCATCCTGCCCTTTGGATGAGTATGCTGTGGCGCTGACCGCTACAGAGGAAATTCAAGGAAGGCAACAGCTGGGGCAAGTCAAATCTCAGAATAAACCATTACATGTGTGTCCTTATTGCAAATGAAACTGCTCAGAAAGCAACCACTTTGAAGTCTCTAAGTGACTTAGTCTCAATAGTTCAGTTTTCCAAGAAAACTTGCTAATTCCCCATTCCAGTGGATACCCCAAATCTTTGAGGGTTTCCCTCTTAGGTGTTCAGCAAAGTAACTAAACATGGTAGCCTTCAAACATTTGTTGAAGAAATGCTAGTGGAAAGATCATCAGATTTTTTCAACTTGGAGAATATTTCTTTCCAAAAAACTCGAAAATCAAAAAATTTAAATATTTGCAGAAACAGCTTCTCAAACTGAGGCCAGATGAACTGATTTTCATGTCTCTATTTTTTTTTTATGAGATAGCTCTGGTGGCTCAGTGGTTAAAGTGCTCGACTGCTAACTGAAAGGTCGGCAGCTTGAAATCACCAGCAGCTCGAAATTACCAGCAGCTCTGCAGGAGAAAGATGTGGTGGTCTGCTTCCATAAAGACTGACAGCCTTGGAAACCCTCTGGGGTGGCTATGAGTCAGAATTGACTCAAGGGCAATCATTTTTGTGGTTTTTTGTTTGTTTGTTTGTTTTTTTAAGCACTAGGGGGAACCTGGTGCAAAAGGCCTCTTTAAAGCGTTGAAAAGCAAAGATGTCACCTTGAGGACTAAAGTCCGCCTGACCCAAGCCATGGTGTTTTCAATCGCCTCATATGCATGTGAAAGCTGTATGATGGATTAAGGAAGACCAAAGAAGAACTGACACCTTTAGATAGTGGTGTTGGAGAAAAATATTGAATACACCATGGTCTGCCAAAAGAATGAACAGTTCTGTCTTGGAAGAAGTACAACCAGAATACTCCTTAGAAGCAAGGATGGCGAGACTGCGTTTCACATAGTTTGGACATGTTATCAGAAAGGATCAGTCCCTGGAGAAGGACATCATCCTTGGTAAAGTAGAAGGTCAGCAAAAAAGAGGAAGACCCTCAACGAGGTGGATCGACACAGTGGCTGCAACAATGGGTTCAACCATAGCAACAATTGCGAGGATGGTGCAGGACCGCATAGTGTTTTCTTGTGTTGTGCCTAGAGTCACTGTGAGTCGGAACCAACTCCACAGCACCTAACAGCAACAGGCGGAATCAACTAAAAGGCACACAACAACAGCCACAATACTGGATTCACTGGCTTTTTAAACATTTTCTAAGAAAAATTCAAACATATACAAAATAAATAGAATATTGAATCTTTCTTTATATACCCATTACCCAGCTTTGACGATGACCAATATTCTACCATTCTTGTATCCTCTCTGCTTCTACCTACTCCCCCCACTTGATTGCTATTACTTACCATTTTAGCTAAAATTTACATACACTGAAATGCACAAAACTTAACTGTACAATTCTGACAGACTCAAGTATCTCTTACCCCTATCATGTAACTCTTACCCATATTTTCATCTCTCCAGGAAGTCCTCTCATGTCCTATTAGAGATTGAATTTTGTCCCCTCAAAAGCTATGCTGAAGTCCTAACTCTGAACAAAGCTCTATCAGCTTTGTAAGAAAAAGCCTTCTGAGTGGTACCTTATAAACAGAGCGGACTAGACACAGACACACACACGGAGAGACACCACATGAAGATGGAAGCAGAAAAATCCTAAGCTTAGGAACACGGAGACTTGCTGGCAGCTGCTAGAAATTGAAGTAGGCAAGAAGGAACTTCCTTTAGAGGCAATGCCCTGAATTTGGGCTATTATCCTCCAGAACTGTGTAGAAATAAATTTCTGTTCTTTAAAGCCACCACTTGTGGCATTCTGTCATAGCAACACTTAGCACACTAAGACATATCCCTTCTCAGTCAACACCCCTTCAGAGGAAAACCCTTTTCTGATTTTTTTCATCTAATTTTTGCCCATTTTAAAACATCAAATGTATGGAATAACTATTTTTTGTCTTTTTTCACTTTGTATAATGCCTGTGATATTTATTCATATTTTACATATATACGTAGCATATTCTTTTTAATTAATAAACTTTGTCTAGAGAAGTTTTAGGTTCACAGAAAAATTGAGCAGGAAGTACAGAGAGATCTCATACACCTGCCACATATTTTCCCCTTTTATTAATGCCTTGCATTATTGTAATACTTTTGTTACAACTGATGAACCAATATTGATAATTATTAACTAAAATCCACATTTTACATTAAGGTTCACTCTTTGTGTTGTACAATTCTATGCATTTTGACAAATTCATAGTGTCACACAACCACCACTGTAGTATCTCAGAGAATAGTTTTACTGACCCAAATATCCCGTGTTTCACCTATTCCAATCCTCCACCCCTCGTCCAGGTCCTGGCTGAACCCCAGCAACCACTGATTTTTTCTTACTGCTTTTATAATTTTGCCTTTTCCAGAATGTCATATAGTTGGAATCATACAGTATATAGCTTGTTCAGACTGGTTTCTTTTGTGTAACTGTTACCAAATCCGTTGCTATAGACTTAATTTTGACTCATAGTGACTGTATAGGACAGAGTAGAACTGCCTGTTTCTAAACAGCCATTTTTAAGGAATGGCTGGTGGATTTGAACTCCCGACCTTTGGGTTAGCAGCCTGAGCTCTTAACAACTATGCCCCCAGGGCTCCTTCTTTCACTTAGCAGTACACATTTAAGTTTCCTTCCTGTCTTTGCATGGCTTGATAGCTCATTTCTTTTTATCACTGAACCCACTGTGTAGATGTAACACTGTTTGTTTATCCATTCACCTGCTGAAGGACATCTTGGTTGCTTACAGTTTTGGGGAATTATGAATAAAGATGCTATAAACATCCTTGTTCAGTTTTTGTGTGGACTAAGTTTTCAACTCATTCGGGTAAATACCTAGGAGTGTGATAGCTTGACTGTATGATAAGGCTATGTTCAACTTTGTAAGAAAAGAACAAAGTGTCTTCCAAAGTAGCCGTACCATTTTACATGCTCACTAGCAATAAATGTGAGTTCCTGTTGCTTCACATTCTCGCCAGCATTTGGTGTAGTCAGTGCTTTTTATTTTTGCCATTGTAGTAGGTGAGTAGGTGAGTAGTGGTTTCTCATTGTTGTCAGTTGGTTACTTTTTATGACTGTTCTATAAGTAAACATACCATGCTTTGTTTATCCATTCTCCACTTGATGGACACCTGGGCTGTTTCCAGTTGTCAACTCTTGTGAATAAAGCCACAATAAAAATTCGTATACAAGTCATTTGGTGGACATCTGTTTTCATTTCAGCTGGATAAATAATAAGAAACTGAATTGCTGAGTGAAAGGATAGGTGTATGTACAACTTTATAAGATATTAAGCAGTTTTCCAAAGCGCTTATGCCATTTTACATTCCTTTCAGCAATGAATAAGAGTTCTAATTGCTCCGCATCCTTGTCTACATTTGGTGTTGTCCATCGTTTTAACTTTAGCCCATTGTGGTAGGTGTGTAGTGGTATCTCATTGTGGTTTCAACTAGCTTTTCCCAAACGAGACATGATGATGAGCACTTTTTCATGTGCTTGTTGAAAATTTAAATATCTTATTTTGTGAACTGTCTTTTGATAATTTTTAATTGGGTTCTTTTTATTTTTATTATTATTGATTTATAAAAGTTCTTTACATATTCTGGATATAAGTCCTTTATATATGTTTTTGTGAATATTTTATCCCCAGTCTGTGCATTGTTAATTCATTGTTTTACTAATGTCTTTTGATGAGAAGTTTTTAATTTTAATGTCTATTCATCATTTTTTTTTTTTATGGGTATTGTTATCTCTGTCCTATTAAAGAAATACTTAGCCCCAAGTTATAAAGCTATTCTCCTATATTTTTATTCTAAAAGTTTTTCTTCTAAAAGCTACAATTTTAACTTTTACGTTTAGGTTTATTCATCTATCTAAAATTACTTTTTATGTGGTAAAGGGTAGGGATTGAGATTCATTTTTTTCCCCATGTTCCAGCACCACTAGTTAAGGACACTTCCCTCCCTACCACTGAATTACTTTGGCACCTTTGTCAAAAATCAATCGACCAAGTAAATGTGGGTCTATTTTGGGGCTCTCTGTTCTATTGATCTATTTGTCTATCCTTACGTCAATACTTCATTGTATTGATTACTGTAGATTCATAGAAAGTCTTGGAGGTGTATAGTATAGGCTAGTCCTTGAACTCCCCGCCCCCCATTCTGCAATTGTTTAGCTGTTCTAAGTCATTTGTATTTCCACATAAACTTTAGAATCAGCTTTTCAATATCTATAAAAAACCCGCTGAGATTATGATTTGGATTTCATTGGATCTATAGATTAATTTGAATAGAACTGACATCGTAACAATAGTGAGTCTTCCAGTCTATGAATTGCTGTACTTATTCATTTATTTAGGTCTTCAGTTTCTCTTAGCAATGTTTAGTAGTTTTTAGTGCAAAGGGTTTGTTCATTTTTTTTTGTTATATTTATTTCCAAATATTTATGTTTTCTGATGCTATTATAATTGTTTTAAAAATTTAAATGTCCAATTGTTTCTAGTATATAGAAATACAATTGATTTTTATGTACTGCCCTTGTATCATAAGACCTAATTTATTCCTGATACTGTTAATTTTTGTTTTCTCTCTTTTTTCCCCTTAGTTTTATTATGAGGTTATTGATTTTATTAATATTTTCAAAGAACTATTTTTGGCTTTTAAAATTTTCTCCTTTCTGTTTTTTGATTTCTGAACTTTATTTTTTCTTCTACTTTGAGTTTATTTTACTCATCTTTTTCTAGCTTAAGAGCACTGAAATTAATATCTTCCTTCTCTTCTAATATAATAATGTAAGATTTTACCTATCATTCTAAGCTCTGCTTTAGCTACATCACACAAATTTTGATGTCGTATTTTCATCCAGATCAAAGTTATTCATATTTCCCTTGTGACTTTTCCTTTGATCCATAAATGATAGAGAAATATATTGTTCAATTTCCAAATATTTGTGGCTTTTCTAAATAGCTTAGTTACTAATTTAACTTCCTTGTGGTCAGAAATCTTTTGAAGAATATTGAGACCTTTTATAAACCCATTCCATAGACTATTTTCTATGTATTTATAATTGTTTTCTGTGACAGTGTTAATTGAAAAAAGCTATTCCACCATTATTCAACTTGCTGCTTTATACTTTGAAAATGAAGTGTGCTCTTGAAAGGAAAATAGCAGTACCATAAATACCTTATGGAATGTTTAATATGCATTCCATGGTTTCCATCTAGTAGGTGGGATTAGTTAGCTGAATTTTGACACCCTGACCAATTTAGGTTTAACAATAAAAATTTTTAAAAAACAAACTTATAGTTTGTAGTAAAAGTTGTTTTCAGCGTGAGAAACAAAACACAATAATCTCTTAAATTCCTTTACTAAAGTTTTGTACATTGTTATCCTTTTAAAAATAACTTTTAGATGTATCATCATAATTATAATTGGAAAAGTGACTTGATTAGTGTCATAAAGTTAACATGTATCATTACCCATATAACTTTACTTGGAAATGACTATAGTTACTTATGCCTCTTCTGCTCAAAGCCCTAACTAACACTGGCCTACAGTATGCTACATGATCTGGCCCTTATACCCCATCTGACTTCCTTCTACAACTCTTCCCTTTGGGCGCTCCACTCCAGCCACACTGGCCACTTGACCAGGTATGCCTACACATCGGGGCTTTTACCCTTGCCGGGAAGTCTTTTCCTCCAGATAGTCACTTAGCTAGTGCAGTCATTTTTTCGGATGTTTATTCAAAAGTTACATTCTTAAAGAAGCCTTCCATTTTTACTCTATCTAAAATTATACCTTTCAGTCCTGCTTCCCTTATTAAATATCTCTAGCTCTAACGTAGCATGTCTCTGTGTGTGCGCGTCTGTGTGTGCGTGTCTGTGTGTGAGTGTGTGAGATTTACGGAAACTCTATGGGGCCTTTCTACCCTGTCCTGTAGGGTCACTGTGAGTCGGAATCGACTTGACGGCATTGGGCTTGGTGTTTTGGTTTTAGTAGTGAAGTCGTTAAGAGCTCGGCTGCTAAACAAAAGGTTGGCAGTTCGAATCCACCAGCCATTTCTTGGAAAGCCTATGGGGCAGTTCTACTCTGTCCTAGAGGGTTGCTGTGAGTCGAAATCAACCCGATGACAATGGGTTATGAGTTATATGTAATTTATCTTATTTATTTTGTTTCCCTAACTTGAATATAAGCTCCAGGAGGGCAGAAATGTGTCTTTTTTTTTTTTTTTTTTTTTTTAGATCATTGCTGTATTTTCCAGCCCCAGAATAATGTCATGCACATAAACCACCAGGTTGCCATTGAGTCGATTCCAACTCACAGCAGCCTCATGGGTTTCAGAGTAGTAAAGTGTTCATGGCTGTAGCTTTTTAGAAGCAGATCACTAGGCTTTTCTTCTGAGGCACCTCTGGGTGGGTTCGAACCATCAACCTTTCAACTAGTAGCCCAGCAGTTAACCGTTTGTGCCACCTAGGGACGACTATCATGCACAAGCAGTTGTTGTTAGGTGCCCTTGAGTCAGTCCTGACTCACAGTGACCCTACCCACCCCCATACACATAAAAAAAAAAAAAAAAAAAATTTTTTTTTTTTTCATAGTAGGTGTTAAATAAATGTTTTGAATGAACTAATGACTGGAACTCCCTTGAGATTTCCTGAAATACTGCTAAACGCTGACCATCAGGAACTAGCTTTCTCAGTTGACTCACATCAACACAGAGTTTTTGTTGTCATGGAAGTTTCAGAGCCTCACATTTGTATTTTCAATTCAGTTCCTACATTGGAAAATGCTACCTTTTTATTCCACCACAGGGGGCTTGCACATTATTATTACAAGACAAACACTATTATTATGGATACCACTGAAACCCAAAATTTAGTCCAGTGGAAATATCTCTATGTGCTGACCAATGGCCCATGGTAACTGTACTTTTTGGTCTTGGTATAGTGAAATTTTCATATATACATCAATACAGTCAATGTTCTTTTACCAGACCTAGTGGCCTGTTATAATGAAAACGTCTAACATCTGACTGTGTGACATAATGCAAACTGGCAAAGAAATATAACACAGTAGTTCTAGCTAGTGTAGCACAAATAAGGAGTAAAACATTATTCTCCTAGAAAAATTACAAGGGATTATAATTGGCCTAACTCTTGGAGGACTAAGAAAGACCAAAAGGGGAAATGTCAGAGGGAAAAGACGATTGGCTTCTGCAAGAGTGCATTTCTGCCTTGGTCAGCATGCTTGGGCAACTTTAATGAACCACCTCATCTTTTGAGGGACTTTGGCTCCTGATTTGTTTTATGTCCAGTCCTTGACCCTGGGGAAGTGACCTAGAAGTAGTGGCAATGAGATTTCGAGCGATGTTGATTACAGTAAATTCCAGCCCAGTGAAAGATCTTGTACCTTCCTTAAATTCCTTGTGGTGGGATTTGACCCGTAATATTTTTACAGATAACTATAATTGAGCATCAAAGGCATATGTGACTTGCACATTAGGACTAGTTTTCTCTGATTATCTAATCCTTGGCAGTTGAAATTACTTACATTTTTTAACACCTCAAGTGCCCCCAGGAAGGCTGCCCTCCCATATACCCCACAGGAACTCCCTGGGCCCTGAGGCTCCCTGTGCCCTCCATTTGTTTGCCGGTTCCTTGGCTGTGAAAAAATGTTTCTAACTTGGTGTCTTACATGATTCACATATAAATGTCATTCTTTCCACATTTGGGAGCATGAACATAATTTAATAGCTGCAGTATTCTTACTTGTCTGCTTTTTCATCAATTCATACAGCATTTGTGATTTCATTAAAGAGATTTGCCTAAACCATAAATCCTAAACTAGTCAATAGCGATAGTGACTAATGGACTGACCAGATAGATTTAAGTAATATATCTGCCAGTTGCCTACTTCAGTTCCCAACTTGGATGCTCAACATACCAAAATTAGATCTCTCTGACCAAGCTCTCTTCACTTTCATTCAAATGCAACCCCGTACCTCAATATATTCTTTTCAATATTTACTCCTCTCCAAACACAGGGATTAATTTCTTTTATGTTATCCCTTACCTCTTTACACAGTTACTTATATATCCCATTTCTACTTTGAGCAAACGTGTTTAATAAATTACACTGACTCAAAACAAAAAACAAACAAATATTTATTGTAGGAAATGTATAAAACACAGCATAGCAAAAACAAAAAGGGGAAAAAAAGAAAAGAATATTATTAATTCTACCACCCAGATATGGCCACAGGTAATGTTTTGGAATTTCTCTCCATATGTAAGTATAGCTATATGTGTGTGTGTATATATATATGTATATATATATATATGTGTGTGTGTGTGTGTGTGTGTGTGTATATATATATTTGTATGTGTACCCAGTAGAAACCCAGCACCGTCAAGTCGATTCTGACTTATAGCGACCCTATAGGACAGAGTAGAACTGCCCCATAGAATTTCCAAGGAGCGCCTGGCGGATTCGAACTGCCAACCATTTGGTTAGCAGCCATAGCACTTAACCACTACGCCACCAGGGTTTCCACATTTATATGTATATGTGTATGTTTTTTATGTATGTATATACATACATAAAATCAAACTTTGTACATGATTTTAACCTTGTTTTTAAATTAATACAATCTTTACCTATAATTAAATAACCATCTACATCATAATTTTTATGTCTTTTTAGAGAGGTAGCATTTCCCTACTCTGATTTCAAATTAGATGTGTGTGTCTTTCCTTGGACAATACAATGTGGTACAAATAACAATGAGCAATTTGACTGGAGCCAGATTGCCTACTTTCAAATCCTAGTTCCACTACTTGCTGCCTGGATAACCACGGGTAAATTACTTACCTCTCTGTACCTCAATTTCCTCATCTGGAAATAATATAAGTATGTTCTTTGTAAGATTCCTCTGTAGATTAAATGAATTAATGTTTGTATAGCACTCAGAATTCTGTCTGACACATAGTAAGCACTATATTTCCTTTCATTATTATTATTATTACTATTATTATCCATTGGTAGATGTGTAATAATTTATTGTTAGAAATTTGGGTTGATTGCTGTTTTCTTACCACAAAGATGTTCATGCCCCAGTGAACACTATCCATCACTAGTTCCTTAGCATAAATTCATATAAATTGAAATTATTGGATCAAAGAGTATGTGAAATGTTAAAGCTTTTGAGACATATGGCCAAATTACCCTCCAGAAAAGTTATACCAATTTCCATGTCCACTAGCCGTATAAGACTTATTTTTAATTCACTGCAAGACTTATAGTCTTTCTAGGTCCCACTGAAGCCTGGTTGCTTTCCACTATCCTTGAACCTTCACCTCCCCCTCCTACCCTCAAGACACTTACAAAATTGTCCCCTTGAAAAGTAATATACCAGAGGGCAAGTTGGGAAAAATATATTTTGGACTATTTGATGTCAACGAGAAGATTTATGTCAATAAGAATCCTATTTACTGGTCTAAACCTTGGCAACTGAAATGAGAAGTGCAGCTGCAGAAATACCAGGACCATGGCAGACCAAAACAGAAGAGCAATTTGAGATTTGAATGGTCAAAATAAAAACAAACATGTGAAAAAAAGCCAGAACAATACCCCATTAGTATGGGGGAAAAAAAAAGAAAAGTCCTAAAAGTAACATAAACCAAAACAAAACAAAGCAAAAAACTAAACCTGTTGCTGTGGAGTCGATTCCGACTCATAGCCACCCTACAGGACAGAGTAGAACTGCCCCATAGGACTTCCAGCAGCCGGTGGATTTGAACTGCTGGGCAGCAGCTGAGCTCTAAACCACTGCACCACCAAGGCTCCCAAGCAAGTTAAACTGAAAGGAAAAGTGAAAACTAAAAACTCAGATTTCACAAAAGTCAAGTAATATTTTAATGGAAAGAGTAATTTAAAATGCAATTAAAACTCCTTATTATGAAAATGTTCAAACATATAGAAAAGTAGAAGTAGTACAATTAACACTTTTATAAACCCAAAACCTAGATTAAACATTTGTTAACTTTTTATGAACATAATTGCTTTATCTATATGGCTACCTATAATTTTTTTGACTCAATAATTTAAAGGTTGATACTTTACCCCTAGATTCTAGTGTATGCATACACCAAAATAAGGACTCTCATCCTGCATAGATTATTGAATAGTTGTCACACCTTAACAAAGTCAACATTAGTTCCCTGATACCTAATACCCAGCTCATATTAAATTTCTTCAATTGTCCCCCAAATATTTTTATAGCTTTTTTTTTTTTTCAATAAATCAAGTCTCAGATATTGCCTTGATTGTTACATCTCTAATACTTTTTGCAATTAGCAGGTAATTTGGGGCATGAACACTCTGGCATCATGTGAATGCCCAATTCCTCCTCAACTTTTCACCAAATGGTTTTGGGCGTTGAGAGTGATCTGTGATTGAATTAACTTATTTCATTGGGGGAGAAAAAAAATTTTTTTTTTCATTTTAGAGTTGCTTCTGCGTTTATTCACTTACGATTCTACATAAAGAAGAAATTTCCTTCACTAACTCATTAACTAAAATGTCTAAAAACACACTCTATTCTTTTTCTTTTATTAACAACTTTCATGTTAAGAGGTTGCTGCCAAAGGTAGCAAAATGTCATTGTTTCCTCCTCTTTTTTTTTTGGTATCAATATAGACTTACGTGTTTTTATTTCGATTTTAGTTTACTTTTCTTTTTTATTCTCGTATTGTCCCAGATATTGTCAGTGGGAGCTCCTTGAAGCCATTTCCTATGTCTTTTGAACAACCTTGTTAGTCTTTGAATGTTTCCTTGCTTTCTCACACAATAAGATGTTCTAGGTTCATCTGTTTAACATTAGTTTGATTTTTGCTGTTTCTTCAATCTTTTCTCATCTTTGTATATGTGAGAAATGTGAAAGAAGCAAATAAGTGATTCAACCTGGTGTCTTAATCTTAGTTTGGGTTTTCGCAAAAGCAAACCCTGAGACAATTACAGGTAGATTATTTGGAAAATGATTCCAGGAAGCCAAAATGAAAAAAAAAAAAAAAATGAGGGAATGGGTAAATCGAGACATAAAATGGAAAAAAGCCAAAAAAAAAAGTGTATGTTATTGACCCAGCTCTCACTGTGCACAACTGTGGCTCAAACCCCTGGGAGTCTTCTGAGGAATCCTGTAGAACTCTCCTCAGAGCAACCCCATGGAGGAAAAGAGAAGCTGAGATGAGGGTTGCCCCGAGGGTATTGACTCCTCTGGATGTAGATGTGCAAACTCTTGTGTGGAGAAACCCTTAGGTTGAAAAGCAAAACTTGGGTGCTCCAGGTAGGAAGTTGTCAGTGTCTAAAGGTTACAGGTAAGCCAAGGATATGTGAGAAAGGTAATGAGTACATCTGCTCCTGGCCACGAATGTTATTCCTTCCTTTCTTGATTCATGCGCTCTATCACTCTGAACGCCAAATGTTTCTGGATCCAGGAATGTCCAAGGAAAGGGTAGTTTTCCCTTTACCTGCTGCCCCCCAGAAGATGGCCATGATGCCCTACACCAGATGGAAAGCTATATTTAGCTTAGATTGCTCCTTTGTGCTACATGCACATTTTCAAGTGTCTTTTTTTACCAAACACTAGTGGCACAGTGGTTAAAACCTCCACTGCTAACCAAAATGTCAGCAGTTCTAATCTACCAGCTGCTACTTGGAAACCCTATGGGGCAGTTCTACTCTGTCCTATAGAGCAGCTATGAGTTGGAATCAACAGCAATGGGGTTTTGGTTTACCAAGCACATCCAGTTGAGTGTCCCATAGAATACTCAAATCCATTATGTCCAGAGTAAAGTTATCACTTTCCCCCCAAAACCTGTTCCCTCTCCACCGGAAGTGTGAATGACAATACAATCCACCCAGCTGCCCAAGGCAGAAATCAGGCATTACCCTTAATTCCTCCCTCTCACCACATCCAATCAATTGCCTTTTACTTTCTAAATACTTTTCAAGTTTATCTGCATCTCTCCATTACCACTGTCTCAATTCTAGTTCAGAGAGCTATTTTCTCTTACCTTGATTACTGTGGCAGTCTGAAAATCGACCCTCCAGCTTTGCCTGCCTCTAATATCACCAAGGATCCCTGTTGTTAAAATACTTCTCTGCTAACTGAAAGGTTGGTGCTTTGAACACACCAGCACTCCACGGGAGAAAAATGTGGCAGTCTGCTTCCGCAAAGATTTACAGCCTTGGAAACCCTATGGGGCAGTTCTACTCTGTCCTATGGGGTCATTGTGAGTTGGAATTGACTTGACAACAATGAGTTTGAGAATCTCTTCATCACACTGTAGCCAAGTGATTGGTCTAAAACTCAGTAAGAGCAACTGCTCCCAGCAGTATTTTGGTTAGAATTCTTTGCTGACTTCTGTTTGACTTAAGTATAAAGTTAAATCTTGAGGATAGTTAAAATACCTTTCTGGATCTAGCTATTGTTTTCTCCTCTGCCTCACAATCTCTCACCACCACCTACTCCAAGTCCCCATCTAACCACACACCCACGCCCAGACCTTGAACAATATACTCTGGTCTGTGGAATTTCTCTCAAGTGAAGCCCTTATTGTACCATTCTCTCTCTCACTCTCTCTCTCTTTGTCCCACCACCACTACCCTCTCAGCCTGGAACCTTCCTCACCTCTTTAGCTAGCTGACTCCTACCTCACCTTCAGGTCTCAGAAGACACATCTTTGAGGCCTCTGCTGTATGCTCTCCTACTACCACATACTTCTTGTAACTTCCCTCTGCCTCAGTTTCTTCATCCATAACTTGAATATAATAACAATGTCCATCTTGTACAATGGCTGTGAAGGATTCAGTGAGTTAAAATACTCAAAGTACTTAGTAAGCACTCAGTGAATATTAGCTACTAGTGTTAGTAGTATTACAGTATCTATCACATTGTTGTTGTATGCTGTAAATACCAATTTGCAATTGCATATGTAACTGTCTGTCTGCCCCACTGGGAAGAAGTCCATGAGGGCAACAACCTTCTGTCTGTCTAGTTCACAACTGTATTTCCAAGTGTTCATTGCCACATAGTAAGGACTCATTAAATATCTGTTGTGTAGATAAATGGAAGAAACAGGGAGATGGGAGCCTGAGGTGAGGTTTAAGGAGATGATGGAGAAGTGAATATATGTATAAATGACTCACATGTTCAGAATGTTGGGACATTTAGGGGGGATTCAGGTTTTCAGGGACAATCTGTAGTCATGACTTAAGAAGGAGGGTCTTAAATATCTTGTTTAACCCTCACCACTAACCTGAGAAGATAATACTTTTACCAAAAAGGAATCAGAGCAGCAAAAAAATTAAATGACTGGTCTGAAGTCCCAGAGTAAGTGACAGAGTGAACCTGTCTGTCCAGCCTCTTGAATCAACATGTCCTGAGCTGTGTTCTTTAAAACTCTGGTGCTACAGTATGTTAATAAGAACTAGTGAAGAAAACTGGGGGACACAAATAAATTTCGGCAACATGGGGTTAAATAGGAGTGACTGTTGTTATTTTACTGCTCAGAGACTTTAATATGTCAATCTGAATCATAACTCTCTGGGAAATAGTAGGGAAGTTTTCCCAGCTCATTGAACACAGAACTCTGTCTTTTCAGAGGATGGTTGAGAAACACAGCCATGGCCCTTGCTCTTGGCCCTCTACATAAACTGCCTAACTTCCTTCTTTTTTTTTTAATAATTTTTATTGTGCTTTAAGTGAAAGTTTACAAATCAAGTCAGTCTCTCACACAAAAAACCATATACACCTTGCTATATACTCCTAATTACTCTCCCCGTAATGAGACAGTCTGCTCTCTCCCTCCACTCTCCTTCAAGATTTGATAGTTTCAGATTCTTGAAGTTTTACCTTTAATAACCAGTATTCAGTGATGAAAACGTGATCCCTGTTTAATCGAGATATGATTCAACATTTGGTTCAACAATTATTTGTTAAAGACATATGACGTACCTAACATTGTGCTAGCTGCTCTGGTGATACCACTGATCATTGTGCTAGATGCCATGGCCGGTTCTTGTGTCAATTTCACATCATCATTGACAGAAATTAGAAAAAAGGAAAAAGGAACCTATAACTATGACAGCACAGTGCTTTGTTTTTTTTCCAAAGTGTGTCATTTCTTTCTTTCTTTCTTTTTTTTTTGCTGCTTTATGGGATAAATGGAATAGGTGTTCTTAACCCATATAGCAGCAGATGAGGATGTAATCCCAGTGAGGCAGGTGGCTTGCTCAGTCACATGGCTAGTCATTCATTAGGGGTGTCCATTTTTCAGGTTTTCCCCAACTCAGGAGTTCTTCCTCATCATAGTTAGTTCATGACTCTGTGCGGATTGAACTTGCCAACATGATAGATTTTATGTATTCACATATACATCTAAAAAAATAGAAAACTTATTTTAATACTTTATAGAATGGTGAAGCTGGAGATTTTTTAAAGCCAATCTCCCCATTTTATGGTTGAAGAAACTGAGGTTCAAAGAGGCTCAATTACATGCCTAAGGTCACCCAGCAACCTAGTAGCAGAGCCAAGACTGAAACACAAATTTGCTGTCTCTCAAGTCAAGTGCTATCCACTATCCAAATCATCTCCAATTTCTAATCCTACCATTGTTTTTGTGAAAAATACCTTTGCTTTATTCTTGTCTAAATGTTGGGCCTGAACCCACTCAGCAGGTAAGTTTATTCCTATCATAACTATCCTAGATGGCTTTGTGTTTACTCCTCTGTTGTTTGAGGAGATTTGGACAGAATGATGAAAACTGTGAAGTCTTCACAATGGCGGTGATCTTTAAGACCCATAAAAGGTTAATCATTGAGGGAACGTATAACTTTGCATGATCAAAGTAAAAATTCTATTTTTATGGTTGCCTGTGTTTTATCCTCTATAAATTTCATAATGATTAGGCCCAAAGTAAGAGCATAATTTACGTACATCAAAATGTCTCACCACAGCCTGTTAAACACCTGCAGCAAATACAAGGAAGCACATTAGAAAGCAGAAAGCTCCCAGGCTTTCTGAGGCATTAATCAATGGAGCCTCTCTAAAAGAGAGAGAAGGCGAGAGAGAGATAGCATTCGCGTGATGGTGCCCTCCTGTTACCACAGTTGCCTATCCTGCAAGTGTTCACAAAGGAATAGCGCCTTCTGCATTTGTCAGAAATACACTTACTTCAGCTTTTTCACCCCTTCTCGACATGATCGGCCTTATTTCCCAGAAATGCTTTTTCCCTTACATTGACCAGAATCTCTTTAGAAACGTCAGCACAGGAAAGACTTTAGAAATTGTTGCTATTTAACACGACTGGCTTCTCCCACCTGTGCCCAGAATATGATAGTCAATAGTCAGAGTCCCTGGGCTCGCTTCAGCACCTTCCTTCTGCCCCATCCTCCCACCTAGTTCTACCTTGGATTGATTTTGCCTCCTAGCAAAGAGTTAAAGGTTACCACAGAGGGATTTAAGTCTGGGCATGCTGGCAGACATGCACCAAGGCAACAGCAGTTACAAATAGTGGATGGTACAAGCTTTCGAAGTAAACATCAATTTCTCCAATTTGCTGTAGCCTGAGAACCTTATAAGCCTAGCGAGTGAATTGTGATTGTGGGTTTTGTGCTGGATGGATGGAGCAGGAGTTGTTTCTATAAAGCTCTATTAATGTACACAGAGCCTGCAGTTTAAATATCGTGAAGGAATAAAAAGTCACAGCTGTTTCACTCTCTGCCCATCTTACATGTGCCAGTTTCAATCTTCTTGGGCCGAGGCTGCCCTGCCATATCCCTCCTGGATACAGTTGGGAAAGGTAGCCAGAGATTGTCCCCAAACACCAGTGTAATGGCTCTCCCCCGTCTCTCTGCTTGTTGAAACCCAACACCCATATTCAAGTTTACTTCATAGACTTCAAGTCAAACTATCATTGGCTGCACATTTAATCATGAGTAAGTAGTACCCTATAGTTGGAAATATTTCTTAGTGTTTCCATGTGACCCTTCAACTTCAATAATTGGAATATAGCCCTTTCCATGTACTAGGTAGGCTCTGTGCTAAGTGCTTTCCACGAACTATCATACTTAATACTTACAGTCCTATACAAACCAAAAAAAAGCCCAATCCTTTGCCATCAAGTCAATTCTGACTCATAGTGACCCTACAGGACAGAGTAGAAGTTTCCAATGTTTGGCTGGTGGATTTAAACTGCTGACCTTTTGGTTACAGCCGTATCACTTAATCACTGCACCACCAGGATTCCATAGTCCTATAAGATGGATACGATTCACAGTTATTTTACAGGTGGGGAGACTAAGCTGAAGTTCAGTAACTACCTCAAAGTCACCAGAGTAGTAAGTGCTAGAGTTGATATCCATACCCAGGCAGGCTAAGTCTGCTCTGGACTTTCTCCAGAGTCTACACTATCTCCCCAAAGTTCTTTGTGGTGTGATAAGCTTTCACGTTTATGTCTAGGCTCTTAGATTGGCTGGAGCTCCTAAGACTTGACCATTATTTATGTCTTCCTCTTCCATTGCTGTGCCTAGAACATTCAAATATTTGTTCATTTAAAAGGGCCAAAGTGATTGTAGAAAAAGCCAGGATAACAACCAGAACCCATAAAACCAGTAGGTGTTGAAATACAATTCTCCCAAAGGAGACTCTGTTTTTCTTCCCTGATGATGTTAAAAGACTAGAATATGATAATTTGGTTTAAGGACAACCTTAAATAAAAGTTTTATTAATCGGAATGGGTAGTCCTACAATAATGAGCCCTGGGCTGAATTTTAGAATCTTCTTTAGGCTTTGTTAGTAACAAAGCTGTTATAAAAGTAATTTGATAAGACAGTCCATTGCAATGGTGTGACTTAAGTGTGTAAGAGGGTGCCTTAGCCTGGTGTCTGAGCATACCCAACTTATGTAATGCTGACATAATAGATTATGCATATTGTATTGGGTTAAAAATGAAACCCAGTGAAGTATTACAGCAATTTAAAAAATATATATTGGGGCTTGTTCAGCACAGATATTTAAAATTTAAACCTGTTTAAATATTCAACTGAAACTAAAATAAAATTCTGAAAAATGGAATTCAATAGAAAAGCTCCATTAAGAGTAAAAATGCTTCTTCAAGCCCATTTGGTTCTAATAGAAGCCCGAGTGAGGTTTTCACTGTCGCAGCACCAGTCAAGGGAAAAATGAGACAGACATTTAGGTAGGAGAAAATCAGTGGGACTTCTTGTGGTATGAGCTTCCCTCAGAAAAGGAAGAGCAGCCTCGGACCAACACCCAGATCAAACCACAACTTGTGTAAAATGGTCTGGAGCTCTTTCTTCAGCAGCATTTTCCTATCTGTCCCCTCGCTTCAATGAAACCTTATTTCACCTTCCACATCAGATGTAATTCTTTAAAAAAAAAGGCACTTCTTGCTGCACTTCTTGCTGCAATATCAAGATATTGACCAATTTGTCTCCTGAGAGCCAAGCTTTAATTCTCTGATAAACATCCTGCAGGATGTTTTTATTCAATTAATTGAAATGATTGCTTGCACGGAAATATACCACTTTATCAAGGTCTGCTTGGATATCAGGTTTGGGCTGAGCCCCAGCGTTTTCCTCACTGAGTTCTCCTAAGAGCAAACTCAGGAGGGTTCTGAAACGTGGTTAAAACAATCAGCAAGAATTTGCCAGCTCGACGACTGCACTCCGAGGGCAAACACAGAAAAGGAGACAGGAAAACGAACGGGCAATACGGGCAAGTGAAAGGGTGCGTTCCAAAGATGCAGATGGAGAGATGGCTGTTAGGAGACATAAAATGGAGGGCATTATGAGAAGAAATACAGGATAATATAAACAGAGTCTCTAATCCTGAGGACTGTAAATCCCTTTTCCTTAATTGGTTTAGAAACTGTGGTCTGTAATGTGAGACGAAGGCTCTGGCTGCCTTTCTTCTTTGCTGTCTGGAATCACATTAAGTGGAAAACAATAGCAGGGCTGACAGCTCCCTTTCTTTGGGGGATTTAGCGCTAATCTGCTATTGAGACTAATACAATTACACGGGATTAGAACACTGCCAGTGATAGAGAGATTGGGGAATTCTAGTGGAGGGCGAGCCGGGGCTCTTTCCATGTAGGGCATGGGGCTTAAAAGGGGCAGTGGATCAAGTCTGCAGTGTTCCTAATGACTCTAAAATCATGGGAAATAATTGTGATTTTGTAATTAACGAAGGGTCTTGGTTACGAACCGTAATCCAAACAAAATGCTACCTTGAGATTTATTCACTGGTGCATCACACTCTTTTG